>NC_044033.1:29146509-29475470 GCF_901765095.1 Microcaecilia unicolor | reverse complement strand
CGGGCACACAAAAGTGAAACCATACTGCAACTACGGCACTAAGATAAGTGTTTGTTCTTTTGACATAGTCATTAAAGTTATATCTGTATATGTTTTTGTTATCAATCTCTTTTTTGTACTTCTGCTTTGAATCCTTATTGAAGATCTAGCAGTTTATAAGTACTCTTGTAATATAATTTAATGTACCTACATCCATTCAAAATTATGGGGGATGGGTGGGATTAATTTTCTCTGCAAAATATTCTCCTTAGCCCGCCAAAATATTGACTCCCTTGTGCTCCTGAGCCCCGCCTCCAAGCTCCAAATTTCAAACCCCGACTTAACTTCTACCCTTCAAATTTTTCCCGATTCCTCACAAGTTTCGTTTTATAATTTCCCTCTGTTAATATTCTTAACTCTTCTTGTTAAAACTTTAACCCTAACATTAAATTAACTAAATATTTAAATAAAATCTCTACCAGTTTAATCTCCATAGACTTCTACACTAATTTAAATTATTCCATCAGTTTTTCTGTTTAATTTTAAAATCTCATGAACCCTTCTCCCTTCCTTAACCTCCCCCCCCCCAATCAAAAATATAAATTTCACTGCTGCAGCAATGCCAATGTTATATGCCCATGGTTAATTCCATGGGCTTTCTTTATTATTACACAAAATAAAACATGGAAAAGAAAATAAGATGATACCTTTTTTATTGGACATAACGTAATACATTTCTTGATTAGCTTTCGAAGGTTGCCCTTCTTCGTCAGATCGGAAATATACCTCCTACCCACCCCCACCCTGTCAGACTGTCATAGTAATGCTTGAATGTTTTCACTTATATACACTGTCAGCTAGCACATTTGCTTATTTCCGATCTGACGAAGAAGGGCAACCTTCGAAAGCTAATCAAGAAATGTAGTAAGTTATGTCCAATAAAAAAGGTATCATCTTATTTTCTTTTCCATGTTTTATTTTGTTTGATTTCTATTGATAACCTTAAGAGTGGACTAACACGGCTACCACACTCCTCTACTTAAGATTCTACATGGAATGTTGATATTCCACTAGCAACATTCCATGTAGAAGTCAGCCCTTGTAGATCACCAATGTGGCCGCGCAGGCTTCTGCTTCTGTGAGTCTGACGTCCTGCACGTATGTGCAGGACGTTAGACTCACAGAAACAGAAGCCTGCGCAGCCTTCTACATGGAATGTTGCTAGTGGAAAGGCAACATTCCATGTAGAATCTCCAATAGTAGCAACATTCCATGTAGAACCTCCAATAGTAGCAACATTCCATGTAGAACCTCCAATGGTATCTATTTTACTGTCATAGTAATGCTTGAATGTTTTCACTTATATACACTGTCAGCTAGCACATTTGCTTATTTCCGATCTGACGAAGAAGGGCAACCTTCGAAAGCTAATCAAGAAATGTAGTAAGTTATGTCCAATAAAAAAGGTATCATCTTATTTTCTTTTCCATGTTTTATTTTGTTTGATTTCTATTGATAACCTTAAGAGTGGACTAACACGGCTACCACACTCCTCTACTTAAGATTCTACATGGAATGTTGATATTCCACTAGCAACATTCCATGTAGAAGTCAGCCCTTGTAGATCACCAATGTGGCTGCGCAGGCTTCTGCTTCTGTGAGTCTGACGTCCTGCACGTATGTGCAGGACGTTAGACTCACAGAAACAGAAGCCTGCGCAGCCTTCTACATGGAATGTTGCTAGTGGAAAGGCAACATTCCATGTAGAACCTCCAATAGTAGCAACATTCCATGTAGAACCTCCAATGGTATCTATTTTACTGTCATAGTAATGCTTGAATGTTTTCACTTATATACACTGTCAGCTAGCACATTTGCTTATTTCCGATCTGACGAAGAAGGGCAACCTTCGAAAGCTAATCAAGAAATGTAGTAAGTTATGTCCAATAAAAAAGGTATCATCTTATTTTCTTTTCCATGTTTTATTTTGTTTGATTTCTATTGATAACCTTAAGAGTGGACTAACACGGCTACCACACCTCTCTACTTATTTATTATTACACTATCCAAGTTTAAAGAATGCCCGAAGTCAGTTTGTTTCACTACCTCTTCTTTTCTGGCTGCTCAGGTTTGGAATAAGTTGGTGGTTCAGCTAAGAATTGTAACCATCTATGTATGGCCAATTTGGAAAGCTTTGAAAAACATTATTGATTCAGATAATTTCTATCTTGTTAATTGTTATGACTTGTAATTCATCAGGATTTGTCTGAGTTGCTCTTTTTTGTAATCCACAGAGAATTTGGTGATTGTTATGGACTATAAGAATGAATTGTAATGTAATTGTAAAAGCAAGAGGAGTTAGACAGAAATAAGATTGACTAACTTAAAGGAAAACACCTCATGAAGTCAGAACAAGGTGCAAGAAAATGATTTCACCTAGAGTAGCAGAGGATAAACAAGTCCTGCTATTTTGGATTTTCATTTTCTGGCTTGTGGAATAAAGTCTCTAAAGTTTTGGACCGGAAACTGTCTGGTCATTCTACATAAGTACATAAGTAATGCCACACTGGGAAAAGACCAAAGGTCCATCGAGCCCAGCACCCTGTCCACAACAGCGACCAATCCAGGCCAAGGGCACCTGGCAAGCTTCCCAAACGTACAAACATTCTATACATGTTATTCCTGGAATTGTGGATTTTTCCCAAGTCCATTTAGTAGTGGTTTATGGACTTGTCCTTTAGGAAACCGTCTAAACCCTTTTTAAACTCTGCTAAGCTAACCGCCTTCACCACGTTCTCCGGCAACAAATTCCAGAGTTTAATTATGTGTTGGGTGAAGAAAGATTTTCTCCGATTTGTTTTAAATTTACTACACTGTAGTTTCATCGCATGCCCCCTAGTCCTAGTATTTTTGGAAAGCGTGAACAGACGCTTCAAATCCACCTGTTCCACTCCACTCAATATTTTATATACCTCTACCATGTCTCCCCTCAGCCATCTCTTCTCCAAGCTGAAAAGCCCTAGCCTCCTTAGTCTTTCTTCATAGGGAAGTCGTCCCATCCCCGCTATCATTTTAGTCGCCCTTCGCTGCACCTTTTCCAATTCTACTATATCTTTTTTGAGATGCGGCGACCAGAATTGAACACAGTACTCAAGGTGCGGTCGCACCATGGAGCGATACAATGGCATTGTAACATCCTCACACCTGTTTTCCATACCTTTTTCTAATAATACCCAACATTCTATTCGCTTTCCTAGCCGCAGCAGCACACTGAGCAGAAGGTTTCAGTGTATTATCAACGACGACACCCAGGTCCCTTTCTTGGTCCGTAACTCCTAACGTGGAACCTTGCATGACGTAGGTATAATTCGGGTTCTTTTTTCCCACATGCATCACCTTGCACTTGCTCACATTAAACGTCATCTGCCATTTAGCCGCCCAGTCTCCCAGTCTCGTAAGGTCCTTCTGTAATTTTTCACAATCCTGTAGCGAGTGAACGACTTTGAATAACTTTGTGTCATCAGCAAATGTAATTACCTCGCTAGTTACTCCCATCTCTAAATCATTTAGAAATATGTTAAAAAGCAGCGGTCCTAGCACAGACCCCTGAGGAACCCCACTAACTACCCTTCTCCATTGTGAACACTGCCCATTTAACCCCACTCTCTGTTTCCTATCCTTCAACCAGTTTTTAATCCACAATAGGACGTTTCCTCCTATCCCATGACCCTCCAATTTCCTCTGTAGCCTTTCATGAGGTACCTTGTCAAACGCCTTTTGAAAATCCTGATACACTGTATCAACCGGCTCCCCTTTGTCCACATGTTTGTTTACTCCTTCAAAGAACTGAAGTAAATTAGTGAATGGGAGGGGGGGGGTCCTGTTTTTATCTATCATGGTCAGTGTGACCCTCTGAAGGACCTTGTTGAATTTTCTATCTGCAGCAACTGGACAAGCCCAAGGTTCACCGATGAAAGTTACGTTTCTGGCACTTCTAAACCAACCCAGAAGATGAAACGTGAGCTGCACTGTTCTTTCTGCACATATTATCAAGAAAGAAGCAGAATTCTAACATTTGAAGGTTAACTATTGGAGGCTCTTGGTGAAAATACAAAGAGAAAAGCACAGGGCATGATTTTCTAGCAAAGGTCTCTTTGCAACGTCCAAGGCCAACATCATGTCTGGTGGCAACAAATCAGATCCAGCATGGCTAGTCCCATCATGGAAGTAACTTACCATATTATACTGGAGTCTGATTTAGACAGAGTAATTTATTCTACCAGATGGATGCTTTGAAAGTAAATCATTTCCTTCTCAGCCCTCTCTTCATCTTTCCCCCCCCCCCCCCCCCCCCCCCCATTAAACCTCCCTAACATCCACTCTGCTGGTTTTAGAATTTTATAAAGCATTTCCAAAGTGTCTTGGCCATTTTAAAAATATGAATTGCAGCTCCTTCTGATCCATTCTGTTCCACTTGAACTGCTAGAGTGGAAGCAGCACTTTTGATCTGCGAGAAACTCTGCAACGGCTCAGAGCTCAACTTTCAGACTGCCAGAACGTTTTTGGAGCTGTAAAAAAAGTAGAATATCCACAGGTAAGTCGATATTCAGTGAGTGCACAAAAATATTTCATTTTCTTTTATCTATTCCCTGTTTATATTGACAATTCTACGCAATATTTAGCCTATAATGGTCAGCATTCTTTTAAACACCGACCGCCATAGGCATTTTATACCCAAATATTCAGTGATGGGCCATCCCTGGACAGCGATGCTGAATATTTAGGGTTTGGGCAGCTGCCGGCACTTAATCCAGGTACCAGAAAATTCAGGCTGGTACCCAGAAAACTACTGGATAAAGGTCAGACAGCCTTTTTGCTTCCCTAACTTTATCTAGGTAGTTACTCAGGGGCCTTTTTACCAATCCATGGTAAAAGGGGGCCTGCGCTAGCATCAACTCGTGTTTTGGATATGTGCTGAGACCCCATTCTATTTATTTTATTACATTTGTACCCCACGCTTTCCCACTCATAGCAGGCTCAATGCAGCTTACATATTACAAATAAGTACCTGTATATAAAATGTAAGCCGCCACCACTCTAACCACTAGGCCACTCCTACCTCAGTGGGTAAAAGGCTGTCGCTTTCTTAAAAAGAAATGACCGTGCGGAACGTGGATTACTTACCACGCGGCCATTTCAGGGGGGAGCAGTTACCTCCCCCCATTAAGGTGGAGGAAAGGGCTCCTGCGCTATCCCAGCGGTAACCGGGCAGCACACAACACTGCCTGGTAGGCACCAGCACTACGGTTTTGTTTGTTGCGCGGTAAATACAGACTGAAAATTGCCATTAACTGGGTAACTCCTGACTCTGCCCTGACCAGGGCTGGATCAAGGGACCATGGCACCCTGAGACAACTTTTGGTTTGGTGCCTCCTATTGATGCCCCCCCCCCTCCGCATTGGCATGTCTCCCCCTCAGGCTATCCCCCTCCCACAGCGTCTTATCTTTAAAGACAGTTTCCTTCTTCTGAATACTGACAGCGTTTCACCTAACTCTATCCGCACTGGTTCCTGAATCTTCTCTCTGCTGCACCCTGTGGAAACAGGAAGTTATCTCAAAGGAGGGGCTGTGGAGTGGCAGAAAGAAGATGCAGGGGCGCTGATGCGGATAGTGTTAGGCAGAGGCGTAGTCGGACCTCGACTTTCGTAGGGGCCTGAGCCCAAAGGGGGGGGCACATTTTGCCCCACCTCCCCGCCGCTCTCCGCCCCAACCACAATCCCACATCCCTGGGATGGAGGGGGTCCCCAAGCCCCACAGCAGAAGCTTCCCTGTGGCGATACTCGGCACCTCTCTGCCTGCCCTGGTTTCCTGCCCCGGCATGCATGCTTGGTTTTAGTGAAATTGAGCACATGCAAAGCTCAATCTCATTAAACCCGGGGCAGGCAGCCAGTGGCATACCAAGGGGGGGAGGTGGGGGCGGTCCGCCCCGGGTGCACGCCGCTGGGGGGGGTGCCGCGCGCCTGTTGGCTCTTCGTTTTCATGCTCCCTTTGCCCCGGAACAGGTTACTTCCTGTTCCGGGGCAGAGGGAGCATGAAAACGAAGAGCCGGCAGGCGCGCGGCACCCCCCCCCCCCCAGCGGCATGCACCCGGGGGGGTTCTTTCGCCTGGGGATCGGGGGTTCTTTTGCCAGGGTGGGGCATCGCGCTGTTCCGGGGGGGGGCGCTGTACCCGGGGGGCGGGGCACATCGGCAATCCGCCCCGGGTGTCAGCCCCCCTAGGAACGCCTTGCTGAATTCTTTCACAACAAGGTTCAAAAGATAAACCTTGCTTTCTCTACCTCACCAGCTCTCCCTCCACTAGTCCGTTCCCCTCTCTCTCCTTCCCCTCATTCCCTTTCCTCCTTTCCTGAAGTTACTATTGAGGAAATTACACTTCTCCTTTCTTCCTCAAAATGTACCACCTGTTCCTCTGATCCCATTCCTACCCACCTTCTTAATGCCATCTCTCCTACTCTTATTCCTTTTATCTGTCACATTCTCAACCTCTCACTTTCCACTGCGACTGTCCCTGCTGCCTTTAAACATGCTGTGGTCACACCTCTCCTTAAGAAGCCTTCACTTGACCCTACTTGTCCCTCTAATTACCGACCCATCTCCCTCCTTCCTTTTCTCTCCAAATTACTTGAGCGTGCTGTTCACCGCCGCTGCCTTGATTTTCTCTCCTCACATGCTATTCTTGACTCACTACAATCTAGTTTTCGCCCTCTCCATTCAACCGAAACTGCGCTTACTAAAGTCTCCAATGACCTATTACTGGCTAAATCCAGAGGTCAATATTCCATCCTCATTCTTCTTGATCTTTCCGCTGCTTTTGACACTGTCGATCACAGCATACTTCTCGATACCCTGTCCTCACTTGGATTCCAGGGCTCTGTCCTTTCCTGGTTCTCTTCCTACCTCTCCCTCCGCACCTTTAGTGTTCACTCTGGTGGATCCTCTTCTACTTCTATCCCTCTGCCTGTCGGCGTACCTCAGGGTTCTGTTCTTGGTCCCCTCCTCTTTTCTATCTACACTTCTTCCCTTGGTTCATTAATCTCATCCCATGGCTTTTCCTACCATCTCTATGCTGATGACTCCCAAATCTACCTTTCTACCCCTGATATCTCACCTTGCATCCAAACCAAAGTTTCAGCGTGCTTGTCTGACATTGCTGCCTGGATGTCTCAACGCCACCTGAAATTAAATATGACCAAAACCGAGCTTCTCATTTTCCCCCCCCACACCCACCTCCCCGCTCCCCCCATTTTCTATTTCTGTTGATGGCTCTCTCATTCTCCCTGTCTCCTCAGCTCGAAACCTTGGGGTCATCTTTGACTCTTCTCTGCTCATATCCAGCAGACCGCCAAGACCTGTCGTTTCTTTCTTTACAACATCCGTAAAATCTGCCCCTTTCTTTCCGAGCACTCTACCAAAACCCTCATCCACACCCTTGTCACCTCTCGTTTAGACTACTGCAATCTGCTTCTTGCTGGCCTCCCACTTAGTCACCTCTCCCCTCTCCAGTCGGTTCAAAACTCTGCTGCCCGTCTCATCTTCCGCCAGGGTCGCTTTACTCATACTACCCCTCTCCTCAAGACCCTTCACTGGCTCCCTATCCATTTTCGCATCCTGTTCAAACTTCTTCTACTAACCTATAAATGTATTCAGTCTGCTGCTCTCCAGTATCTCTCCACACTCGTCCTTCCCTACACCCCTTCCCGTGCACTCCGCTCCATGGATAAATCCTTCTTATCTGTTCCCTTCTCCACTACTGCCAACTCCAGACTTCGCGCCTTCTGCCTCGCTGCACCCTACGCCTGGAATAAACTTCCTGAGCCCCTACGTCTTGCCCCATCCTTGGCCACCTTTAAATCTAGACTGAAAGCCCACCTCTTTAACATTGCTTTTGACTCGTAACCACTTGTAACCACTCGCCTCCACCTACCCTCCTCTCTTCCTTCCCGTTCACATTAATTGATTTGATTTGCTTACTTTATTTATTTTTTGTCTATTAGATTGTAAGCTCTTTGAGCAGGGACTGTCTTTCTTCTATGTTTGTGCAGCGCTGCGTATGCCTTGTAGCGCTATAGAAATGCTAAATAGTACTAGTAGTAGTAGTAGTGCAGGAAGCACAATGTCGAATATTGCCACAAGAAAGCTTCTGCTGGCAGGGCTTGGGGACCCCTGCTAGCCAAACCAGTAAACTTTGGGGGCCTGAACCAAGGTCCCTGGTGGCTATGCCACTGGTGTTTGGGAGGGGGAAACTGCCTTTAAATGTAGATGGGGGAAGGTGGCCTGAGACAAAAAGAGGAAGGGAGTTACCGGCTCTTCTTTTTTCCCTGTATATATAATGCAGACAGGTAAGCTCTGGGCCAGCTTAACCTATAGGATCAGTGACATCACCAGCTCAGGCATTTGGCGCCCTGGGCCAGAGCCTCACCTGGTCCATAGGTTAAGCCAGACCTGGTCCGGATTCTGCCCTCAGACCAGCCAGCACTAACCGGATAGTGCCAAGGCAGTCTGAGTAGATAATCTGCAGCACTGGCTAATTAAGTGCCACAATATATTTGAGCAGGACCCTGGTCAGCGTAAATTATAAGAGTAGGTTCATTTTTTGAACTTATGAGAACATAATTGGATTTGTACTCTGAGGTCAGTTTGCCTTGCTGGATTGAATGAAGACTATGGATGAGATCGATTTAATGTTGGGAGATGTGCTCTGATAGGTTGATATGAATGGAGGGTTCTGATTGGAGATAGTTTTAAGACACGATGATGCCATATTTCTCACTGGACTTGAAAATAGGAACTTAAATGGAAATTCTTTTTGCAGCTCTGTTTGAAGATATCATGTAAGATTCTAACCCTGAAGCAGAATGTTGGCTCGATACAAAATGCCATGTTGGGTATCATTTGGATATTCTGCAAGAGGAGTTTTTGCAGGTGGATTTTGAAAAATATTGTTTTCATGTATGAAAGAAATTATTGACCGTTTATGCAAAAAACAAGTTTTAGTTAAACGACCCCTGTGTGACACAGATGTACGTATTTGATTCCACCGATTTAACTAGACAGGAGAGGTTCCAGCCTGGCTAAATCACGCTGTGCAGATGATCCTCAGATTTTCAGCAGCACATAACCAGATAGTGCAGCTGAAAATCCAAGCAGTCTGTCTGGACAATATCCAGTTAGTGCCAGGGTGGGCCAGGCATGGTTCTGAGGTGGAACCAGGGCAGACTCGGAAGTTTCTTGGCATAGGCCTGTTCAAATCCCGCTGCTGCTCCTTGTGATCTTGGGCAAGTCACTTAACCCTCCATTGCCTCAGGTACAAACTTAGATTGTGAGCCCTCCTGGGACAGAGAAATATCCAGAGTACCTGACTGTAACTCCCATTTCCCTTTCCCTATTTGAGATTCTACATGGAATGTTGCTACTATTGGAGATTCTAGATGGAATGTTGCTATTGGAGTAGTGGCCTAGTGGTTACTGCAGTGGAACATGGAATGTTGCTACTGTTTGAGATTCTGTTACTACTATTTAAGATTCTAGACAGAATTTTGCTAGTGGAGGAGTGGCCTAGTGATTAGAGCACCAGTCTTGCAATCCAGAGGTGGTCAGTTGAAATCCCACTGCTGCTCCTTGTGATCTTGGGCAAGTCACTTAATCCTCCATTGCCTCAGGTACAAACTTAGATTGTGAGCCCTCCTGGGACAGAGAAATATCCAGAGTACCTGACTGTAACTCCCATTTCCCTTTCCCTATTTGAGATTCTACATGGAATGTTGCTACTATTGGAGATTCTAGATGGAATTGTGTAAGTGTGCACTGTTGATGACAGAGGAAAAAACTATGGGGTCCTTTTACTAAGCCGCGCAAGCGTCTACGCGCGCCCAATGCATGCCAAAATGGAGTTACTGCCCGACTACCACGTGGCTCTTGTGGTAATTTCATTTTTGGCATGCGTCCGCTATGCAAGTCTGAAAAATACTTTTTATTTTCTGGGGTGCGTAGCGGACGGGCGTGGGTCATTAACGCCCAAAATCTTTACCGCTAGGACTATGGCTGGCGGTAAGGTCTCAGACCCAAAATGGACGCGTGGCAATTTTGATTTTGCCGCACATCCGTTTTCAGCAAAAAAAAAAAAAAAAAAAGGCCTTTTTTACAGGTGCTCTGAAAAATTACTCTGTACGCCCAAAACTCATGCCTACAGTACCGCAGGCCATTTTCCAGCGTGTAAGAGGACCCCTAAATTTTGAGGGTTTTCTTGTGTTATTTCATGTTTAAAATGACATTTCCTACGTCTTTTCAAACAAATGCGCATCCCTACTGAAGGTGTTTATCCCTCGGCATTTTTATTTCATGTTATACAAAAACAGGTTTTAAGGCCACCTTGAAGGAATCTTCATCTCAGTTCAGTAGAAATGCACCGGCCTGTACAACTTTCACGAGTGGCAACCAGAATGATACACACATTATGGTATTTTAAGACCAGTAAGCGCTGTCTCCAAGCCCCCCCCCCCCCCCCCACCCCCATAAAAATGTTATTCACACTGGGAAGCTAGTTGGCAGTTTTCTGTTGTGCTTTCCTAGTGGCATGAGCCCTTTCAGAACAGGGTCTGAAAATGTTTGCATCAAAGGAAAACAGTTGCTTTGAAAATAAGCAAGCAGCACAAATTACGTTGCTTTCATATTATGACAATTTCCAAATGATGTTATGCACTGTTTATGTTTCTGTGTCTAATTGCGGTACTTCTCATGTTGCCATTTTCTGGCAGCGTTTAATTGCAGACAGATGGTTAGCAAGATTCTACAACTCCAAGGACTTGAGATGATAATTTTATTTATTTATTTTTTTTACATCATATGCCTATCTCTGAAACCAATGCATTTGATTTCTAAAAGCAGGGAAAGCATTTGAAGTTGACGTCTTCAAGAGTCCTGAACTAACATGATATCCACCGTAGGACAAAATGACTTTCAAGCTACCTTATCGATTGATCACTTGTTTTCTTTCTTTTTTTTAATCTGGTTTGTCATAATGTTATGCTTCTGAATACCACAATTGATAATTTGGGAGGTAGACCAGGGAAGAGCAGGTCAGATATCTATTCAAAGAGAAGCAGAATTAATACATAATATTATGGATTTGGTTACAAGAAACTCACCATGGTTAAATCATAAAAAAAAAGAGCCTTTTCCGATAAGGTAAAGAGATTAAGAAAACTCAGGCCGATTTTGACAGCGGATGGTGTGTAAATGAGAGGTGTTATCAAACTGAATGTGGCAGTTCCATTTTTGTTATGGTGGAAAAATATCAGTATTATTTACTAAGAAGATTAAGACTGAATTGGAAGAGAGGCCTGGTTGTTGTATGGAGATTGAGATAAGATAAAGGATTTTAACTTCCCTGCACAAGCCAAATGCAGTACACAGAAGGCTCTTATCTCCCGCTCAGCCCTAGCAGAAGTATATTAAGATGTACATTGTAATTACCAATGGCAGAAGTAGATTTCAGAGAGACTATCACTCCCAAACTCTAACAAAATGCTGGGTTTTAAGGAAAGAGCTATGAATTATTGTTCTTAGTTAATTGCAGCCCTAAACAGCATGCTGAAGCCCCAACCACAAACAGCTCTGATGGAGTTTATTCAGCTGGACAAAGCTGATAACCAAATACTACTACTACTACTTAGCATTTCTATAGCGCTACAAGGGTTACGCAGCGCTGTACAAGTTAAAACATGGGGAAGGACGGTCCCTGCTCAAGAGAGCTTACAATCTAAAGGCAACAAGCTATGTAGTCAGTGTAGGTATCATGAATGGGGAAGGTGGTTAGGCGCCAAAAGCAAGGGAGAAGAGATGGGCTTTGAGTAAGGACTTGAAGATGGGCAGGGAGGGCGCATGGCGTATGGGCTCGGGAAGTCTGTTCCAGGCATAAGGTGATGCGAGGCAGAAGGGGCGGAGTCTGGAGTTAGCGGCAAATACTTTCTTCCTGTTTCCCCACTGCCCAGAGAAACAGCAGAATGAAAGTAGCCCCGTCTCCTCTGTTTGCAGTATTTAGAAACTGCAAAACCAGCTCTGGAAGTAATGCAGTAAAACTTTAGAGGGTGATTTTCAAACTAGCAAGAGCTGATTAAGTTAAAAAAAAAAAAAAAAAAAGCAATTGTCAATATCCTCGTGATTATCTAAGTCCCTCAGTGTGATCTTGCTACAGTCTCCTTCTTTTCCCACGGCCAACAATGGCCAAGGTTTCGATTCTTTCCTCAGGGTCCGTGGTACTCGTGACTGTCTCACTGCTGCAGCCCGGTGATAATGTCCGGTCCGGACCCTGAGGAAGGAATCGAAACCTTGGCCATTGTTGGCCGTGGGAAAAGAAGGAGACTGTGCTACAGCAAGATAAGTTATTACATTTTTTTTTTGTTACATTTGTACCCCGCACTTTCCCACTCATGGCAGGCTCAATGCGGCTTACATGGGGCAATGGAGGGTTAAGTGACTTGCCCAGAGTCACAAGGAGCTGCCTATGCCTGAAGTGGGAATCAAACTCAGTTCCTCAATTCCCCAGGACCAAAGTCCACCACCCTAACCACTAGGCCACTCCTCCACACATTTTGCACATGTTACACTAAAAATATTACTGAAAATTGTCTAGAACATTAAACGGACTTATGGAGGTTTTTACGCCAATGATGACAGCAAGTGCTCCAGGTAGTTGAAGGCTATCGGGGCCATCCAGCAAGGAGTCTGTTGAGGCTTTTCCTCCATTAAATCATAAGCAGTAGCAAGATCACATTGAGGAATTTAGATAATCACGAGGATATTGACAATTGATTTGTTACTGAAGTAATACTATCCTCTGTGGCTCTTAGATTTGATCATAAGTATTAAAAAAGCCCATTTGTAAACCACTTTGTTCTGAACAAGTAAAACGGTATAGCAAGTATGAACAATATAAACATTTACACAAATAGTAACATAGTAACATAGTAGATGACAGCAGAAAAAGACCTGCACGGTCCATCCAGTCTGCCCAACAAGATAAACTCATATGTGCTACTTTTTGTGTATACCCTACCTTGATTTGTACCTGTCCTCTTCAGGGCACAGACCGTATAAGTCTACCTAGCACTATCCCCGCCTCCTAACCACCAGCCCCGCCTCCCACCACCGGCTCTGGCACAGACCGTACAAGTCTGCCCAGCATTATCCCCGCCTCCCAACCACCAGTCCCGCCTCCCACCACCGGCTCTGCCACCCAATCTCGGCTAAGCTCCTGAGGATCCATTCCTTCTGAACAGGATTCCTTTATGTTTATCCCACACATGTTTGAATTCCGTTACCGTTTTCTTTTCCACCACCTCCCGCGGGAAGGCATTCCAAGCATCCACTACTCTCTCTGTGAAAAAATACTTCCTGACATTTTTCTTGAGTCTGCCCCCCTTCAATCTCATTTCATGCCCTCTCGTTCTTTGCTTCAGTCTTCACCGAGGAAGACTTGGGTGGTATACCGGTGCCGGACAGGGTATTCGTAGCTGAAGAGTCAGAAAAACTTATTGAAATATCTGTAAATCTGGAAGACGTAATGGAGCAGCTCTGCAAACTGAAGAGTAGCAAATCTCCTCGACCGGATGGTATTCACCCTAGGGTACTGATAGAACAAAACAATGAGCTGGTGGAGCTACTGTTATTGATTTGTAATTTATCCTTAAAATCGAGCGTGGTACCGGAAGATTGGAGGGTGGCCAATGTAACGCCGATATTTTAAAAAGGTTCCAGAGGAGACCCGGGAAATTATAGACCGGTGAGTCTGACGTCGGTGCTGGGCAAAATGGTACAGACTATAATCAAGAACAAAATTACAGAGCACGTTCAAAAACATGGACTAATGGGACAAAGTCAACATGGATTTAGTGAAGGGAAGTCTTGCCTCACCAATCTGCTGCATTTCTTTGAAGGGGTAAACAAACATGTGGACAAAGGTGAGACGGTTGATATTGTGTATCTAGATTTTCAGAAGGTGTTTGATAAGGTCCCTCATGAAAGACTACAGAGGAAATATGACAGCAACTCCACTTACTCAACCCACCCAAACCTGCTTAACCTCCCCCCCCCCCCACCCCCTCCATCACACACATCTATATTCTGACCCAAAAAAACATTCTCATGTGCTGACCTCATGGTCCATTGTCAAACAAGTAACCTGCTTAAATTATCATGTACCGTATACCATAGAAATAAAACAGCACATCCTCTCCTTCCTCACCTTATCGATTTGATTTACAGGATATCATTGCCTGTCTGAATAGACATATAAATAAACTGTTCGGTTTCACAAAATTCATTGCACTTATCTGGCTATCTTCTTCAGTTTTATAAATCTATCCTCTATCATAACTCAGTGTGGTTTATTCCTTCAATCTCGTCATCCACGGATTCAGTGAACCCCTGACAAAATCATCTCAGTATTGTCATGGTTTGTTTAGCACAGTCTATAGTTTAAGCAGCTCCATATAAGAACTACCATAGTTGTCAGAGCCAGTCCTTGGGGCAAACCCTGCCAGTCAGGGTTTTCAGGACATCACCGTTGAATACAATGGGGATTTCCTGAAAACCCCCGACTGGCTGGGTGTGCCCTGAGGACTGGGTTGAATACTTCTGGGTCAGACAAAAAGGTCAGTCGAGCCCTGTATCCAACAGTGGCCAATCCAGGTCACAAGTATTTGGCCTTTTTTTTTCTCTACTATGTTGAATCATACCCTGGCCTACTCAGTAGGGATACTGATAATGTCTCCCTCATCATCCCAGTACCAGAACTGCCAAGGGGGCTCAATCATTGAGAGGGAGATTTTTAAGCCACTCCCCAATTCCACACTCTGTCCAACCACGTCATCAGACCCATCACTCCACCTCTTGGCTCCAACTCTGACAGACCTCAACCGCAGCACTAACAAGCCACCTCCCCCTGGGCATCAGGAGATGCCTTTAGAAAACATCTTCTCCTGTTGCTGCAGGACCAGTCTTGCAATAAAAGCTGTGAAATGTTGCAGTTCTTGTCATAAGACTGGTCCCATGGCAGTAGGAGATAATGTCTTATTAATTTATCTCTGATGGAAGGGAAGGTTGCTCAGCGGAAGTTCTTGGCTCCCCAGTGGGAGTATGGGAAATGCCTGTGAAAGTGGAAGTCTCCAGCTGAATGTAGGAGACTTGACAGGGGGTTACCTAGCAATAATTGGGCAGTGTGATGCGCTGCCTGGTTACCATCGGGTTAGCATGGGAGCCTTTACTACCAGCTCAATGGGAGCTGATAAGTCCCCTTCCCAAAATGGCCGCACGGCCATTTCATTTTTGGTTATTTTCACCCACTGCAGTAAAAGGGCCCTGGCGCACGGCAAAAATGGCTGCCACTGCTAGTGCAGGGCCCCTTTTACCGCAGCTTTGTAAAAGGGCCCCTTAGTGTCCAGTGCATCAAGGGACAAGAGGACATTTTAGCAAAAGAACGGGAGTAGAGACTTGCGATATGGGCATTTTTATATGGTGTCCACGGAAGAAAATTCTCCATGCACAGATACACACACACACTGGTTGGAACACTTCACTTAATTGAGCTAAACTAACAATTTGATGGGGTAAATCCAGACTTTAGATGAATACACAGTGAAGAACTACTTATGTCATGCAAGGTTCCACGTTAGGAGTTACGGACCAAGAAAGGGATCTGGGTGTCGTCGTTGATAATGCACTGAAACCTTCTGCTCAGTGTGCTGCTGCGGCTAGGAAAGCGAATAGAATGTTGGGTATTATTAGGAAAGGTATGGAAAACAGGTGTGAGGATGTTATAATGCCGTTGTATTGCTCTATGGTGCGACTGCACCTTGAGTATTGTGTTCAATTCTGGTCGTGCATCTCAAGAAAGATATAGTAGAATTGGAAAAGGTGCAGTGAAGGGCAACTAAAATGATAGCGGGGATGGGATGACTTCCCTATGAAGAAAGACTAAGGAGGCTAGGGCTTTTCAGCTTGGAGAAGAGACGGCTGAGGGGAGACATGAAAGAGGTATATAAAATAATGAGTGGAGTGGAACAGGTGGATGTGAAGCGTCTGTTCACGCTTTCCAAAAATACTAGGACTAGGGGGCATGCAATGAAACTACAGTGTAGTAAATTTAAAACAAATCGGAGAAAATGTTTCTTCACCCAACGCGTAATTAAACTCTGGAATTCGTTGACGGAGAACGTAGTGAAGGCGGTTATCTTGGCAGAGTTTAAAAAGGGGTTAGACGGTTTCCTAAAGGATAAGTCCATAGACCGCTACTAAATGGACTTGGGGAAAAATCCACAATTTGTGGAGTAACTTGTATAAAATGTTTGTACGTTTGGGTAGCTTGCCAGGTACCCTTGACCTGGATTGGCCGCTGTCGGGGACAGGATGCTGGGCTCGATGGACCTTTGGTCTTTTCCCAGTGTGGCATTACTTATGTACTTATGTACAGAGAGGCAGTAAGCCTAACATGAGCATACCGCTCACTCTTCCAGGACTACCGCCAACCCAACGCAGCCGGCGGCGGTTGTCCTGCCCCGAGTGTGCGCCATTTCCAGGGGAAAAAAGAAAAACTCCAGAAATGGCTTTCACAGTGGTAACCCAACAGCCATCACCGCGTGCTGCCCAGTTACCGCCAGATTGACGCAGTAGCCCTTATCGCCACTGTGGTAAGAGTTCTGTCACCGCATGGCCATGAGTGTCTGGGAGCTTTTTACCCACTGCGGTAAAAAGAGGCCTGACGTGCAGGAAGAACGGCCCCCGCTGCTAATGCAGGGCCCTTTTTTTCCCTGCAGCTTGGTAAAAGGACCCCTTAGTTAAATTTCCAGTGCTTGAGTAAAATTCTGATGCCAGCTCTTTGAATCTTGGAGAGAAGTATCTTAATGACACAGTGGTTACAGGGATTTACAAGAAAATATCTGGATCCTTCGAGCAACTGGTCTGGTGGAAAAGAGAACAGAAGTAAACATGAATACTTAACTGAGGTTTCTAGATTGTTCCTTGTTGCTAAGAGCTCTTGCTAAGGAAGGGAAGGAATCTTTTATTTTGAATGCAAGCCTTACCTTGTAAAGCATTCTTAAAAAGTAACAAAAGCAAAATGTGTATTTCTACAGTGGCTTTTAAGTTTGGTAATTTTGCTGTTAAATGTTTTTCCTATTTCTTTTTTTTTTTTTGCTGTGTTGCTTTGACTACTTTGGTTCTTTCATCCTGCTTATCAATTATTTCCCTCACTCTAAGAAAGAAAATAAAATCTGTTCAGATAGTACCTTCATCTGGTTATTTCATATTTTCCACCTCACCTGAGAGAAAATGTTGTTACTTTATGTATTTCAGCTTGTGACCAAAATCTGGGAAAAAGCGACTAAAGTCACCAGAAACAAAAAAAACAAACAAACAAAAAAAAAAGAGGTTTTAATGAATTATTTTAGAGCAAACAATTTGTAATACAACAGTGCAAACCTCATTTTTTTATGTGAATTTTTTTTTTTTAAGTTACAGAAGTTCAAACATGTAACTTTTGCAGGCTGTTTTAAGGTCACATGACATGAAAACTTTTCAACATTTTGAATCTACTAAGTCCCTTAGGTATAAAATATGATGCCCAGCATTAGCGCGCGCCAAGCTTTAGTCAAAGGGCCCCTTAGTTATCTGTACCCAGAGATGGTCACCTACAGTACACCAAGGAAGAATTATTTAATTTAATATGAGAATTTATATTCTTCTTAGCCACAAAATAGTTCAAGGCAGATTACAGAAAACAAAAACGTCAAACAATATGTCATTTTAATAAAACAGAACTAAAATTAAATCTAACATTAAAATTACTTCAGTCAACAGTGCAATCACATTATCAGGTCACATAAAATTCAGATCTATATACACTAATTTATAGAATATGAATCAATACATTTGAGAATGTGTTGCCTAAATCTCCATAGTAACACTTTATAGCTATATTAATATTAGTACTGCTAAAATTCCCTTCTTTTATTCCATACTATGATACTCATAATATTTTCTGAATAACTATGTTTTAACACCTTTCTAATCCCTCCTTTTACAAAAGCTGCACGGCAACGCCGACACAGCCCATTCACTTTGAATGGGCTCTGTTGGAATTATCACACCAGCAGCCGCTAGTGCGGCTTTATAAAAGGGGAAGTAAGAGGCCCTTTTGCAAAGGGTTTTCCACGCCAATTTGGAACTACCGCAGGAGCCCAGCGGTAGTTTCCACCCCAGTGCCGAGCCGAGCTGGGGGGGTGTGGGAGTGGAGCCGGGGCGGCAGACCATCCCCTCGCCTCAGGCGGCAGACTGTGTTGGGCTGCTTCTGGTGTTAGTGTTTACTACAGCTTAGTAAAGGGTTTGTACCATAGGCGTAGTTTGACTGTTTCATTTGGGGGGGCAAAGGAAGGGGCGGGGCATATTAGCATATTCATTTGCATATATGTATATGCAAATTATGCTAATATGGAGGAAGGAAGGGAGCAAGAGCTGGCTTTTTTGGGAATAACCAGTGTTCGTTTGCCAATGGATAGCCACTGAATCAGAGAGGCAGCGGGTTTGGCGACAGGCAGTGGTGTGCTGGCAAATGTTTAACAACAGGCTCTCCCCCCAGTCCCCCTCTGCGCCCCCCCAAATTGCAGAGCTGGCTATAGCTGGGGAGAGAGCCTGGGGGGGGGTATAAATAAGTAAATATAAACTTTTAATGTTGAGCACCTGATTCTCAAAGTGAACATATTGCAAACACTATAATGAAAATAAAATGATTTTTTTCTACCTTTGTTGTCTGGTGACTGTTTTTCTGATCATGCTGGTGCAGTATCTGATTCTGCTGCTATCTGTCCTCTTAACTCCGTTTCCAGGGCTTCCTTTCCATTTATTTCTTTCTTCCTTTCTTCTTCATTTCTGGTCCTCAGCTTCTGCCTATTTTCTTCATCCATGTGCAGTTTTTCTCCTCTCTTCCTTTTCCCTCATCTCATCTCCTTCCTCACTCTTTCCTCCCCTCCATCCATGTCCAGCATTTCTTTTCTCTCCCCTCCCCTCCATCCACCCAGTCCAACAGTGACCCTCCTCTTCCCTGTCCCCATACCCAGTGGCCCTCCTTTCCCCTGCCCTCCATCCACTCAGTCCAGTAGTGACCCTCCTCTCCCCTGCCCCCATGCCCAGTGGCCCTCCTTTCCCCTGCCCTCCATCCACTCAGTCCAGCAGTGACCCTCCTCTCCCCTGCCCCCATACCCAGTGGCCCTCCTTTCCCCTGCCCTCCATCCAGTTAGTCCAGCAGTGACCCTCCTCTCCCCTCCCTTCATTCCGCCCTCTCCCCGTTCCTTCCCCCCCCCCCAGTGAGCCAGTTCTCCTCCCTCCCTCCGGATCCGTCCCTCACCAACGATCTTTGAATTTTTCACCTGCCCGGCCCGCTAGCGCTGACTCTCCACTGCCGGTTCACGCTTCAAAATGGCCGCCGAGACTTCTCGCGAGGCCGCCTCTGAAAGTCTCGGCGGCCATTTTTAAAGCGCGAACCAGCAGGGGAGAGAGCGCTAGCGCCTAGCGGGCAGGCAAAGGATTCGAAGATCAGGTTGGTGAGGGACGGATACGGAGGGAGGGAGGAGAGCCGGCTCACGGGGGGGGCCAGGGGGGGAGGAGAAGGAACGGGGAGAGGGTGGGGTGAAGGGAGAGCTGCCTGTTGCCGGCCCTGCGTTTGGGGGGGCATTGCCCCCCCTTGCCCCCCCCCCCAGTCTACGCCCATGGTTTGTACTCTTGATATGGTGGAGATGTGGGACCCTGCGCTAATGCGTGCTTGCCACAGGTTAAAAAGCACAACCGCAGGGCATGCTCAGGCATCTCACGGGAGATTTGAGATCGGTGCACTGTACCCACACACCAAAAAAAAAAGAATTTATTTTTTAGCACTGGGGGCGTGCCTAGGGGTGGAGCGTAGGCGTGTTCTGCGCTAATCCATTCACGCAGCTACATCGCCGCACACTGATTAGCATGTGAGCCCTTACTGCCTAGAAAACAGGTGGCATGGAGGAGTAGCCTAATGGTTAGTGCAGTGTACTGAGCTCCTGGAGAACTGGGTTCAATTCCTACTGCCACTCCTTGTGATCCTGGCCAAGTCAGTTAGAGGTCCTTTTTACAAAGGCACACTGAAAAATGGCTTGCGGTAGTGTAGGCACGGCCAATCCATTTTTATGCGCACCTGTATAAAAGGTCTTTTTTTTGCAGAAAATGGGCATGCGGCGAAATGAAAATTGCCGCGTGTCAAATTGGGTCTGAGACCTTACCACCAGCCATTGACCTAGTGGTAAAGACTAACGTGGTAACCGGGCGGTAATGACCTACGCGTGCCAAATGCCACTTGGCGTGCATCTGTTATGCACGCCTGAAAATAAAAAATATTTTTCAGATGCTCGTATCGGACACGCGCCAAAAATGAAATTACCACAAGAGCCACATGGTAACTCCATTTTGGCATGCATTGGGAGCGCATAGACACTTATGCAGCAGCTTAGTAAATGGACCCCTTAATTCTCCATTGCCCAGATTATGAGCCCGCTGGAGACAGAGAGAGTACCTGCTTATAATGTGTACACAGCACTGTGTATGTTTAGTATTTATTTAGATTTTGCTCACACCTTTTTCAGTAGTAGCTCAAGGTGAGTTACATTCAGGTACACTAGATATTTCTCTGTCCCAGGAGGGCTCACCAATCTAAGTTTGTACCTGAGGTAATGGAGGGTTAAGTGACTTGCCCAAGATCACAAGGAGCAGCAGCGGGATTTGAATCGACCACCTCTGGATTGCAAGACTGGTGCTCTAACCACTAGGCCACTCCTCCACTTAATTTGTAGCATTACAGAAATGATTAGTAGGTGTCAGTAAGTGCTCATGCGCTAATGACCATGCACTAATGGGGAAATTAGCACATGGCTATTAATAGGAATAATAAAAAATGGGGCTATTTTATCACCGCACTAAAAGTGGCCTCAGCATGCAGGAAAGACCTGCATTGGGGATACCACTGGCCACGTTTTAGCACAGTAAAAGGGCCTCTTTATGATCCACCTTGCTCCTTAGTATATTCCCTTGATCTTTATTTCTTCATGTGTAAGAATTTAGCCCTATATCCTATGGATATCTTTCACTGTCAGGCTTATAATCGAAAGTAATCGCCGGCTATTTCCCGACACAAATCGGGATATGGCCGGTGATTTCGCAAAAGCGGCGAAAAACGTATAATGGAAAGCTACATTTGTGATAGCTTTGCCGCTTTCCCTTCGCCTCGCCGGCGAAAGTTCAAAGGGGCGTGTTGGCGGCGAAGCGAAGGCAAGACATGGGCAGGCTTGGGCGTGGCTACCAGATGGCCGGCTTTTGCGGATAATGGAAAAATAAAACCCGGCGATAAGCAGTATTTCGCCGGGTTTACTTGGTCCTTTTACTTTCACGACCAAGCCTCAAAAAGGTGCCCCAACTGACCAGATGACCACCGGAGGGAATGGGGGATGACCTCCCCTTACTTCCCCAGTGGTCGCCAACCCCCTCCCACACTAAAATTATTAAAATACAAACCTTTTTTGCCAGCCTGTATGCCAGCCTCAAATGTCATACCCAGCACCCTGACAGCAGTATGCAGGTCCCTGGAACAGTTGTTGTTGGTTGCAGTGGACTGCAGAAAGGCAGTGCCAGGCCCATCCCCCCCCTACCTGTTCCTCTTGTGGTGGGTAATGTTGAGCCCTCCCAAACCCCCAAAACCCACTGTACCCACATGTAGGTGCCCCCCTTCAGCCCTAAGGGCTAGGGTAATGGTGCACACTTGTGGGCAGTGGGTTTTGGGGGGGATTTGGGGGACTCGGCACACAAGGGAAGGGTGCTATGCACCTGGAAGCTAATTTGGTTGTTTATAAAAGATGTTTGAAGTGCCCCCTAGGGTGCCCGGTTGGTGTCCTGGCATGTGAGGGGGACCATTGCACTACAAATGCTGGATCCTCCCACGGCCAAATGCCTTGGATTTCGCCGGGTTTGAGATCGCCGGCAGTTTTTTCCATTATCGCGGAAAAACAAAAGTGGCGATCTCAAACCCGGCGAAATCCAAGGCATTTCGCCGGCCCACACTGTATTATCGAAAAAAAAGATGTCCGGCCATCTTTTTTGAAAATACGGTTCCGGCCAGCTGTTGCGCCGCCGCCAAAATAGATTGCCGGCGACCTATTTCGCCGGCAACGTTCGATTATTCCCCTCTGTATGTCCTTAGACGTAATTTTCCTGTTTATTTATTTATTCCTTTGTTTATTTTATTTTCTGGATTAATGGTCCATATATTTACTTATACTCAAGAAGTGATTTCTTGGTATATATTAAATAATTAGTGTAAACAAAAAGAATTTAAAAATGATTAATGAGACACTCTCGTAAGGTAGTATTTCTAGCGTTCAGCAACACAGACTCTGTCTGTGCTCATGGGTTGGCAAGCCCAGTGCTGAATTTTCTCTGCAGGATGACTAGCTGGGTTGGGCAGATCTTGCTCTACAGGATAAACGGCACGGTGGCACAGGCCCAGATCAAGGCATAGCAGTGGTGGTGATGATTCAGCACCAATTAAAATTTAGTACTGGAGGTTACACAGTCTATACCTACATCTGGACCCATTCCTACTAAGTTCTAATCTTAAATATCTGTTTGATTTCTGCCCTTTTGTATTTTCCTTTTGATTTTGTAAATATCTTATTTTTGGGTATTCCACAGAAGAAACGGGCTTTAAAGAAAAAGCATCCCCTGCAGTGAACTCAGTTTAAGTGAAGAGTTTTATTCCAGATAAGACCAGGCAGTCAGGGCCTCAGGACATTTGTTCAAACTTCTTCTACTAACCTATAAATGTACTCACTCTGCTGCTCCCCAGTATCTCTCCACACTCGTCCTTCCCTACACCCCTTCCCGTGCACTCCGCTCCATGGATAAATCCTTCTTATCTGTTCCCTTCTCCACTACTGCCAACTCCAGACTTCGCGCCTTCTGTCTCGCTGCACCCTACGCCTGGAATAAACTTCCTGAGCCCCTACGTCTTGCCCCATCCTTGGCCACCTTTAAATCTAGACTGAAAGCCCACCTCTTTAACATTGCTTTTGACTTGTAACCACTTGTAACCACTCGCCTCCACCTACCCTCCTCTCCTCCTTCCTGTACACATTAATTTGATTTGCTTACTTTATTTATTTTTTGTCTATTAGATTGTAAGCTCTTTGAGCAGGGACTGTCTTTCTTCTATGTTTGTGCAGCGCTGCGTATGCCTTGTAGCGCTATAGAAATGCTAAATAGTAGTAGTAGTAGTAGACTCCCCCTACCCCAACTAGAACGTCTTTACTGAGAGTTCACTAATTCTTTGTGTATCCTCTGGTACTGGCAGGTCCAAAATTTTCACCCCACGGAAAGACGGGCTATACTTATTTTGATATTTCTATGTATGCGAAGGTGAACAGATAAACTGTATCCATCATTTCATTTTATCCACCCAGTAAACTAGAATATGCTACCTGGGTAAGTGCTGCTGACCAGGGTCAGTCCTGATCTTCAGTGACAAAATTCAGGTAATGCTGCTGAAAATCATTGCAGTGGCCTGGCTCTGTCTGAATGGTATCTCCTCGTTCTGAGGGTAGAACATGAATGGAGTTGAAAAATATTTCTTCACTCAACGTGCAATTCAACTCTGGAATTTGTTGCCAGAGAATGTAGTAAAAGCAGTTAGCTTAGTGGGGTTTAAAAAAGGTTTGGATGGCTTCCTAACGGAAAAGTCCATAGACCATTATTAAATGGACTTGGGGAAAATCCACTGCTTATTTCTAGGATAAGTAGCATAAAATGTATAGTACTGTTTTGGGATCTTGCCAAGTACTTGTGACCTGGATTGGCCACTGTTGGAAACAGGATACTGGGCTTGATGGAACTTCAGTCTGTCCCAGTATGGCAATACTTATGTACTTACATCGCCATTCAACGAATAACAGCAGTGGTCAGTTGCAAACTCCATGATTCAATGCTAATATGTGAATAGTGGTCAGTGCTAAATATCAGGGTATATGTTTAAATGTCATAGCTGGCATTTAAAAGAAATGCCAAAAACAGCGTTTAAATATTGACCCATATATTTTTACCTACAGTCAACTGGAGTCAATAGTGACCTGGGAGTGATTGACAACCATAACGAATGGGGGAAAGACAGTGGAAGTGGTGAGTGACCTTCCATTTGATCTAGGACCTTGGAGAGTGTTTTTCTCCCTGTACCTCTGGACTCCCAATCAACGTTGAGGTCTCCCCTCTGCACATTCTCAGTGCCCCCCACCACCCCAGAAGAGACCAGTTACATACTGCTAAGCAAACTAAATTTATTTATTTGTTGCATTTGTATCCCACATTTTCCCACCTTTTTGCAGGCTTAATGTGGCTTACATTATGCCGTAATGGCGAACGCCATTTACGGAATGAGAAATACATAGTAGTGCTATAGTAAAGTTCGTAAATGTTAAAATACAATATAAAGTAGATAAACAGTTCATTTCAGCAAAGAGATAAGGGGTAAATCGTTAATGTTCATTGCTGGCAAATTGAATGAAGCAATCGGGTGAAGGGAATACGGTTTCATCTGGTTCTGACAGAGTTTAGATGTTAGGTCAATGATGATGTGCATGGATGTGGCCATCATGAATGAAGTTTTTTCTGCTTACAGGCTAAATAGGGGGGAAAGTGACTTTTATGACTTTTAGTCAGTGCTCCTGAGAGAACAAGTTTTGGGTTTTGATGCAGTGCTGTAGAGATGATTAACTGTTTTTAGCTCTTCCATACAGAATCTACATATGTCTGTTTTTTTTACCAGGTTTTTCTATGCTTACTGGGAACCATCTCACCACTGTCCTGGGCTGCAGCTATCAGTTTCTCATCCTTAGGTTTAGTTTTCCTGTTCTTAACCATCCATGTGTCCAGTTGTGATTAGTGTGTGGTTTCTCGAGCAATACTTTGGGTTTCCCACTGTATTTCTGCATTTGCCACTGTTTTTCCTCTTTTGCCGATCTATTAGAATGAACATTGCATAGAGCTGTGTGCAAACACAGTGGTGTTCCTGGGGGGGGGGGGGGGCGGTGGGTGCGGTCCGCCCCGGGTGGGGGGGGGGGGGTGCCACGTGCCTGTCGGCTCCACTCGTTCCGTGCTCCCTCTGCCCCGGAACAGGTTACTTCCTGTTTCGGGGCATAGGGAGCATGGAACGAGTGAAGCCTACAGGCGTTCGGCATCCCCCCAGCAGGTAAAAATGCACCCGGGGGGGTGTCCTTTCGCCAGGGGGAGGTGTCTTTTCGTCGGGGGGGGGGCGCTGCACCGGGGGGGGGGGGCGGCGCATCGGTGACCTGCCTCGGGTGTCAGCCACCCTAGGAACACCACTGTGCAAACATCAGGCCAGTGGGGGAGTAGCCTAATGGTTAATGCAGTGAGCTAAGAAACAGGGAATTGGGTTCAATTCCCCCTGCAACTCCCTGTGATCCTGGGCAAGTCACCCAATCCCCCTTTGCCCTAGGTACAAACTTACAGACCCTTTGACTAAGGTGCACAAATATAACAGGTTTACAAGAACACAAAATGGATAAAACAGCAGATTTTCCAAGGACAAGCAGTCTGCTTGTTCTCACGATTGGGTGATGTCCGACGGCAGCCCCAGATCGGAAGATCTTCCTAGCAACAAAGTTTGCTAGCCCCCGCGTGGACATGCGCAAACCACGCATGCGCAACCGTCTTCCCGCCCGTAGCGCGAACGTGCTCCTCAGTCTCTTCTTTTCCGCGGCTCAGGACGGCTGTTTTATGGCGGTTCTGTGTCCCAGAGAGGCCCCCTTCGCTGAGTTTCGGCGCGTTTACGAGTTCGCTCATGTTCTTCGTAAAAAAAAAAGTTTCCTCTATTTCTTTAGTTTTTCCCCGTAAGTTTCCTTTCTTTGTCATGAGCGGCCATTTTGGTCGCCCATGCGGGTTTTTTCCCTTTTTTGGTGTCTTGTTTTCGGCACCATCGCGAATTTTGACCTCGCCGGTGGGATTTTTCCGCCTATGTCCTCGAAGCCTGCCAGCGGTTTCAAGAAGTGCACGCAGTGCAGCCGGACAATCTCGCTCACTGATAGGCACGTCTCATGTCTTCAGTGTTTGGGGGCTGGTCATCGTCCCAACGCCTGCACGCTGTGTCTTCAGCTGAAAAAGAGGACCCAGGGGGCGAGATCGGCTCAGTGGAGCCTGTTGTTCGGAGCCCAGTCCGGTCCTTCGAAGTCGACGGAGCCAGCGGTACTGAGGTCATCGCCGGTATCGATGTCGCCATCGGAGGGTGCATCGATGTCCGGAGCACAGGTGATGGCTGTCCAGAGATCCCATGCTGGTAGCAGTGAGCCATCGAGTGGGTCTCCACCTGCCTCGAGGGCTCCTGTGGTACAGACCCCCCGGGACCACCCTTCTTCAGACCTGGCCCCGAGGAGACGTGTGGATTCCACGTCCTCGTCGGTACCATGAGGTACCGCTGACGTGCTTCGAGCGAAGGTGAAGAAGCATCGTCATTGGTCACCTTCCCGTCACGGTACCGAGAGCTCTGGGGCGCTGAGGGAATCGGCACCCGGAAAGCGTCGACGCCGGGAGGATTGCTCACCCTCCATTCAGGAGGTGTCAATGCGCACTTCTCCAGACAGCCCGGTACCGCCTCCGCGTCCCAGACAGATTCTGTCCTCGTCGCCGGTACCGGCCCCACAGCCTTGCTCGGCGGACATTCTAGACGAGCGCCTCCAAGCCATACTTCTAGGGATTCTGGAAGGACTGCTGCAACCTTCTGCTCTGGTACATGTTTTGAGCATGTTGGCTCAAAACATGATTTCCTAAATATACTGCTGGATAGTTTCATTGGAGCATCTTCTAGTCTTAGTACTGTTTGACAGTATAAATAACTTGTTCACACCATACAGAATTTTATAGACTTCTGTTTTTGTTTTTTTTTGTTACATTTGTACCCCGCGCTTTCCCACTCATGGCAGGCTCAATGCGGCTTACATGGGGGCAATGCAGGGTTAAGTGACTTGCCCAGAGTCACAAGGAGCTGCCTGTGCCTGAAGTGGGAATTGAACTCAGGACCAAAGTCCACCATCCTAACCACTAGGCCACTCCTCCACTGTTGCTACTATTTGAGATTCTACATGGAATGTTGCTATTCCACTAGCAACATTCCATGTAGAAGTCGGCCCTTGCACATCACCAATGTGGCCACGCAGGCTTCTGCTTCTGCGAGTCTGACGTCCTGTACGTGCAGGACGTCAGACTCACAGAAACAGAAGCCTGCGCAGCCTTCTACATGGAATGTTGCTAGTGGAATAGCAACATTCCATGTAAAATCTCCAATAGTATCTATTTTATTTTTGTTACATTTGTACCCCGCGCTTTCCCACTCATGGCAGGCTCAATGCAGCTTACATGGGGCAATGGAGGGTTAAGTGACTTGCCCAGAGTCACAAGGAGCTGCCTGTGCCTGAAGTGGGAATCGAACTCAGTTCCTCAAGACCAAAGTCCACCACCCTAACCACTAGGCCACTCCTCCACTCCAGCTGTCACTTGTTTCTTCTTCTAACCAGTTGAGCCTTTCTTTTTATAAGAGGACTGATCAGCCCTGTAATCGTTTTTCTCATCATTCTGCTGTTTTGAGGTGCAGCTACCCAGAACTGCTTGCAGTACTTAAGTTGTGGCTTCATCATAAGGAGTCTTTCATGTTGCCAAGTGCTTTCTGAAAATCCATATACAATATATTGACCGTCTTGCTTTAAGTTTTTTTATTTACACATCTTACTGGAATATTACTGCCCCATCCTTGACCATCTTTAAATCTAGATTGAAAGCCCACCTCTTTAACATTGCTTTTGACTTGTAACCACTCCCCCACATTAATTGATTTGCTTGCTTTATTTTTGTCTATTAGATTGTAAGCTCTTTGAGCAGGGACTGTCTTTCTTCTATGTTTGTGAAGCGCTGCGTACGCTTTGTAGCGCTATAGAAATGCTAAATAGTAGTAGTCGTATTTAATTTGTTTTAATGATTAGTATTCACTAAATGATTAGATGCTCATTGCATTTCTGTGGGTGTCTTATCATTTAGTACGCACTAAGGGGCCCTCTCACTAAGCCACATAAGCATCGCCATGCGTCCAACGTGTGCTAAAATGGAGTTACCACGCAGCTACCGCGTGGCTCTTGCTGTAATTTCATTTTTTAGCATGCGTCCAATACACGCGTCTGAAAAATCATTTTTATTTTCAGACGGGGATATCGGACACGCGCCAAGTGGCATTTGATGTGCCTAGGTCATTACAGCCCAGTTACCGCATGAGAGTTTACCTCTAGGTCAATGGCTGGCGGTAAGATCTGAGACTCAAAATGGATGCGCGGCAATTTTCATTTTGCCGCACGTCCATGTTCGGCAAAAATGTAAAAAAAGGCTTTTTTTTATAGGCGCGCTGAAAAATAGATTGACGCATACCCACAACCCACGCCCACACTGCCATAAGCCATTTTTTTAGCGCATCTTAGTAAAAGGACCCCTGGGGTTCTTTCCTCATTCTTTGTCTATGAAGAAAAATAAGACTCTAAATTAGCGGCAGTGGGACACACTGACACTGGCTATCGTATGTGTCTTTACTGGATGGCTTGCTACACACAGGGGTCCTTTTACTAAGGTGTGCTGAAAAGTGGTCTGCGCTGGTGTAGACATATCGGACGCGCGCAGGTCCATTTTTCAGTGCATCTGCAAAAAAGGCCTTTTTTTATGGACGTGCGCAAAATAAAAATAGGCGGGCGTCCATTTTGGGCCTGAGACCTTACCGCCACCGATTGACTTAGTGGTAAAGTCTCACACATTTACTGGGCGGTAATGATTAGCGTGCATACAATACCAATTACTGCCTGGTTAGCACCGCGTACCGGATATTTTCTGGCAGATGGTAGTTCAAAATTGTCGTATAAAAAAGGAAGTGGGAGCGAAAAACCAGGGTTTACAAAGTCTGGACCACAGTAATGATGAAGATGAAGCAAACGTTTATCGAATAATAAATGACTCGACACAACGTTGTGTTTCGGCCAGAAGGCCTACATCAGGAGTCCACGTGTTCAAAATAAAAAATGATGATGAGGATCTTGATAACGTAATCTTTGGTAATGTTCTATATGTTTGAAAAGTCTGTGTTGAGTCTCGAAATAGACAGTCTCTAACAGTATTGGAATAATCCATCAATCTTGGATTTTCAACATATACAACATTACCAAGGATTACGTTATCAAGATCCTCATCATCATTTTTTATTTTGAACACGTGGACTCCTGATGTAGGCCTTCTGGCCGAAACACAACGTTGTGCCGAGTCATTTATTATTCAGTAAACCTTTGCTTCATCTTCATCATTACTGTGGTCCAGACTTTGTAAACCCTGGTTTTTCACTCCCACTTCCTTTTTTATTTGAGTTTTTCCGTGGGACTTCTTGAGTTCTCCACGTTTGTGGATTCTCTTTTTAGTTCAAAATTGTCGCACATCGGGCACACATAGGTGCCTACGCAGCTTAGTAAAAAGGCCCCACAGAGTGCTAGCTGGGTTGATAAGTATATAGTGTATGGTGTCTGTGAGTCACCACTGTTCCCCAAGGATGATGGGAAATAAGGTTGTTGTCCTGTTGTTCATGGTTTGGATCTTGCTGTGTGGTAACTTACTAATTCGTTATGGTGAAGACAGTCTAGTCTTTAAATACTTGAGTCCCTCAGCTAGTCTCACTTAGGGGCCCTTTTACTAAGCCATGTAGGCGCCTACACATGCCCAACATGCGCCAATTTGGAATTAACGCCCAGCTACTGTGTGGTCCAGATGGTAATTTCATTTTTTACACGCATCCACTACACGCGCTGGAAAATTTCTGGCCTGCAGCGCTAGCCGGGCGGTAATTGGCAGTGTATGCACGCTGATGATTACCGCCTGGTTAACGAGTGAGACTTTACCACTAAGTCAACAGGTGGCAGTAAGGTTTCAGTCCCAAAATGGACGCCCGCCAATTTTTATTTCGCTGCACGTCCATTTTTGGCCCCCCCCCAAAAAGGCCTTTTTTTTGCAGGTGCGCTGCAAAATGGACCCACACACATCCAAATACACGCATCTATACCAGGGCAGGCCATTTTTCAGCGCACCTTAGTAAAAGGACCCTTTAATGTTGCTGAGGGTGAGATCAGGCACAGATTAATGCCAAAAGCTTCTCTCCTGTGTCTGGCAGGCAGTTCTTTCTCATCCTGAAGGGATGAGGAAAGACGAAAGGAGATTAGTAGGAGTATTATTCATTAAAAGAAAAGAAAAGAACCATCCTCACAGCCAGTAATCCCAGTAAATTCTGGGTAGTTAGTGGTTGTATTCTGCTCTCCTGCCACCCAACTGCATAATTTCCTGAAAATAATTTTCAATTTAACTTACACATGTGTTTTTGGAACGCTGCAATACTATATAATATCCAGATCCTAAATATTTTCCATTACAACCTAGTTAAGAATAAAGAAATAATGATCAGGAAACTATGGGACCCTTTTACAAAGGTGCAGTGGACACCAAAATGAGATTATCAGCAGCCAGGCTGATATTCAGCAAAACACGCTTCGAAAGTGCCAAACCCCTCCGAGAAAAGTTGCATTGGCTCCCAATCAAAGAGCGGATCATCTTCAAAATCTGCACCTTAGTCCACAAAATCATATACGGCGTAGTCCCAGGATACATGACAGACCTCATAGACTTACCAATAAGAAACAAAGTCAGATTGTCAAGATCCTACCTAAACCTACACTACCCAGATTGCAAAGGACTGAAATACAAAACAACCTACGCAGCCGGCCTCTCCTACATAAGCGCACAACTATGGAATGGGCTCCCAAAAGCTGTGAAAACAATCCACGACCACTTGAACTTCAGGAAATCACTAAAAACCAACCTCTTCAAAAAGGCCTACAACAACGACCCCACGTAACCTTCTTCACCTACCAACACAGCATGGCTATGATCGAACAGGACATCACGCAATCTTCATCCATTCCGACCCTCCACTTATACCTCATACGATCACTATACAACTTTGTATTTGTTATCCACCGACTGGGCAAGCGCCTTTGACGGTACTATGTAAGCCACATTGAGCCTGCAAATAGGTGGGAAAATGTGGGGTACAAATGCAATAAATAAATTATTGCCAGGCTAGCGCCCATCCCTGGTGGTAATTTCAGATTTGGCGTGTGCCCCTACCGCTGGGACAATTAAAAAAAAATTCTTATCATGCACGGCGTTTCCAACATTAATCGGCAGTTGGCGCATGCTGACCGGTCACCGCTCATGTAATGTGTGAGCCCTTACCACAAGATCAATGGGTGGAGTTAAGGGCTCAGGCCGTAAATAGGTGTGTGCTGGTTTCAATTTTATAAGTACGTAAGTATTGCCATACTGGGAAAGACCAAAGGTCCATCGAGCCCAGCATCCTGTTTCCAACAGTGGCCAATCCAGGTCACAGATACCCGGCAAGATCCCAAAAATGTACAAAACATTTTATACTGCTTATCCCAGAAATAGTGGATTTTCCCCAAGTCCATTTAATAACGGTCTATGGACTTTTCCTTTAGGAAGCCGTCCAAACCTTTTTTAAACTCCACTAAGCTAACCGCCTTTACCACATTCTCTGGCGACGAATTCCAGAGTTTAATTACACATTGAAAAAAAAGCCCTTTTCCCAGACGTGATAAAAACTGGTCCGGCGCATTCCAAAACCACATGCCCTTGCTACTGCAGGCCACTTTTTGCCACGGCTTAGTAAATGGACCCCTGAGTATGCATCACAATCAGGAAACTGAATTGTTCTATATAATGTTCTTGTACTTATGGAGGTCTGAGGTTAATTTTGTTTAAAATACCAATTTAAGGGCCCTGTTTACTAAACCACATTGTAGGCATGTTAGTGTTTTTAACTCACGTTTACCATGTATGCACCTATAATATCCCTACAGGTGCCTACATGGTTAGCGCGTGTTAATTGTAGGCACATTGAAAATGCCAATGCGCCTTAGTAAACAGGGACCTAAAAGTGTTAATATACTAAAATAATGGAACCTATTTGGATGTAAGGTTTTAGTTTACTACATTTCAGATGTTATTTATTTATTTATTTATTTATTTATTTGTTCCATTTGTATCCCACATTTTCCCACCTATTTGCAGGCTCAATGTGGCTTATATAGTACCGGAGAGGCGTTCGCCAATTCCGGTAGCAGAAATACAGAATGGTTTAGTGTTAATGTTCATAGATGATAGAGTATTTTAAGTAATCAGGAGAGAGAGAAGAATGAGTTCAATTTTGTCCAGTTCTTGTAGGTGTTTCGATTGCTTTGTAGAGTTCAGGAGTTTAGGTTGGTTCTTTCTGGTGTGCCTTTGTGAACAGGTAGGTTTTTAACGATTTCCGGAAGTTTGTTAGGTTGTGCATTGTTTTTGTAAGTTTTGGAAGTGCATTCCATAATTGCGTGCTTATGTAAGAGAAGCTGGATGCGTAAGTTTTTGTTATGTTATGTCCCCTTTCCCTTTCTCAACAAGACACTTTATAAAGAGAAATACTTGGTAATATTAATACAATTAAAACTGTACACATTCAAAGTACACCCTTACAGTAGGACAGTGTTGTTAAAGTATATGAAATAGATTTGTTTGTTTTTTTTAGTTAATTGTGATTTTATTTTTTGTTTTTTAGACTTTTGATCAATTGCTAGCTTTTCAGTCTCTGCCCAGTGTGTGACGTGTTCTCGCGGAAGACTGCAAGATAGCGGCGCGCTATTACAATCACCCAAGGTCAACTGTAATTGAACAGTTTGGTAATTTATAGATCTCCTTCTACCTCAGTTTTATCATTTGATGATTCGAATTGATAACTGATTTTAGTCTTTTATCTAGTATTCAGGGATGTTAATATTCATTTGGACAAACCTAATTCTGCATTGGAGGCAGCTTTTTTAACTTTGTTACATTCTCTTGGTTTTGTTTTCCAATATTCTCAAGCAACACATCATGATGGCCACTGTTTGGACTTAGTGGCCATCTGTTCATCTCAAGAGGTTTCGGATTTATTTTTGCAACACCTCCGACTTAGATGGATCATTATTTCTTTAAATTTAAGTTATGCTTTAGTTCATTCAAAGTTAAAGAAAGCCAGCTGTTGTTTCGACAGAGTATTTCAGATATTAAGAGCAATGAATATGCAGCCCAGTGTTTGGCTCTCTTTCCACCTCTGGAAGGGTTGCTGTTAAATTTAAAAGTGGAAACTTGCTATGAAGTGTTAAATAAGGTATTAGATAATATGGAACTGAAGAGGTTACAAATTAAAAAGAGACCTTGATTCTCTGAAGAATTAAGGTTATCAATAGAAATCAAACAAAATAAAACATGGAAAAGAAAATAAGATGATACCTTTTTTATTGGACATAACTTAATACATTTCTTGATTAGCTTTCGAAGGTTGCCCTTCTTCCTCAGATCGGAAATAAACAAATGTGGTAGATGACAGTTTATATAAGTGAAACATCCAAGCATTTCATTGATAGTCTAACAGGGTGGGAGTGGGTAGGAGTTATATTTCCGATCTGATGAAGAAGGACAACCTTCGAAAGCTAATCAAGAAATGTATTAAGTTATGTCCAATAAAAAAAGGTATCATCTTATTTTCTTTTCCATGTTTTATTTTGTTTGATTTCTATTGATAACCTTAAGAGTGGACTAACACGGCTACCATACTCCTCTTCTGAAGAATTAAGAAAGAAGGATGCAAATCTGGCAACTAGAATGCTACTGGGGAAAATCGAGATCAAAATTAGTTTTGGGTCAACATAAAGCATATTTGGAGAATTTACAAATCTAAAATTAGAACTGCAAAAAAGGATTATGTTGCTAAGAGGATAAAAAAGGCTGGAAATTTTACGCAGGAACTGTTTTCGGTAGTTAATTAATTCTCCCCTGAGGGAAAACATTTGAATACAATAGTAGATGTTAGTTCTGAGAGTTATTCTAATTTTATGGTTAAAAAGGGTTTGGGACTTGTATGGTTTAGTAACATTGAAGTGAACTAGGGCTGCATTTCAATTAAAAGTTTTAATTGCGGGGGCGTGTCAAGATGGCGCTGTGAGCGGTCGCGTTTGAAGCGAGCTCCTGCCGTTCAACTGCTGAAATTCTACCCACTTTACCTGCTTTGCAATATGCCGCACACAAAACGCAAGGGGACGATCCGGGGGGGTTCCCCTACCTTCAGCGACGTCCACGCCGGCAAGCACGGGTTTGGAGCGCTTCTTCCCCGCTTTGTCCAGAAGAAGCGGAGCAGAGTCCTTAGTGGGAGGGACCAGTGAAGCGATCCCCCCGCTGGAAGCAGAACTATCTCTCTCCCCGCCTACCTCTACGACGCCTCCTTGCCCTGCAACTGCTGTGAGTGGGACGGGGTTTCTTTCGGAACCCGGAAAGGGTGATTCCGAAGAGCACAGAGGGGAGTCCCACTCTACAAGGATATCTGCAGCTGCAGGAGAGACGGCGGTGAGCCTGGGTAAGATCTGGCTGAAGCTACTAGAAATAGAAAAAACCCTGAGACAATCTTCGGAAGAGGTAAAGACTCTGAATTCAAATGTACAGGAAGTGAAGAACTCTTTAGATATGGCTAAACAAGATTTTTCTTCAAAGATTGAGGCCTTACATCTTGGATCTTCCAATTGTGGACAATTATGTAAATATATATTGTTGAGAGAAAATGTTTTCCTTTTTATATTAATTTCTGTATTTCTTTACATTTATGTGATAAATGTGAATGTAATTAAGTAAAATGATAAATAAAATAATAATTAAAAAAAAAAAGATTGAGGCCTTACAGAGAGAGACTAAGCAAACTGACGATTTTAAAGTGACTGTGATTAAAGATAATATGGAAATTAGAAGGAAGTTGGAACAAGTAGAGAACTTTAATAGGAGATTAAATCTCCATATATTGAACCTTCCTAGATTATTGGGTGTATCCCCAAATGATATGTTCCATAGATACTTAAAAGAAAATTTCAATTTTCCTCAAGAAGTATTTCCCCCGTTAAATAAGATCTATTATATATCAAGTGCGATGAAAAAGGTTGGGACAGAGAATTCAATAGATTTACAAAATGTCACAGCCATTTTGGAACAAACAACCGAAGAACCATCTGAAAGAGGGACGTTGATAATTTCATTTGTATTTCAACAGGATTTAAATGCAGTAATGCGTCTTTACTTTAAATCAACTAACCGTATGTTTGTCGGCCAGAAAATCTAGCTTTATCCGGATGTGACCAAGTCCACACAGGAAAAACGTAAAAAGTTTACAGTATCTCTATGAGGTCAAAAGTTCTGGAATTAGGAGGTTCTTTCCTTCTGGCTTACCCTTGTAAATGTGTCATCAGGTTAAATCAAGTAATCAAACATATAAACGGCGAGTGACCGACTCACTCACAAATGCGCAGTAGACACTTCCCTCTCTGTCCCGCCCCCGCGTCAATACGTGATGACGAGAGCGGGACAGAGAGAGAAACTGCGCCGCCGAGGTTGATACCGCTCCCCCCCACCCGCCCATGTGAGGTCGCCGCTACCGTTACCCCCCCCCCCCCACACACACACACACACACACCCACCCACACCCGGCCCGGGCCCTCTCTCCGCTACTAAACTTACACATCCATTCGCCGGAACGCAGCACGCACATCAGCTGAGCTGCCGTCGGCCTTCCTTCCCTGCCTGTGTCCCGCCCTCTCTGACGTTACGTCACAGGAGGGCGGGACACAGGCAGAGAAGGAAGGGCCGACGGCAGCTCAGCTGATGTGCGTGCTGCGTTCCGGCGAATGGATGTGTAAGTTTAGTAGCGGAGAGAGAGAGGGCCCGGGCCGGGTGGAGGGATGGTGGCGGTGGCGGCGACTCCGGGGGGTTGGGGGGAACGGTAGCGGTGGCGACCTCACGGGGGGGGAGGGGGAAGGAAGGAAGGAAAACCCCAATACCAGCCCGTTTTTACGGGCTCAACGGCTAGTATATATATATTACATGCCTGATCAGCTTCAGACCTTCCTAGATACTAAACAACGGTAGAGATAAGATATATGGGACTAACGGAACCATATTTATTCTTCAAAACTGTTATTTAAAGATTGTGTTAACTTCACTAATTCCTACCCCCCTCCCCTTTTCATATTGAGGTCTAAGGAAGCCAAGTTTTGTTACCATTATGAGGTTTTGAATGTTTCATTTTCTTGCATTACTAATCAATGGCTGTATTACACTTTGCAGTATTATATTTCTGTGTAAGTATATAAAATTAATAAAAATTATATATCATTAAAAAAATGTAATTGCTATTAATCACGGGACATAACCATCAGTCCATGGGGGGGACACACATTTCCTTTCCCTCTCTCCCTCCCCACCCCCCACTCCCACATTAGATATCATACCTTTGCTGGTGGGGATGCCGAAGCCCCGCCAGTCAAAGAAATCCACTGCCAAAGTGGCACCCTTTCTCCTTGTGCTGCCTCAGTACTGAGGAAGTCAGCGGGGTGCCTCCAGCTGCCAATGCAGGCACTCCCTGAGCATGCATGAACTGAACATGCTTGGAAAGTGCAACCATTGGTGACTGGAGGCACCCCGCTGACTTCATCGCTCCTGAGGCGGGAGGAAGGGGGTGATTCAGGTAGCATATTTCTTTCGCTGGTGGGGCTTCAGCTATCCCACCAGCCATTGACCAGGTACTGCAGCTTTGGAGGGGGCCTTCACCCATTCTCTCTCTCATATGTACACCCCTGTGCTTTCACCCATTCTCTCCCTCTCTCATATGTGCCCCGTGCCTTCACCCATTCTACTACTACTACTTAGCATTTCTATAGCGCTACTAGACGTATGCAGCGCTGTACACTTGAACATGAAGAGACAGAGCTTACAATCTAATTAGGACAGACAAACAGGACAAACAAGAGATAAGGGAATATTAAAGTGAGGATGATAAAATAAGGGTTCTGAACAAGTGAATAAGGGTTAGGAGTTAAAAGCAGCATCAAAAAGGTGGGCTTTTAGCTTAGATTTGAAGACTGCCAGAGATGGAGCTTGACGTACCGGCTCAGGAAGTCTATTCCAGGCATATGGTGCAGCAAGATAAAAGGAACGGAGTCTGGAGTTAGCAGTGGAGGAGAAGGGTGCAGATAAGAGAGATTTACCCAGTGAACAGAGTTCCCGGGGAGAAATGTAGGGAGAGATGAGAGTGGAGAGGTACTGAGGAGCTGCAGAGTGAATGCACTTTTAGGTCAATAAGATGAGTCTGAACTGTATGCGGAAACGGATAGGAAGTCAGTGAAGTGACTTGAGGAGAGGGCTAATATGAGCATAATGACACTGGCAGAATATTAGTCGTGCAGCAGAATTTTAAACAGATTGAAGAGGAGAGAGGCGGCTAAGTGGGAAACCTGTGAGAAGCAAGTTGTAATAGTCTAAGCGAGAGGTGATAAGAGTGTGGATGAGGGTTCTGGTAGTGTGCTCAGAAAGGAAAGGGTGACTTTTGGTGATATTATAGAGAAAGAAACGACAGGTTTTAGCAGTCTGCTGAATATGTGCAGAGAAGGAGAGGGAGGAGTTGAAGATGACCCCAATGTTACGAGCTGATGAGACAGGAAGGATGAGAGTGTTATCCACAGAAATAAAGAATGGGGGAGGAGGAGAGGTTGGTTTAGGGGGAAAGATAAGAAGCTCAGTCTTGGTCATGTTTAGTTTCAGATGGCGCTGAGACATCCAGGCAGCAATGTCAGACAGGCAGGCTGATACTTTGGCCTGGAGTTCGGCTGAGATTTCTGGTGTGGAGAGGTAGATCTGGGCAGTGGCGTTCCTAGGGGGGGGCGGTGGGTGCAGTCCGCCCCGGGTGCATGCCGCTGGGGGGGGGGTGCCGCGCACCTGTCGGCTCCTCTCGTTCTGTGCTCCCTCTGCCCCGAAACAGGTTACTTCCTGTTCCGGGGCAGAGGGAGCATGGAACGAGCGAAGCCGACAGTCACCAACGGTTGCACTTCCCAAGCATGTTCATGCATGACCTGAGCATGCTCGGGGAGTGTCTGCATTGGAGAAAAGATGGAGAAAAGAAGAGGTCCCAGGACAGATCCCTGAGGTACACCAACTGACAGTGGGATAGAAGTAGAGGAGGATCCACTAGAGTATACACTAAAGGTACGCTGGAAGAGATAAGAAGAAAACCAGGAAAGAGCAGAGCCCTGAAATACAAGTGAGGACAGCGTATCAAGGAGTAGGCTGTGATCAACAGTGTCAAAAGCAGCAGATAACTCGAGAAGGATGAGGATAGAATAGAGGCCTTTGGATCTGGCCAGGAACAGATTATTGGAGACTTTAGCAAGCGCTGTTTCAATTGAATGAAGGGGGCGAAAGCCAGAATGAAGTGGATCAAGAATATCTTGAGATGAAAGAAAAGTCAAGGCAACGGAGGTGAAGAGTATGTTCAAGTATCTTGGATAGGAAAGGGAGGAGGGAGATGGGGCGATAGTTGGAAGGACAGGTAGGGTCCAATGAAGGTTTTTTAAGGAGTGGTGTGACTACGGCATGTTTGAAGGCATCAGGAACAGTCGCAGTGGAAAGTGAAAGGTTGAGGATATGACAGATAAAAGGGATGACAGCAGGAGAGATAGTGTTAAGTAGATGGGTGGGGAAAAAAAAGAGAAAAAAAAAAAGAAAAAAAATTATGATAGAGGAAAACCCACGGGTTGATCAATGAGGATGTGAGCAACACCATTATCAGTTTGGGGCATAGCTCCCGGATGGTGGAAGCGGTGGAAAAATCTGAAGATCCCTGTTATACAAAAATAATGCTTATATTTGACTGTGTATGGTAGTCACGCTGTGATAAATAGTTTTCTGATGAACTTATTAAATTAGACAGTGTTTGGGATATATTTGGATTTATATATCGAATTAATCCCCACACTATAAGTAAAAGGTCTATTTAACCAAATGAAATGATATGCAAATTATATAAACTCTCTAAAAGCGACAGCATGTGAGCATGTACAAAGCAAACCCAACAATGCAGCATATAACAGTGCCGCTCTTCTTTAAATACAGTGGGGGAAATAAGTATTTGATCCCTTGCTGATTTTGTAAGTTTGCCCACTGACAAAGACATGAGCAGCCCATAATTGAAGGGTAGGTTATTGGTAACAGTGAGAGATAGCACATCACAAATTAAATCCGGAAAATCACATTGTGGAAAGTATATGAATTTATTTGCATTCTGCAGAGGGAAATAAGTATTTAATCCCTCTGGCAAACAAGACCTAATACTTGGTGGCAAAACCCTTGTTGGCAAGCACAGCGGTCAGACGTCTTCTGTAGTTGATGATGAGGTTTGCACACATGTCAGGAGGAATTTTGGTCCACTCCTCTTTGCAGATCATCTCTAAATCATTAAGAGTTCTGGGCTGTCGCTTGGCAACTCGCAGCTTCAGCTCCCTCCATAAGTTTTCAATGGGATTAAGGTCTGGTGACTGGCTAGGCCACTCCATGACCCTAATGTGCTTCTTCCTGAGCCACTCCTTTGTTGCCTTGGCTGTATGTTTGGGTCATTGTCGTGCTGGAAGACCCAGCCACGACCCATTTTTAAGGCCCTGGCGGAGGGAAGGAGGTTGTCACTCAGAATTGTACGGTACATGGCCCCATCCATTCTCCCATTGATGCGGTGAAGTAGTCCTGTGCCCTTAGCAGAGAAACACCCCCAAAACATAACATTTCCACCTCCATGCTTGACAGTGGGGACGGTGTTCTTTGGGTCATAGGCAGCATTTCTCTTCCTCCAAACACGGCGAGTTGAGTTCATGCCAAAGAGCTCAATTTTTGTCTCATCTGACCACAGCACCTTCTCCCAATCACTCTCGGCATCATCCAGGTGTTCACTGGCAAACTTCAGACGGGCCGTCACATGTGCCTTCCGGAGCAGGGGGACCTTGCGGGCACTGCAGGATTGCAATCCGTTATGTCGTAATGTGTTACCAATGGTTTTCGTGGTGACAGTGGTCCCAGCTGCCTTGAGATCATTGACAAGTTCCCCCCTTGTAGTTGTAGGCTGATTTCTAACCTTCCTCATGATCAAGGATACCCCACGAGGTGAGATTTTGCGTGGAGCCCCAGATCTTTGTCGATTGACAGTCATTTTGTACTTCTTCCATTTTCTTACTATGGCACCAACAGTTGTCTCCTTCTCGCCCAGCGTCTTACTGATGGTTTTGTAGCCCATTCCAGCCTTGTGCAGGTGTATGATCTTGTCCCTGACATCCTTAGACAGCTCCTTGCTCTTGGCCATTTTGTAGAGGTTAGAGTCTGACTGATTCACTGAGTCTGTGGACAGGTGTCTTTCATACAGGTGACCATTGCCGACAGCTGTCTGTCATGCAGGTAACGAGTTGATTTGGAGCATCTACCTGGTCTGTAGGGGCCAGATCTCTTACTGGTTGGTGGGGGATCAAATACTTATTTCCCTCTGCAGAATGCAAATAAATTCATATACTTTCCACAATGTGATTTTCCGGATTTAATTTGTGATGTGCTATCTCTCACTGTTACCAATAACCTACCCTTCAATTATGGGCTGCTCATGTCTTTGTCAGTGGGCAAACTTACAAAATCAGCAAGGGATCAAATACTTATTTCCCCCACTGTATAAGCTTTTTCACTTTTTTTTTTTTACTTAGAAGGCTTATATTTAAGCACAGAAAACAGGTGCCAATGTGTGCTTTCACTTTCAGATTTGCCTAGACTTGCACAGATTTCTTTCTCAGTACTGGCACTTAAAGGTGTGCATGGGCTTTCTTCCACTTCCAAAAGAAATCAAAATTGGCAGATTTTAAACTTGAAATCAAAAGAAATCCTCTCTTCAGACCTTCCACTGCCAGCTCTGAGCAGGCGTTATTTTTCCTGCAGTAAGAGCAGAGTTTGTTTGTGCGCTGTTCTTTGAGCATTGGGAAGGCATAGAGGGGCATAATCGAATGTTGCCGGCAAAATAGATCGCTGGCGATCTATTTTGGCGGCTGCACAACAGCTGGCCGGAACTGTATTATCGAAAAAGATGGCCGGCCATCTTTTTTTCGATAATACGATTTAGCCCGGCCAAATGTCAGAGTTCGCCGGGTCTCAGATCGCCGGTTTTGTTTTTCAACGATAATGGAAAAAAATGCCGGCCATCTCAAACCCGGCCAAATCCAAGGCATTTGGTCATGGGAGGAGCCAGCATTTGTAGTGCACTGGTCCCCCTCACATGCCAGGACACTAACCGGGCACCCTAGGGGGCACTTCTAAAAATGTTTAAAAAATACACAAATAGCTCCCAGGTGCTAGCTCCCTTACCTTGGGTGCTGAGCCCCCCAAATCCCCCCCCCCCAAACCCACTCCCCACAACTCTACACCATTACCATAGCCCTTATGGGTGAAGGGGGACACCTACATGTGGGTATAGGGGGTTTGGAGGGCTCAACACTTAGCACCACAAGTGTAACAGGTAGGGGGGGGGGGATGGACCTGGGTCTGCCTGCCTGAAGTGCACTGCACCCATTAAAAACTGCTCCAGGGACTTGCATACTGCTGTCAGGGAGCTGGGTATGACATTTGAGGCTGGCATACAGGCTGGTAAAAAAAGGTTTTTATTTTTAATTTTTTAGTGTGGGAGGGGGTTGGTGACCACTGGGGGACTATGGGGAGATCATCCCCCATTCCCTCCGATGGTCATCTGGTGAGTTGGGGCACCTTTTTGAGGCCTGGTCGTAAAAATAAATGGACCATGTAAACCCGGCGAAATACTGCTTAACGCCGCTTTTTTTCCCCATTATCCACAAAAGCCGGCCATCTGGTAGCCATGCCCATGCCCACCCATGCCCTGCCTTCGCTACGCCACCGCCACGCCCCCTTGAACTTTCGCCGGCGCGGCGATGGTGTCAAAAAAGCCGCTTTCAATTATACCGATTTCGCCGCTTTTGAGAGATCACTGGCCATCTCCCGATTTATGTCGGAAAATGGCCGGCGATCACTTTCGAAAATAAGCCTGATAGCAAACTACCCCATTAGCATACGTTTGACTACATTTAAATACAAGTTGCAGCCATCTCTGCTGCATGCATTGTTGCCCATGCTAAATCCCTCTGAGCATTCCGCACAGATTAATATGCGCGCTCTTCCCGTGCTAACTGGTTCTACCGCTGTAGGTTCTGAGAATCAGCTTGCAGGTTCTCAGGCCATTGCACTAACCATTAGGCTACTCCTCCACTCCACGATAACCTTTTACCGTATTACAATTATAATAATGACAAAACCCGCAATATGATTTTTTAAGTAATTTTTAAGATTGGATAGACTGTACGACTTCAGCTTTGCATCAAATCTAGGAATGAATTGATAACAGATATTTTTATAGCTTTTTGAATGTGAAACTTCAAGCAAGCTAGCCTATGAAATGAAATAAATGCAGTTGACTGTAAACGTTACCTAGTACTGTCTTCATAAATATTCATACTTTAAGAGTCAAAGTGAGTCTGATAAGATATTAACAGTTTCTACAGGTTTATTCTATACATTGTTGTAGGATTTGTTCAAACATAGCTCCTGAAATGAAAGTTGTTCATTTTCATTTTCTGTTCACAAAGGTTTATCTCGTAAATTAATCCATTTATGTACAATACGACTATCCTTTCTGTCTACTTTCATATAATCAAAGATTCTCTCATTCAAATGCAAAACAGATTTGACTTTTTCATGAAGCATTCTAGGTAACAGCTCTCTGTTGGTATTTGGCTTTACAAAAAGATTCAAATAATGATTGGTATCACTTGTTAAGCTAAGCATACAGACCGTCAATAACCCAATCAATTTAATTCATCAGTAGGTTTGGTCTCGACACAACAGGGCATCTACTGAGCTTGAAGGGCAATTCCATAACCTAGGTGTTCACATTTACTTGAGCGTTAAGCACATAGGGATCCTTTTACCAAGCCACGCTAGAAAGCGGCTGGTGCTGCGATTAGCATGTGGGTTTGCCGCATGCCCCAGCCACTTTCTAGTGTGGTTGAAAAATATACGCAGCAGTTGTATGTTTTTTTATGGCCACAAGCTAATTTCACGATTAGCACATGGCCATTACCACCAGGAGCCCTTACTGACAGCAATTTAAGTGGTGGTAAGGACTCCCACACTAATCCTGCGCTAATCGAGTAGCATGTGGTAATACTACTACTACTACTTATCATTTCTATAGCGCTACTAGACGTACACAGTGCTGTACACTTGAACATGAAGAGACAGTCCCTGCTCGACAGACCTTACAATGTAATCAGGACAGACAAACAGGACAAATAAGGACAAAGAGTAACAAGATTCCGGAATCCCAAAGAGCAGCAAGATTCTGGAATCCCAAAGAATAGCAAGATTCTGGAATCCCAAAGAATAGCAAGATTCCAGAATCCCAAACACTGCTACTACTTATCATTTCTATAGCGCTACTAGACGTACGCAGCGCTGTACACTTGAACATGAAGAGACAGTCCCTGCTCGACAGAGCTTACAATCTAATTATGACAGACAAACAGGACAAACAAGAGGTAAGGGAATATTAAAGTGAGGATGATAAAATAAGGGTTCTGAACAAGTGAATAAGGGTTAGGAGTTAAAAGCAGCATCAAAAAGGTGGGCTTTTAGCTTAGATTTGAAGACGGCCAGAGATGGAGTTTGACGTAGCAGCTCAGGAAGTCTATTCCAGGCATATGGTGCAGCAAGATAAAAGGAACAGAGTCTGGAGTTAGCAGTAGAGGAGAAGGGTGCAGATAAGAGAGATTTACCCAGTGAACAGAGTTCCCGGGGAGGAATGTAGGGAGAGATGTTAATGTGCGGTAATATGCTTGTGCTACCCGATTAGCGCAGGCATGCCTACTCTCCGCCCCAAACTACCATGGGATGCCTCAGTGCGTCCTGTGACAGTGCCCCATAAATCTTTACTGACCAATATCTAGTTTCTTAAATGTTGACTGCCGTGAGCAAAAATAGGCTCTCTCTCTCTCTCTTTTTAAAAAAAATATTTTAGCCTTTGCTCTGCAATGTTAGTTTGAGCGGTATAGGAAGTGTTAATAAATTATAAACTATCTTCCAGGCTTGATGAACATGGCATGGTATAAACCCGCAAAAGACGAAGGCTTGTTGGATTACCAGCCATGCAGCATGCACCTATTCACAAGACCCTTCACTGGCTCCCTATCCGTTTTCGTATCCTGTTCAAACTTCTTCTACTAACCTATAAATGTACTCACTCTGCTGCTCCCCAGTATCTCTCCACACTCGTCCTTCCCTACACCCCTTCCCGTGCACTCCGCTCCATGGATAAATCCTTCTTATCTGTTCCCTTCTCCACTACTGCCTACTCCAGACTTTGCGCCTTCTGTCTCGCTGCAACCTATGCCTGGAATAAACTTCCTGAGCCCCTACGTCTTGCCCCATCCTTGGCCACCTTTAAATCTAGACTGAAAGCCCACCTCTTTAACATTGCTTTTGACTCCTAACCACTTGTAACCACTCGCCTCCACCTACCCTCCTCTCTTCCTTCCCGTTCACATTAATTGATTTGATTTGCTTACTTTATTTATTTTTTTGTCTATTAGATTGTAAGCTCTTTGAGCAGGGACTGTCTTTCTTCTATGTTTGTGCAGAGCTGCGTACGTCTTGTAGCGCTATAGAAATGCTAAATAGTAGTAGTAGTATTCCTTCCATAATACTTATTCTGTTTGGTACCCCGATTCAGCAACTTAATCAATTTAAATATTTGGGAGTTACCCTGGATTCTAAATTAAGTTTCTCGAGTCCCATATTGTCAGCTTTGAAGTGGAGGGTTTTCTCTCTTCAAAAATTAAAATCTGTAAGACGCATTCTGGACTGTAATGTATTACATACCTTATTTCATGCATTTGTTGATTTTCAGTTAGATTAATGAAACACTATTTGCACTAGCATTCGTAATACGGAAATAAAAAGATTGCAGATGCTTCAAGATACTGCGGCTCGCATGCTGTGTTCTGCTAGGTGCGGAGATCGTGTTACTCCACTTTTGACAAAATTACACCCTATACATTTGAGAATCCAGTTTAAAATTCTTACCTCGGCTCACAAAGCAATTCATACTGGTCTTCCGGACTATTTGGCAAGACTAACTATTCCCTACACACCTACGTAATATCTGCATTCCATGATTGATCATAGACTTGTTTTACCAAGCCCAAGAGGTAACACGAAAGAGCGCCTTCTATTTTATGACTCCTTTCCTTCGCAATAACCTTCCCCTGAATATTAGGTCTGAACCTTCACTTAAATCGTTTAAGGTTAATTTGAAGATTTATCTTTTCACCAAAACTTATTCCTGATTGGAGGGGGCAGGGGTCCAGTGCAGTTCAGGGTACAGTAGTATGACTCTTCTTTAGTATGCTTGCGTTCTTTCCTTTAAAGTATTGGCATTCCTTTCTATTACCGTTTGTAGTTTTACATTGTACGTCGCTTTGATTTATGCATTTAAAAAAGTGATCCAGTACATTTTTATACGTATAAACTAAAGTTGGGTTCCATAGAAAGAATATAGGATAAGAGGCCAAATTAAGGAGTAGCCTAGTGGTTAGTGCTGCGGAATTTGATCCTGGGGAACTGGGTTCGATTCCCACTGCAGCTCCTTGTGACTCTGGGCAAGTCACTTAACCCTCCATTGCCCCTGGTACAAAAATAAGTATCTTAATATATGTAAACCGCTTTGAATGTAGTTGCAAAAAAAACCTCAGAAAGGCGGTATATCAAGTCCCATTTCCCTTTCCCTATTTGAGATTCTACATGGAATGTTGCTACTATTGGAGATTCTAGATGGAATGTTGCTACTATTGAGATTCTACATGGAATGTTGCTATTCCACTAGCAACATTCCATGTAGAAGCCTGCCCTTGCAGATCAGCAACGCGGCTGCGCAGGCTTCTGTTTCTGTGAGTCTGATGTCCTGCACATACGTGCAGGACGTCAGACTCACAGAAACAGAAGCCTGCGCAGCCAATCTGCAAGGGCAGGCTTCTACATGGAATGTTGCTAGCGGAGGAGTAGCCTAGTGGTTAGTGCAGTGGACACTGATTCTGGGGAACTGGGTTCAATTCCCACTGCAGCTCCTTGTGACTCTGGGCAAGTCACTTAACCCTCCATTGCCCTAGGTACAAAATAAGTACCTGAATATATGTAAACCAATTTGAATGTAGTTGCAAAATACCACAGAAAGGCAGTATATCAAGTCCCATTTCCCTTCCCTCACTCAGTTGAGTGTATCAGTAGGAAAGAGCAAAGATGCAACCATTGCTACACTGAAAGCAGGATGCAAAGAATACCAATCAACACTAAACAGAGAGGTCCTTTTACTAAGGTGCGCTGAAAGATGGCTTGAGGTAGTGTAGGCGCAGGTTTTGGGCATGCGCCAATCCTCTTTTTAACGTGCCTTTAAAAAAAGGCCTTTTGTTTTGCTGAAAATGGACGTGCGGCAAAATCAAAATTGCTGCACATCCATTCTGGGTCTGAGACCTTACCACCAGCCATTGAACTAGCGGTCAAGAATCCGGGCGGTAATGACCTACAGGCGTCAAATGCCACTTGGTGTGCATCTGTTACACGCGTCCGAAAAGAAACAATATTTTTCAGACGCGCATATCGTATGCGCACCAAAAATGAAATTACCGCAACAGCCAAGCGGTAGTCGGGCGGTAAATCCATTTTGGCGCACGTGGACGCTTATGCGGCTTAGTAAAAAGGCCCCAGAGTTTAACTGAAGATTCCATTTAGTCTTGGCTCCAGTCTTCCTTGAAAAACAGAAAGAAATCCAGGAACAAATTGTTAGGTGGCATGATGACCCTGCTAATATAAGAAACCTATCAAAAATCTAATTGCTCTAAAACATGACTTTAACCCAGAATATTATCTATAATATAAATTTTAAATAAAGGAAACCTCAAAAGCCCAAGGTGCCTGCAAAGATGGTTTTCCCCTTCAAATGGCTCTCATCACAGGTTTCGATAATCCTCTGAAACCAACTGCAATGGAAAATAACTCCTAAATGGAGAAAAAAAACCCTTTGCAGCCAAAAAAACAGAGGAAAATACTAAACGATAACGTGCCGGGTTAATGTCAAAACCACACTGAAAAGAATATTATGTTAAAAAAATAATAGCATGTGCACAGAGAAAAATATCGTTTTCACTATGAAGGCAGTAGAACGAGATGACATGAAATGAGATTGAAGGGGGGCAGACTCAAGAAAAATGTCAGGAAGCATTTTTTCACAGAGAGAGTAGTGGATGCTTGGAATGCCCTCCCACGGGAGGTGGTGGAAATGAAAACGGTAACGGAATTCAAACATGCGTGGGATAAACATAAAGGAATCCTGTTCGGAAGGAAGGGATCCTCAGAAACTTAGCCAGGATTGGGTGGCGGAGCCGGTGGTTGGAGGCGGGGCTGGTGGTTGGGAGGTGGGGATAGTGCTGGGCAGACTTATACGGTCTGTTCCAGAGCCGGTGGTGGGAGGCGGGACTGGTGGTTGGGAGGCGGGGATAGTGCTGGGCAGACTTATACGGTCTGTTCCAGAGCCGGTGGTGGGAGGCAGGACTGGTGGTTGGGAGGCGGGGATAGTGCTGGGCAGACTTATACGGTCTGTGCCAGAGCTGGTGGTGGGAGGCGGGACTGGTGGTTGGGAGGTGGGGATGGTGCTGAGCAGACTTATACGGTCTGTGCCAGTGCCGGTGATGGGAGGCGGGGATAGTGCTGGGCAGACTTATACGGTCTGTGCCAGAACTGATGGTGGGAGGCGGGGCTGGTGGTTGGGAGGTGGGGATAGTGCTGGGCAGACTTGTACGGTCTGTGCCCTGAAAAGGACAGATACAAATCAAGGTAAGGTATACACAAAAAGTAGCACATATGAGTTTATCTTGTTGGGCAGACTGGATGGACCATGCAGGTCTTTTTCTGCCGTCATCTACTATGTTACTTAGCTTCTCCACCCAGGTGGTGACCACAGCACTTGACTTCTGTATAATACATCCATCCTGCTAATATAAGAAATCCTGTAATTTGGTACCTTAAAAAGTGTTCCTTCACCCTCCATCCCTGTCCATTCTCATTCTCTTCTGAAGGAAGAATGTCTGCAGGAAGTCAAGCTTTAAAAGACAGTTCCGTGAAAACTTACTATTTAGAGCAAATGCTTTGCAGAATCACCTTTAGCATCACAGAGAAGTCACCTGCATAATAGGTTTTAAAATTAATTCTGGTTTATAATAGGGGGGAAAAAAATACCGCGCTACTGATTTGGTGATGAACATCCTGTTAATGATCTTACAGCTATAGAAAGGATGGATTTTTCTTGAGTAAATAGGCAATACTGTTAAGATATATCACTGTTTACAGTGTTTTCTAAAGATATTAATGTTAACATTATGTGGATCAACAAAGTTGCCCGTGCTTCAAACCTCTGCAACAAAAAGAAGACATTCTGTTTTCTTGTTGACCTTTTCAAATCTAAAACCTTAAGAACATTAATTATTTTAGCTCTCATTGTGTCTATTGCTCAGAATGAAATACAAGAGCTCTTTAGGGACTTTGCAAGAGCTTTAACCATCGGCTTTCCCATCTAGCAGTGGAATAAGAAAAAAAAAACTCTTCACATTAATGGCAGTATGAGCTACATTAATGAATGTTCGCATGTTACATCCATGATTACGGAAAAGCATTTCACCATTTCTCAAAGCAAAAACACTTTTATAATTATGTTTTAAATATAGGCCTCGGTACCATATCTTTTAAAAGGACAATTTTATTTTTTGTTAAGTACTATTGGGCTCATTCTCCCAGGGTCGCCCAAATCGGCATAATCGAAAGCCGATTTTGGGCACCCTCAACTGCTTTCCGTCGCGGGGATGACCAAAGTTCCCGGGGACGTGTCAAAAGCATAGCAAAGGCGGGACTGGGGCATGCTTAACACATGGGCATCCTCGGCCGATAATGGAAAAAAGAAGGGCGTCCCTGACGAACACTTGGCCGACTTTACTTGGTCTTTTTTTTTTTTTACAACCAAGCCACATAAATGTGCCCTAAATGACCAGATGACCCCCTCCCACCCTAACAAAATACTTTAAAAAATATTTTTTCCAGCCTCTACGCCAGCCTCAAATATCATACCCAGCTCTATGACAGCAGTATGCAGGTCCCTGGAGCAGTTTTAGTGGGTACTGCAGTGCACTTCAGGCAGGCGGACCCAGGCCCATCCCCCCCTACCTGTTAAACTTGTGGTGGTAAATGTGAGCCCTCCAAAACCCACCACAAACCCAACATGCATCAATTTGGAGTTACCGCCCGGTAATTTCATTTTTGATGCGCATCAGCTATGTGCGCCGGAAAATAATTTTTATTTTCTGGCGTGCGGCAGAAACCGGGCGGTAATCGTCATTCTCTGTGCATAGAAGATTACCACATGGTTAATGCGTGAGACCTTACTGCTAAGTCAATGGCTGGCGCTCCAATTTTTATTTTGCCACACGTCCATTTTCGGCAAAATATTTTTTTAAAAGGCCTTTTTTACAGGTGCACTGAAAAATGGATCTGCAGATGCCCAAAACACGCACCTGCACTAGCACAGTCCTTTTTGGGGCGCATCTTAGTAAAAGGACCCCCTAATGTCTGCACATAAAACATAGGGGATGAGACCATTAAATATGACAGACAGCTGTCCAGCAAACAATAAGATTTAGCATATTTTCTTAATTGATCTACCTCTTGTACTGAAACTATAGGAAACAGCATCTATCTACCGGAATCTCATCCTCTATAATGTCAATCTTTGGTTGCAACCTTAAAGGGACTGACAGATTAATCTGGGTTCGTAATTTTTCCACTTTACCTTCAAAATAAGAAGCTAACTCATTAGCTTCTGGTACAGACTGATTTGTGGGAAGCAATAGATCATCCACAATGAATAATAATGCTAACTATTTTCTTTTGATCTAATACCTCCGGACCCATTACTCCTCACAACTCTTGCCTGCAAATAGTTTCTATATATAGGGCTAGATTCTATATATGGTGCCTGAAAATTCGCACACAAAAAAAGCACGCCTAGGCGTATTCTATAAAGTACGCCTACATTTTATAGAATAGGCATAAATTTCCACAAAGTATATAGAATGACATTGAGCACCTATCTACGCAACCAAATGTAGTTGTGGCCATTTACACCATATTTTACTTGCCGTAAATCCCGATGTCTAAATTAAGCGCAGAGCAACTGTATTCTATAACAACGCGCATAGATTTTATAAATGCCCATGCCCCACCCATGGCTACACCCCCTTTTCAACTCTGTGACTTAGAATTTACGCGTACCGCATTACAGAATATGATTAGCGAGTTGTGCACGTAAATTTCAATAAATACCAATTAGTGCTCATAATTGCTTGCTAGCATCCAATTAACAGCACTGATTAGCTAGTTAACTAATTAATTTACATGCATTGTTATAGAATATGTTTTAATTTCCACGCAGAAATTAAGGCACTATATATAGAATCCCAGGGATGGTTTTTACTGGCCCTTCACCCTACTGCACTCTTATCTGATAAAAGCAAATTGATGTTTGTTCCTTTGGCTCTCTAGCCTTCTCCAAATTACAACACGGGCATTCGGCATTCACTCAGTCACCCCCTACTATCCAAACACCACACCAGAAGCCAATTTCTTTAACGAATGTGGATTTATTTAGGCCACAGCCAGGTCCGCAAAAATTTATTTACCGTAAACCTTCACATAAACAATCATTGGTAAACATCATTGATAAACATCTCCCTCCGAGTACACAGCCCTTCTTGCTTATATTACTACAGGCTGTGCCGTCCAAGCACCCTGTTCCTCCTCAGTGCTGTCTGCTATAGCACGCTGTCCAATCAAATGCATCTCCAAATTATTCTTTTTACATTTCCATACAGCTCTGAAAGATCTGGGGTAAGGTCCCATCAGCTGTTACCTCCAAAGTTGTAAAAGAAAAGGTTCTAGCTCCTTTACTAAGGGAATGTGAACTATTCTGAGTCTATGTTGACATTTTATCCAGTCCCGTATATAATTCAGGCTTCGTTCCCATATTGAAGAATTTGTTGAATGGTGCTATCAATTATAATGGCAATTTTACTGAGTGGCTAAAACTGGCTGGGGCTGGAATATAGTCAGAAGCGATCAATCAAAAGAGAGAGCTCAGCGACCAATCAGACTTGGGTTCAGAAGCTGGCTGCTTGCTCTCATTTTTTTGTTACATTTGTACCCCGCGCTTTCCCACTCATGGCAGGCTCAATGCGGCTTACATGGGGCAATGGAGGGTTAAGTGACTTGCCCAGAGTCACAAGGAGCTGCCTGTGCCTGAAGTGGGAATCAAACTCAGTTCCTCAGGACCAAAGTCCACCACCCTAACCACTAGGCCACACCTCCACTCCATCCTATTGGCTGAAGCTGAAGCTACATTTTCTAGACAATGGGCGTTTTGCTGTTAGTCTTGAGAAGTGGATTTGAGAAAGTACATTGCTTTTCTTGGTGTGCATTGGAACCCGCCAGGACTTTTACAAGTCCTTTTACAGTGCATTACACAAGAGCATTCCTTTGGGATTACACAGACAACCTTGGGAGATTCCCGAGGCAGGCCAAATTGGCCGAAACTCAGCCGTGTTGAGTCTTGGTTGTTGGACAATAAATTTTCATCCCCTTTGGAGCATCATCTTGAGTCACCTTCACTGTTTTCTTGTGCATCTTTAAGTCTGCGAGGACTTTGTTTCTTCTGTGTGTTCATGAAGCTGGAACTAACCAGGAGCCATTACTGGACTCTCACTGACAGATAGGAAGCAGAACATAGCAGGCAGCACTGGAAGTTGAAAAAGTGCTTGTATATGGAGGGAGAGGGGAATTCTGGGATTTAAATGCATGGAGCACCGTAGGTCCAAAACTGGGGAAGCAAAAGGCATTTAAGTTAAAGTTCCAGCTTCCTTCTGGTGTGGGGTTACCCTCACAGTACGAACTCTGACATCTGTAAGACTGGTCCCAAGATGGGGGTGCAAAAGCAAGCGTTGGCTTAGGGTGCCACAACCCCTTGAACCAGTCCTGTGGGCAGCGCAGAGGGGATAGTTTTACTATTGTGTCAGTGTTCTTTTGTGGCAGTGAAACTGATGAAATGTTTAGGTCAGGTGCCCTTTGAGAAATAAAATGTGTCTTTTAGAAGCTGTAACCTATGCCGTGATACGTGTTTTATCTTCCAAGAAATGAACTGAAGACTCCAGGGTGAAAGCAAACCATTTCTTTTTTATTCCAGGTTCTTTTGTACACATTGCCAGTATCCTTTATTCCATTCTCCTTCCATTCTACAGTCATTAAATCTTATTGATCTCCGACCCCTCATGTCAGCACCACAAGTTTGTTGGAATTTATTGTCTGAGAACCTGAGGATCTTCACTGATTATTTATAATTCTGCAGGGGTGTAAATTCTGATGTTAAAATTTGGCTGCTTAGGTAGGTATATTCTAGATTGTAAGCTCTTTGAGCAGGGACTGTCTTTTTGTGTATGGTGTACAGCGCTGCATATGCCTTGTAGCGCTATAGAAATGATAAATAGTAGTAGTAGTAGTAATGTAGAAGCCTGCCTTTGCAGGTCAGGAACGCGGCCGCGCAGGCTTCTGTTTCTGTGAGTCTGACGTCCTGCACGTACGTGCAGGACGTCAGACTCACAGAAACAGAAGCCTGCGCGGCCGCGTTGCTGATCTGCAAGGGCAGACTTCTACATGGAATGTTGGTAGTGGAGGAGTAGCCTAGTGGTTAGTGCAGTGGAACATGGGATGTTGTTACTATTTGAGATTCTGGAATGTTGCTGTTACTTGAGATTCTACATGGAGTGTTGTTATTCCACTAGCAACATTCCATATTTAGATTGTGAGCTCTTTGAGCAAGAACTGTCTTTTTGTGTATGGTGTACAGCGCTGCGTATGCCTTGTAGCGCTATAGAAATGATAAATAGTAGTAGTAGTAGTATATTCAGCAGATATTAAAAAAATCTATGAAAGAAGGGAGGAGTGTTTCGAATTGGGTGGGGACAGATGGCAATCTAGGATACCTAAGTAAGGGGCTTTTTTACTAAGCCGCATAAGCACCTACACATGCCCCACGCACATCAGTTTTGAGTTACCACCCGACTACTGTGCGGCCCAGGCGGTAATTTCATTTTTTACATGCGTCCACTACACATGTCAAAAAATATTTTAATATTCTGGAGCACGGGCAGTAATTGGCATTTGAACGTGCGTTGACATTACTGCCTGGCTAACACGTGAGACATTACCGCTAAGTCAGTGGCTGGCGATAAGGTCTCAGACCCAAAATGGACAGGTGCCAATTTTCATTTTGCCACATGTCCATTTTCAGCCACAAAAAAGGCTTTTTTTTTAAAAAAAATATCTTTATTGGTACATGGAGACAGGCACAATAGTACACGTACAAATTATTTCAAAATATTTCCAATCCTTGCATCATAACATAGTGATACACATTATAAAAATACAAATACAACTGGGTGTACACTGGTCTCCACATCTTTTTCATTTCCCCCCCTCCCCCCTCCTTCCCCTCCCTCCCCTTTCCAATCCAAGAGCATATCAATCAATCCATAGCCCTCCCACAGAAATGCCCCCCGCCCCTCCCCCCTTTACTGTCCACTCTTTATATTATCCTCCGCTTCAGCTGTAGGGTCCTTCGGCAGGGACAAGGAGAGCGCCCTCCCCCATACGTCCAGATACTGGCATTTTTTTTACAGGTGTGCTGAAAAACGATTCTGTGCATGGCAAAACACACGCCTACATTACTGCAGGCCATTTTTCAGCGCACCTTAGTAAAAGGACCCCTAAGGGACCCCTTTACTAAGTCTGCAAAGTCCTAACATAGGCTTAATGCGCAAGAAAAACCCCATGGCAAGTCCTATGTTAAAACGCACTAAGCCTATTTCTTGATGTATTTTACTAAAAAGGCCCCCTTATGAATTTTACATATAATTGTAGCTCTGTAGAAATTGCTAACAGATGTGTATGTTCTGATCATTAATAGGGGTGGCACAAACTGTTTAGATTCATTTTTTTTATTGGGCTTTTAATACGTTATAGAAGAATAGATTAAGAAATATGCCTAGGAAAAGGGGAAAAAAGAAAATGGAATGTTGCTACTACAGTACCGTCTCGATTATCCGACCATTGTTGATCCGACCATCCAGCATATCCAATACCAGATGGTCAGATAACATCACAATGCTTCTCTTTCCATTTTCCGAACACGGGACCCTACTTTTACCACTGTTGTGTGCCTGGACCCTGCTTTTACTACTTTTGTTTCTGCATTGTTTGAGGGGTTACAATCGTTTTCTGTATTATCTAACTTTTAATTTATCCGACAATGGGTCAGTCCCGTATAGGTTGGAAAATCGAGACTTTACTGTATTTGGGTTTCTGCCAGGAACTTGTGACCTGGATTGGCCACTGTTGGAAGCAGGGTACTGGGATAGATGGACCATTGGTCTGACCCAGTATGGCTATTCTTATGTTATTATAACAATTAAGCATATAAGTCCACATCACGGAGGAAAACAAAGGACAACAATCCTGCTACAACTTGACCTAAAGTATATCAGTATCACTTCAAGCATTGAATATATAAACAATGTAACTCTGAGAAACCTACTACTACTACTTATCATTTCTAAAGCGCTACTAGTCGTACGCAGCACTGTACACTTGAACATGAAGAGACAGTCCCTGCTCGACAGAGCTTACAATGTAATTAGGCCAGACAAACAGGACAAACTAGAGATAAGGGAATATTAAAGTGAGGATGATAAAATAAGGGTTCTGAACAAGTGAATAAGGGTTAGGAGTTAAAAGCAGCATGAAAAAGGTGGGCTTTTAGCTTAGATTTGAAGACGGCCAGAGATGGAGCTTGACGTACCGGCTCAGGAAGTCTATTCTAGGCATATGGTGCAGCAAGATAAAAGAAACGGAGTCTGGAGTTAGCGGTGGAGGAGAAGGGTGCAGATAAGAGAGATTTACCCAGTGAACGGAGTTCCCTCCCGGGGAGAAATGTAGGGAGAGATGAGAGTGGAGAGATACTGAGGAGCTGCAGAGTGAATGCACTTATAGGTCAATAAGAGGAGTTTGAACTGTATGCGGAAACGGATAGGAAGCCAGTGAAGTGACTTGAGGAGAGGGCTAATATGAGCATAACGACACTGGCAGAATATTAGTCGTGCAGCAGAATTTTGAACGGATTGAAGAGGAGAGAGATGGCTAAGTGGGAGACCTGTGAGAAGCAAGTTGCAATAGTCTAAGCAAGACTTTCCTTTTCTATCAGAAATCTTTCAAAGTGCATAGAGACTTTAAAAATAAAGGGATTGTTCTCATATGTTGCAAGGCATTTAGAAGAAAATTTTAAAAAGAAAGATGCACACACAGGCAGTGAAGGCCCTACCATTAGGCTAAATGAGGTGTTGGCCTCGGGCATCACTCTTCATGGGGCAGCAGTTTGCCACCGCAGCAAGCCGACCGGCATAATTGCTTGCATCTCTCCTTCCTCCTGAGCCTGCATAACTCCTTTCCACACCCCATACTGAGCACAGTCTGGCTTCTCCCCCTTCCTTTCTTAATCCCCTTCCCCAAGTCTACCTTCTTTTTTTGTTTTTCAAAAGTCTATAGTGGCAGCGATTCCCATACACTGCCCTGCCGCTGGCACTGGCTTCTTCTCTGTACTGTGACCTGCCTCTCTGATGTAACTTCCTGTTTCCTCAGAGGCGAGCCACAGTAAAGAGAAGAAGCTAGTCAGTGGCATTCCTGGCCTGGATGGCACCCGGGGCGGAGCGCCGATGCGCCCTCCCCGGGTGCAGCATGCCCCCCCCCCGCTAAATGACACCTTCCCCACCCTCCAGCGAAATGACACCCCCCCGGGTGCACGCCGCTGGGGGGGGTGCCGCGGCACGCGCCTGCTCCGAGTTCGCTAAACTTCACTTCGCTGCAGCTCCCTCTGCCCCGGAACAGGAAGTAACCTGTTCCGGGGCAGAGGGAGCTGCAGCGAACGAGCGACGAAGTTTAGCGAACTCGGAGCAGGCGCGTGCCGTGGCACCCCCCAGCGGCGTGCACCCGGGGCGGACCGCCCCCACCGCCCCCCCTTGGTACGCCACTGAAGCTAGTGTCAGCGGCAGGGCAGTGTATGGGAATCGCTTCTGACGACATCTTGTGGACTCGGGGGGGGGGTGGGATGCCAGGCGGCCTGGGGCGCTATCTCACCCCTCACCTCAGGCAGTAGATTGCCTTGGGCTGCCCCTGCCCACAGGCAGCACCCTAGATTTTAGCTGAAGGAAGGCTTTCCGTCTTAGTTGTGTAGGCCTTGCAACATCAGGGAACATCATTGTATTCTGCCCCCCAAAAAAAGAAACATTCATTTTTTGTGAAAAAAACTTTCAAAACTAAATTTTTTATGTTTCTCAACCTAACCTGTGTGTGCAGAGCTAAGGTACCATTTTTAAAAGAGTCACCAAAAAAAAAAACCCACATAGACAAAACACATTCACCTCTGGAATAATCCACCAGCAGGGAATTCCCATATCTAGCACAAATAAATCTGAAACCGGGTGCTAAAGGTTTTACCATTCTTTCTGGTTTTGAGTTTGACGATGTGCTATGTGGTAAAATATCAGCCCATCAAAACAGTCTTCCGGGTATGTCAGGAAAATGTCCATTGGGCTGGAACTAGCATAGTGTCAAATCCACATTGTGTATTCTGCTCTGGCTGAACAATGCTGTAGCAGCGAGATAAAGTCATCACTTGGGGGAATTAGATCAGTTCTATTGGTAACTTAAGCCAGACAGCTCAGAAGGTGTTGCTTGATTCACGGGATATCAACATTGATTCAGCACAGTTTGGGATTAAGTAGATTGCAACACTCAGCTCTTGATGAGGTCTCAGTGCTATGATTTTCTTAAAACGTAATAGGTTGACAAAATAATTAAGAGTTTATGAAACAATGCTGTAATCTCTTCCTTGCTTCTTTTCACTCCAGAATGTATTTCACCTAATTCTCCAGATGTGCTTTCTTCAAGGTTTATATTCATCCGCAATCATATGGTTCAAAGAGCCAAGCTGGCTCAGTGGCAGAGGTCTGTGTTGACAATTTGAGTCTCAGGCTCAGCTCCCATTCATTCCAGAGGAAAGACACCTACCAGCAGGATTCAAGCTCAGCGATACCAAACTCTGGATGGAAATGTGAACTGTAGCTCATGACCGAGGATTCAGAAGAAAAACCTGGTGGCTATGAATGAAGAATAACACATTAGGGGCCCTTTTACTAAGCCAAATAAGCATCTACACGCGCCCAATGTGCGCCAAAATGGAGTTACCGCACGGCTACCACGTGGCTCTTCTGGTAATTTCCATTTTTGCCGCGTGTTCAATACGCGTGGTCAAAACATTTTTATTTTCTACCGCACATATCGGATGCACGTCAAGTGGCATTTGGCGCATGTAGGTCATTACTGCCCAATTACCGCATGAGACTTTACCACTAGGTCAATGGATGGCTGTAAAGTCTCAGACCCAAAATGGACGCGTGCCAGTTTTCATTTTGCCACACGTCCATTCTTAGCAAAAATTTAAAAAGGCATTTTTTTGAAGGTGTGCTGCACGCCCAAAACATGTGTGTACACTATCGCAGCAAACAGATAAAGAGGAATCCAATAAAACTTATATGGAAATATAATGTTTAATTTTAACAAAAATATTTCTAAAAAGCAAGGAAAAGACCTCAAAACGCCCGACCGCTTACTTTCAGTTTTTGGCGGCTTTAACTGGGGGCGTGGTGTTCATCACTGGTCATAAAAGCCTTGCTTGGAACAATTATTTTAACTTTTAATTTATTTCCAAAAAGATTTTAGCGATTTTACTCTTTTTTACAAAAAGTTTTTTTTAATATATTGACAATATCAATGCTAACTTCAAATTTTATTTGGTTCATAAAAACCTTCACTAATTTTCACGAAGTGCTGTAGAGCAGCTTTACATAAATAAAGTAAAGTCGAGCACTTATCTGTTGCCCAACGGTGGCCCCATCCGTTTCGCTTGCAGGCTTTTTCAAGGGCTGTGCTTCGACAGAGAAAGCATTGAGAAAAATTTTTTCCTCTCTTGTGCACTAAGCCATGATCAGAAAAAAAGAGAGGAAAAAAAATTTCTCAACAGATAAGTGCTCGACTTATACACTACACTACCGCAGGCCATTTTTCAGCGCACCTTAGTAAAAGGACCCCTTAATCATGCTGTGCATATTCTATGCAAACACACTGCCTCAGGAGGAATAAAAAACATATTTCAATAATGCTTGAAAGTAGCCTGCCACTGCATGAATTCAAAACATCCCAATAAAATTCCTGTATAGGAATAGAGATAGGGCAATGATCAATCACATGATCTCAGATCTACAGTCCACATTGGGACAGATTCAATAAATGGTGCCCAAAGTTAGGTGCCATTAAAATCTGTACTAAGCGCCAAGCTAAGTGAAAAGAAACTGGACTATGAGTAGAAAGTAAGTTGGTGAAACCAGAATCATAATTGATTAGTATGGGCCCGGGCAGTGGCGCTCCTAGGGGGGCTGACACCCGGGGCGAATTGCCGATGAGCCCTGCCCCCCAGGTGCAGCGCCCCCCGAATGCAGCGTGACCCCCCCCCCCCCCCGGTGAAAGGACACCCCCCCCCCCGGTGCACGCCGCTGGGGGGGTGCCGCGCGTGCCTGTCCTCCGTTCGTTCCATGCTTCTTCTCTGCCCCGGAACAGCGGCGTGCACCCGTGGCGGACCGCACCCACCGCCCCCCCAGGAACACCACTGGGCCCGGGTCTCGTTGGAGTGAGAGGACTGAGCTGCTCGGTAAGACACGGGTTACAAATAGAAAAAAAAAAACAAAAAGCAAAATACAGTCCCCTAAAAATCACATTTCATTCAGTTAAAGTGGTTTTAGATCCACTAGGAACCAATGGGTCTCTTTTTGCAAAGCCGCACTGCCGATTCTCGGTGCGGCAAATGAGAGGAAGCCCATTCAATTCCTATGGGCTTCCTCTCATTTGCCGTGCGGGAATCGCTAGCGCAGCTTTGTAAAAGAAGCACAATATTTGTTAAGTTTTCCTTTGGTCCATAAAAATTTAAACTTCATATCAGGCAGCACTATGCTGGAATTCTCTTCCGCTCTCTTGTCAATTCAGAAGGTTATTAAAGATGTTTTTTTTTATTAACAAAAATATATTTCATGGGTTTGGGTTAATGAGTTTTCATTGCCTTTGATTAGAGGATGCAATGCATTGTAAATCCTTGAAGTTTGCTTCAGTTTAGTTATTGCTACCTGCATTGAACTTGATAACTTTTGCAGGATATAAGACCATGATGTAATGTAATATAATGTAATTTAGGCATAAGCACTTATACCAACCCCCAGATTCTATATCAGTCACCCAAATTTGGGTATGCAGTGCAGATGTGCTTGCAGGTTAATTAATTAATGAACTGTTAACAATTTATTTATTTATTTATTACATTTGTATCCCGCGCTTTCCCGCTCATCGCAGGCTCAATGCGGCTTACATAGTAACAAGAGAATGCAATCTGTAGTATCTGAATCAACAAAGGAGGTATGTGGTAGGACAAATGAACAAGGGCAAATGGGATAAAAGAGGTATGAGAGAAAGGATAGGGATAGGTAAGGAAGTGGAGCGATGAAGAAGAGGTAAGGGAAGAACAATCAATTATTGGCATTAATCGCGCTAATATAGACTTGCGTGTACATACGCTTATGCACTACTCTATTATGCTGTGCGACCAAAGTGTCTCACATGCAACCCAAAATGGGGCATGGCCATGGGAGGGGCATAGACAGGCCAGAGGCACTCCAAAAATGTAGGCGTAGTGTTATAGAATTCATGGGTCGCACATCCAACTTGCACACCAGGCGTACATTTCAGCAGGCCTAAATCCTTGCACCCAAAGTTGGGTGTGGGAATCAGTACTAAGCATTATTCTATAATGGGCATTTGGCGTGGAATGCTCTTTATAGAATACGAGTTTAGCACGGATTTTTCTGGTGCCTAAGGGCTCCTTTTACTAACCGGTGGTAAGCCCAACACGAGCTACTGCAGCAGCCCGGCGGTACTTCCCACCCCTAGCACGCCATCAATTCCAGTGTACTCAGAGGTAATCGGGCAGTGCCATGTATTGCCAGGTTACCACCTGGTTAATGCGAGATCCCTTACTTTCACCTCAGTGGGTGGTGGTAAGGGCTTTCCCCCACCCCCCTGAAATGGCTGCAGAAAGGCGAGACTTCCCTTTTACCAGCTGCGGGAAAAGGGGGCCTTGGCACGTATTTAAAACACACACCGATGCCAGCGCAGGCCCCCTTTTGCCACAGCTTGTTAAAAGGGATCCTACATTTGGGCACCATTAACCGAATCCAGCACCAACTGTACGGCTAACTTAAGTGCTCGCACCTAAGCACATGTGCACAAATAGTCTCTGTTATTTATTTATTTGTTTGTTTGTTTGTTTATTTGTTTGTTTGTTGTTATAACCCACAAATATCCAAAAACATAATTTTGGTTCAATGTGGCTTACGTATCACAGGAAAAATTGCAGATGAGTTGTAGAATTACATAACGGTATGGAAACACCAGTTTTGAATACATTTAACCATAAAATTTCGTGAATAAGTCTTTTCTGAATTGACGGTAACTTGTAATCCTTCTTATGCTCTTGGGAATTGAGTTCCACCATTTAGAGCCCAAGTAATTGAATCCGGCTGTCTATGCGCTAGTGCCAACATGGCCCATTCAAAGTGAATGGGTCGTGTCAGCACTAGCACATGGACAGCCGCCAGCGCCGTTTAGTAAACTGGAGCGTATGTTTTTACAGTTGGGTAAATGTAGTAATAAATATCCTCTGGTTTCTGGGCTTGTATTTCTTGTTGATAACTCTATCAAGTATAACATGTATTCAGGAGTCATGCTGTACAATATTTAAAAACAAGAGTGCTGGTGTTAAAAATAATCTGGCTTTAATTGGGAGCCAATGTAATAGTACAAGCAATGGAATTACTCTTTCGTATTTTGATTTTTTGAATATCAGTCTCGCTGCTGTGTTTTGAACAGTCTGCAATGATTTATTAAGTTTTCTGTGCAGCCCACATAAACTGCATTGCAGTAGTCTAATCGGGGTAGTATCATTGATTACACTAAGAGACGAAATGATTTACTGGGAAAATGATCTCTCATATTCCATCACGGAAATTAAATGACTACTTCCCTTTATTAAATAGGTTCCTATCAGGTGCCCTTTTGGTGCCTATATACAGGCAACTCTGTTACGTAAGTATTGCCATACTGGGACAGACCAAAGATCCATCAAGCCTAGTATCCTGTTTCCAACAGTGGCCAATCCAGGTCACAATTACCTGGCAAGATCCCAAAACAATACAATACATTTTATGCTGCTCATCCCAGAAATAAGCAGTGGATTTTTCCAAGTCCATTTTAATAATGGCTTATGGACTTTTCTTTTAGGAGGCTATCCAAACATTTTTTAAACCCCGTTAAGCTAACTGCTTTTACCACATTCTCTGGCAATGAATTCCAGAGTTTAATTACATATTAAGTGAAGAAATATTTTCTCCGATTCATTTTAAATTTACCGTTGTATAATTGCCAAGTAATTATGTCAAATTAATCTGTGTTCTTCTAAATTCATCATATTTATTTATTTATAACATTTACATCACATTAAGCCAAGGACACTTGACTTCAATGTGGCTTACATCAAATAATCAAAATAGTTGTGGAAAGGAACATAATAGTACTGGAGCAGTTAGTTTATTGTAAGTTGAAAAATAATACCAAGGATATACATGAAAAAGTTGTCTGCGCTAAACAGCAAGAGAAAATCAATTATAACAATTGAAAAGGAGGGAGATAAAAATAATAGTACAGTAAAATATATTGTAATTATGAGGATATTACAATTAGAGTCGATACAAGGATGGTAATTGTAAGTACAATACAATTGAAGTAATCAAAAGTCGATCAAATTAGATACATTAGTTACAAGTAGACAATTTGTTGAAATTAAACAGAAGATTAGTTGACGAGCATTTATTAAAGAGATATATATTTTTTTTTTAGTTACATTTGTACCCCGCGCTTTCCCACTCATGGCAGGCTCAATGCGGCTTACATGGGGCAATGGAGGGTTAAGTGACTTGCCCAGAGTCCCACTAGCAACATTCCATGTAGAAGTCGGCCCTTGCAGATCACCAATGTGGCCGCGCAGGCTTCTGCTTCTGTGAGTCTGACGTCCTGCACGTACGTGCAGGACGTCAGACTCACAGAAACAGAAGCCTGCGCAGCCTTCTACATGGAATGGAATGTTGCTAGTGGAATAGCAACATTCCATTTAGAATGTCCAATAGTAGCAACATTCCATGTAGAATGTCCAATAGTAGCAACATTCCATGTAGAATCTCCAATAGTATCTATTTTATTTTTGTTACATTTGTACCCTGCGCTTTCCCACTCATGGCAGGCTCAATGCGGCTTACATGGGGCAATGGAGGGTTAAGTGACTTGCCCAGAGTCCAAATATTTGTGGAATAGTAGATAATTATACTGATGTTTAATTGGTTTTGGCAGTGAGTTCCACCATTTCGTGCCCAGGCAGGTAAGGTCTGTTGATAGGATAGATTTATAAACATTTTTTTCTGCAATTAGGAAAATATAATGTAAAATAATCTGTTGCTCCTGCAACTGTGTTATGCAGGGGAAGTTCTATGAGTAGTTGAATGTAATTTGGGGCCACTCCATAAATTATAAGATCAAATCAATTCTTGTATACCGATAAGTCCCCTTTCCAGGATTCAGTGCGGTTTACATTCTAGGTGAGACAAAAGCTGAGAGTGTTAGTGTGAAGTATGTGAACAATTAGAGACCCAAAACATTTGAGAAAGGATCATAGATAGTACTAGGAGGTAGAAGTCAATGGATTGCTATGAAGCATGATGAATAAAAGCACATATCTTGAAGTAGACTCTGGCTTTTATGGGTAACCAGTGAAGTCTGATTACAATATTACGCCTTTGCTTGAATAGTGATTTATTTATTTTATTTATTTGTAGCATTTGTATCCCACATTTCCCCCACCTATTTGCAGGCTCAATGTGGCTTACATAGTTCCGTAATGGTGATTACCAGTTCCAGAAAAGAGAAATACATAGTTAAGGTAGAAGAGACAGAATGGATTAGGTATTCAGGTAAGGAAAGTTCATTGTATAATAAGAAATAAAAGGTATCGGATTAAACTTCATTCGTAATAAATTTGTTTTATTGTTGGTTTTCATTTGTCACTTCTTTTCTTTTTTTCCAAGTCTTATTAAGTTATTGTGATGCATTTCATCAGTAGAAGAGATCCAAAGTGAGTGAGAATGCTGAGGTCCCAGGACATGACAAGCTACTAGATGACAATCTATATAACGAACCTAGGTCTAAAGAATGCACTCACGGAGGGAGTGAACGAGCTCACAACAGGGCCAACACATATATATGCATGATTATAATTTTTGTATATATGTGTGTAAGCGAAGTGGTCTCAGAGTATAAACTCGCCCATGTGAGATCACGTGTCTCTAAGGGTGGACAAACTTCTCAATCATTGAACCACTTCGCTCTGATGAAGCATCCCTATGCCTGACACCATAGGTGTGCACTCTTCCATTTGTAGCAACTGCCTTTCCTTTGGGTTGAGCCCTATAGCAGGGCTTCCCAAACCTGGTTCTAGAGGCACCCCAGCCAGTCAGGTTTTCAGGATATCCACAACGAATATTCATGAGCTAGATTTGCATGCAGTGGAGGCAGTACGTGCAAATCACTCTCATGAATATTCATTGTGGATATCCTGAAAACCCGACTGGATGGGGTGCCTCCAGGTCCAGGTTTGGGAACCACTACCCTCTAGTGTCGGTGGCTGCCAGGCCTTAAGCTGCACAGACCAGGGGTCTAGGTTGGGGACCTGGATATGCAAGGTACTCAAAGACAAGAAGGGAATAGTAGAGCATCCTAACATTCACAAAGAGGTCTCAGTCTAGGACTAAGGCCAGTTCACAGCACTGACTTAGACCTGATGAGCACTTCACAGCAAAGAATCAAGGTTAGGAACGTACTGCAACGCACTCTACACTGGTTGCAAAGAGCAAATAATCAAGAAACTTCAGACAGCTCAGAACACTGCAGCTAGACTCATATTCGGTAAAACAAAATATGAAAGTGCTAAACCCCTACAAGAAAAGCTACTCTGGCTCCCACTTAGAGAACGCATCACGTTCAAAATATGCACCCTAGTTCACAAAATCATTCACGGAGACGCCCCAGCCTACATGTCAGACCTGATAGACTTACCACCCAGGAATGCTAAAAAATCATCCCGCACATTCTTTAATCTTCACTTCCCCAACTGTAAAGGTCTAAAATACAAACTAACGCATGCGTCAACCTTTTCCTACCTGAGCACACAATTCTGGAATGCGCTGCCGCGCAACTTAAAAATGATCTATGAACTAACTAGCTTCCGCAAACTACTGAAAACCCACATCTTCAACAAGGCATACCACAAAGATCAATAAATGTGAACGCCTATATATATATCCAGAACTGTCTTACAATATTTGCTTGTTAAACTACTATCATGTTTTATTATCATTTATTTTATTTTAGTTACATTTGTACCCTGTGCTTTCCCACTCATGGCAGGCTCAATGTGGCTTACATATACAGGTACTTATTTGTACCTGGGGCAATGGAGGGTTAAGTGACTTGCCCAGAGTCACAAGGAGCTGCCTGTGCCTGAAGTGGGAATCGAACTCAGTTCCTCAGGACCAAAGTCCACCACCCTAACCACTAGGCCACTCCTCCACTGTTTCTACTATTTGAGATTCTACATGGAATGTTGCTATTCCAATAGAAGTCGGCCCATGCAGATCACCAATGTGGCCGTGCAGGCTTCTGCTTCTGTGAGTCTGACGTCCTGCACGTACGTGCAGGACGTCAGACTCACAGAAACAGAAGCCTGCGCAGCCTTCTACATGGAATGTTGCTAGTGGAATAGCAACATTCCATGTAGAATGTCCAATAGTAGCAACATTCCATGTAGAATCTCCAATAGTATCTATTTTATTTTTGTTACATTTGTACCCTGCGCTTTCCCACTCATGGCAGGCTCAATGCAGCTTACATGGGGCAATGGAGGGTTAAGTGACTTGCCCAGAGTCACAAGGAGCTGCCTGTGCCTGAAGTGGGAATTGAACTCAGTTCCTCAGTTCCCCAGGACCAGAGTCCACCACCCTAACCACTAGGCCACTCATCCACTCCAAGATCCTTCTGTAATACTAAATGTATATTTTATCATGTTGCCACCATTCATGATGTGTTGTAAGCCACACTGAGCCTGCAAAGAGGTGGGAAAATGTGGGATACAAATGCAATAAATAAATAGGGTCACAAGTAGCACAAGGTAACATTAGAATGTGTCCAAGATGAAGTGGTAACCACAGAGTGGATAGGAGTGGCCAAACCAGACACATGAAACACACTGACTCCTACTGATAGAAGGACAACCCAACAAGGTTGGTGGCAGAACCTCACACTTGTGATACCTTTAAAAGGGTCAAGAAAAATTAGATTGTCCTGCATGAGCTTCAAGTTCCCATCAGACCTGACATAGGCCTCCTCTGAGCACCTAGGAAGAAGAGATCTGTGTGATCTCATGTACTAAAATATCTATTTTGTGGACCTTTTAAAGGTATCACTCATATAGCTACTAAAACTGTACTTTCTTCTTTCTATAACAAAAATGTTATGTTCTGATTTGGAAAGTTTCTTGTAGAGAGTTAATGGGGAGCAAGAAATAAAACCATTAGCTCGCAAAAATAATTATTGTTTGACAATCAGTAAGATTCAATACAAAAAAAGAAAAATCCCCCTTTGTAAAAGTAAATATAAGGCTTCATGTGATAATGGTATTTCCCTTTATCAGCATAAACATACGAGTGGACTATTTAAAAATGTAGAGATGAGCACAAAAATTGCTTTCTTTTTGTGAATGGAAAGTAGCATTCCAAGGCTATTATGTTTCTCAGATATCTGACGACTCAATTTGTCAGGCTCATTCTCAGATGATGTAACTATTTAACACACATGGTTGAGCCTATAGAAAGGTCTCCAGAAAGGTTAGACCAGTGCACCAACTGCAGTGACAAAGGTCAGCTTGTTGGACAGCTTCCTGAAAAACACGTCTCCGTGTCTGGAACTTTGTTTCTGGGCTGGTGGACAAGTCCTGCCTGAAAAGGTCTAGTTTACCTAGGGGACTGGCTCTTCCTCCCTCCCCATTTTTATATTGCTGTGGGGTTAATAGCTATGTCATGCGGGGGTCATGGAAGATGTCTGTGTCTCAGATAATATGCTTACGGTGATTACTACACATAATTGACTGACCTTCCCTCATTCTTTTCCAGCTTCAGGCCATGGCTGATAGGGTGAGATGCTTCTGAAGAGTTTATTTTCCATGGCATGGCATTGTGCTGCTGAGCAAACACTTTAGCAAGCTCCATATGAATCACCTTTTCCAGCACTAGGTCTGACAGCTAAAATGTAAAGAGTGTGACCAATCTAATAATATTAGATTTTAAATCGGCTTTGGAAGGGAATATAGACAATCCTACTTAAATTCCATTTATAGATGCTTAATAAGATCCCATTTTGCATGTTCAACCTGCAGTCTCTTTTAGACCTTTTCTATATATGTTTTATTTTAATTTCTTTTCATTTTTTTTCAGGCCTCATTTTCACACAATGGCAGTTTTATTTTATTATTTTACATAGGTGATTTTCCTGGGATATAAAAGTGCCATGAAGATTAAGGGGCCCTTTTATGAAACAGTGGTAAAAAGTGTCCTTAGTGTGCCCTTACGTGGGTCATTCCCATGCAATAAGGCCATTTTTACTGCTGGGATAAAATGGCCAAAATTCCTATTTTTAGTATTAACGACCACATGCTAATTTTGCCATTAGCACATGAACCCTTACAGCCACCCGTTATGTAGGCAGCAAGGGCTCATCAGTGGCGTAGCCAAGGGTGGGCCCGGATGGGCTCAGGCCCACCCACTTTGGGCTCAGGCCCACCTAGTAGCAGCACATCTATGGTGTGGCTGTCAGGGGGATCCTAAGCCCCACCAGCTGAAAACTCCCAACAACTGTCCCTCCTGCATACCAGCCTTCCCTCTGATGTATTCCTGCCTATGCGGAAACAGGAAGTTGCATCAGAGGGAAGGCTGTGGGGCCAACATGAGCAGTGTGTATTAGTTGCTGCTTGCTGCCAGTGAAAATCTGCTTTTTAAAAGGTATGAGGGTGAGGAGGGATGCTTGAGAGACCATATGGCATGCAGGCGAGAGAGGGAGAGACCAAATCACTTGTGAGACAGGGCGAAGTTCTTCTGCCCACCCATTTTGTGCCCAGGCCCACCCAAAATTGGGTGTCTGGCTATGCTCCTGGCTCAGATGCTAAGCACGCACTAACCGCTCAGTGCAGAACACACCCACTCTGCACCCCCAGACACATACCCCCTGTGCCACAAAACAAAGGGGTCCTTTTACTAAGCCGCATTCGCGTCTACGCACGCCCAACATGCGCCAAAATGGAGTTACTGCCCGGCTACCGCATGGGTTTTGCGGTAATTTCATTTTTTGACTCGTGTCTGATACACACGTCCTAAATTTTTTTTTATTTTCAGACGCTTGTATTGAGCACGCGCCAAGTGGATTTGACGCGCATATAGGTCATTACCGCCGCGTGAAACTTTACCACTAGGTCAATGGCTGGTGGTAAGGTCTCAGACCCCAAAATGGATGCGTGGCAATTTTCATTTTGCCGCATGTCCATTTTTGGCAAAAAATTTTAAAAGGCATTTTTTTATTTGCAGGTGCGCTGAAAAATGATTCTGTGCAAGCCCAAAACACACATCTACACTACTGCAGGCCATTTTTCAGTGGACCTTGGTAAAAGGACCCTAAACTGTATTTTTTAGCACATGGATAATACATGCATTTTGCAAAATTACCATAGGATACCTCAGGGCCCCACGGTACACCCTTTTTTGCTGTTATAAGCAGGTATTAATGCTTACTGAAGCTTTCAAAATGACCCCTACAAGAGAAAAAACACTTTCAAAATGACAAGAAGAACATAAGAATAGCCATATTGGGTCAGACCTATGGTCCATCTAGCCCAGTACCCTGTTTAGAACAGTAGCTAAGAAGCTGGCAGAAACCCAAATAGTGATAAACTATAGATATACTAGGGAGCAAGTTTCCACTCACGACAAATAATCTTAATATAAGTATAGGAAACTGGTCATACAGTAAGCATGTTGGCGAAATGGAGGCCGACGTTGACCACGGTCAGAAACACCAAGGAGCCTTGAAGAAAGATTTGTGCTTCGAGCTAAGTACCTCTCTTTAAATTAAGATAGAGGAGTAAGTAGAAGACGATAATTATATCTCTTTCACTGTGGCTCTTAATATTAAGATAAGAAGGCCAGCTACTAACACCAGGGGGAGTTTTCGCCGATGATGAAGAAGCCCTAGCCCTTTATCCGCTTGACTCATGGAAAAGGAGCTTCTTGAGGCGTTTTCCTCTCGAAGTAACTCATATAAGTTCCTTGACATGCTTACTGTATGACCAGTTTCCTATACTTATATTAAGAAACCCAAATAGTAGCAGGATTCCATGCTACCAATCCCAGGGCAAGTAGTGGCTTCCCCATGTCTATCTCAATAACAGACTATGGGCTTTTCCTCCAGGAACTTGTCCAAACCTTTTTTAAACCCAGATACGCTAACCGATGTTACCATATCCTCTGGTAGCAGAGTTTAAATAAAGATGACAGGAACTTAATGTGATATAAATCCATAAATTAGAACCAGCATCTTCCCAAAGTCTAGAGGGCTTTGACTCATATACAGTTTCTGTTGTTTCCTGCTCGTTTTATCATATAGAAATGTGACTGCAATTCTTTAACTTGGTACCTACACTTACATGTATCACTTGCACACATCAGAGGCACCAACATTGGCAGTTACTCGCAGAGGCGTAGCAAGACATGACATTTTGGGTAGGCCTGAGACCAAAGTGGGTGGGCATAGAAGTTTCCTCCCCCACACACACACTTTCTACCCACCCCTGCCACCAGTGACCCCCAACAAATAAAATAAAATATATGAGCTGGTGGGGATCCCCAAGCTCTGCCAGCTGGAAAAGGTCCTCTGGCAGCCAGAGCATGTCCATGTCCTGCTGCTGCGCTGGCCTCTCATCTGCTGCATATGCTCAGTTTTCACACATGCGCGAAAACTGAGCATGCCTGGTGGGGGAGCAGCAGTAACATGTGGGCAGTGCCACTGGCTACAGGAAGTCGGAGAATAACCTGTTCTAGCCGCTGGAGGATCTATTCCAGCTGGTGATGTTGCAGTGCTGAATGCAAAAAGCTTCGTAACTCATAGAGACGTTATTTGCAATGTTGTTAGCCAGTCTTCCGAAATAACTAAGTCGACACAGCACAAAATTCATTTAAGTGCACTTGGCACTTAGGGGTCCTTTTACTAAGGTGCGCCGAAAAATGGCCTGCGCTGTTGTAGGCATGTGTATTGGGCGCACACAGGTTCATTTTTCATCGTGCCACAAAAAAGGCCTTTTTTCTGGCCGAAAATGGACGTGCGGCAAAACAAAAATTGCCACGTGTCCATTTTGGGCCTGAGACCTTACCGCCACCCATTGACTTCACGGTAAGGTTTCACGCGTTAACCGGGCAGTAATCGTCAACATGCGTACACTGCTGATTACCACCCGGTTAGCGCCACAAGGTAGAAAATAACAAATATTTTCTGCCGCGCGTAAAAAATGAAATTACCGCCCGGGGCACGGGGTAGCCAGGCATTAGTTCCAAATTAACACACGTTGGAAGCGCATAGGCGCCTACGCACCTAAGTAAAAGGGCACCTTAGTCATGCCCATTTACGCCTGCCATTGACCTGGCATAAGTGTTCGTGCCTAAATTTAGGCACATCAATTCAGGTTTATGCCAGTATTCTATAACAGCATCTTGGTGCATTGATGCCATTATGGAATTAGCACACAATTCAACTACTCTACAGAAAGAAATTTATCAAACAGCAACTTCTAATTTAACTTTATACTTAAATTGTAAAAATCCTTTATGTGTGATCATATATTTTTAGAGGACGCTTACAGACCAGAACGGTCTAAACTGTGGTTCCAATCTACTATAATAAAATGTACCTCCAACGTTCTGAAGCTGACTCAGTGGCTTCAGTGAAGGGTTCGTAACATCGTAACATTCATAAGTCTGTCACATGTCTCTCTGCCCCACCCTCGCGTCAAAACGTGATGACGTCGAGGGTGGAACAGTGAGAGTGAAGGCAACGGTGCACACTTACGATGTTGAGGGACATATCACATGGAACTGTATGGAAAGAAGGGAGGAGTGTCAGGAGAAAGGGTCATTTTCAGTTAGCGAAGGCAACGGTGCACAGTTGCCAGGCAACGGTACGCGACGTCGATGGACCTATCAGAGGGAAATATATGGGAAAAAAAGGAGGAGCATCAGGCAATGGTATGCGACGTCCAGGGACCAATCAGAGGGACGTGTATGGGAAGAACGGAGGAGCGTCAGGAGAAGGGCTCATTTCCTCTGAGTCAAGTCAATGGTGCACAGTTGCCATGCAACGGTACACGACGTCTTACCATCACAGCACATTTATCCTAACACTTCCATTTACAACATTAATGGCAGAAAGTCAACACCTTACTAGTGCCCATTTCATTGGTCTCAGAAACGAGCCTTTTTTACTAGTATTTTAATAATTGCACTACCATTTTACAAAGAGCATTAACAAGCATCCATCATGTTTAATCAAACTCTTTTTGAAAGGCAAAAGCACTTAACTTTAAAGTTCTTTTGGGTCCCGAGATGGACCATGTTTCGCAATGGAACTGTCTCAAGGAACCCAATTAACAAGTGCTACTACTACTACTTATCATTTCTAAAGCACTACTAGACATACGCAGCGCTGTACACTTGAACATGAAGAGACAGTCCCTGCGACAGAGCTTACAATCTAATTAGGACAGACAAACAGGACAAACTAGAGATAAGGGAATATTAAAGTGAGGATGATAACATAAGGGTTCTGAACAAGTGAACAAGAGTTAGGAGTTAAAAGCAGCATCAAAAAGGTGGGCTTTAAGCTTAGATTTGAAGACGGCCAGAGATGGAGCTTGACGTACTGGCTCAGGAAGTCTATTCCAGGCATATGGTGCAGCAAGATAAAAGGAATGGAGTCTGGAGTTAGCGTTGGAGGAGAAGGGTGCAGATAAGAGAGATTTACCCAGTGAACGGATTTCCCGGGGAGGAATGTAGGGAGAGATGAGAGTGGAGAGGTACTGAGGAATGCAGTGATAGGTCAATAAGAGGAGTTTGAACTGTATGCGGAAACGGATAGGAAGCCAGTGAAGTGACTTGAGGAGAGGGCTAATATGAGCATAACGACCCTGGCGGAATATTAGTCGTGCAGCAGAAGTTTGAACAGATCGAAGAGGAGAGAGATGGCTAAGTGGGAGACCTGTGAGAAGCAAGTTGCAATAGTCTAAGCGAGAGGTGATAAGAGTGTGGATGAGGGTTCTGGTAGTGTGCTCAGAAAGGAAAGGGCGAATTTTGCTGATATTATAGAGAAAGAAACGACAGGTTTTAGCAGTCTGCTGAATATGTGCAGAGAATGAGAGGGAGGAGTCGAAGATGACCCCAAGGTTATGAGCTAATGAGACAGGAAGGATGAGAGTGTTATCCACAGAAATAGAGAATGGGGGAGGAGGAGAGGTTGGTTTAGGGGAAAAGATAAGAAGCTCAGTCTTGGTCATGTATAGTTTCAGATGGCACCGAGACATCCGGGCAGCAATGTCAGACAGTCAGGCTGATACTTTGGCCTGGATTTCAGCTGAGATTTCTGGCGTGGAGAGGTAGATCTGGGAGTCATCAGCATAAAGATGATACTGAAAACCATGGGATGAGATCAGAGTACGAAGGGAAGAAGTATAGATGGAGAAAAGAAGAGGTTCCAGGACAGATCCCTGAGGTACACCAACTGGCAGTGGGATAGAAGTAGAGGAGGATCCACTAGAGTATACACTAAAGGTACGCTGGGAGAGATAAGAAGAAAACCAGGTAAGAAGTGCTCTGGCTGTGTTGTATTCCTTACAGCTCATTTTACACAGAATTGAGGGGCCCTTTTACTAAGACGTGTAGGCTCCTACGTGTGCCCAGTGCATGCCAGTTCGGAACTACCACCCCGAAACCATGTGGCCTGGGTGGTAATTTCATTTTTTAAAGCACGTCCAGTACGGTGCCGGAAAATATATTTTATTTTCCAGCACGCGGTGCTAACCGAGCGGTAATTGGCATTGTACGCACGCTGATAATTACCACTTGGTTAACACGTGAGACCTTAGCGCTAAGTCAATGGGTGGTGGTAAGGTCTCAGACCCAAAATGGACACGTACCAATTTTCAATTTGCCGCACGTCCATTTTCAAACACCCCCCCCCCCCCCCAAAAGGCCTTTTTTGCATGCGCGCTGAAAAATGGACCTGCGAGCGTCCAATACATGCATCTACAACAGTGCAGGCCATTTTTCGGAGTACCTTAGTAAAAGGACCCCTGATACAGAATGTTATTGAAGCACTTGTTACTAAGTGATACAAGGGGAATTATGTTACTTAAAAGTTTGTTCGCTGTTGAATAAAGTTACTTTGCTAACTGTGTTGGGACAAAGAAAATGAAGTGGCATAGCGGGGCAAGAAAAGAAGAAAAATAATAATTACTGGAGGGAGATGTTTAAGTATGGATGGAGAAAAGGGTGAAGGTTGAGCAGGCTGCCATCCAGGAATTTTCCAGGTGTCCTGACTCATGCTAAGATAAAACAAACAGGAGGTAAAAACCCTCACGAAACCGTGAGATATGGAAAAAAAAGTGAGGAAATTGTATGAGGATACCAAATATGTTTATTCACATAAAAATGACGAAATTTTCATAAAAAATGACGTAATTTTCATAAAAAATGACCCGACACGGCCGTGTTTCGGCCCAAAAGGCCTGCCTCAGGGGTCTTTAAAGCCTCGGAGAGTGTGGCTTGAAGTATGTGCTCCAAGGTGAATAATAAAACGTAATCCTCTTGGGTCTCCTCTCTTATAAAAAATTTTTTTGTTATTTTAAAAGGAAGAACGGAACAGGCTCGTTGAACTCCTCTGCAAAACGACTCTCCGAGGCTTTAAAGACCCCTGAGGCAGGCCTTTTGGGCCGAAACACGGCCATGTCGGGTCATTTTTTATGAAAATTACGTCATTTTTTATGAAAATTTCGTCATTTTTATGTGAATAAACATATTTGGTATCCTCATACAATTTCCTCACTTTTTTTCCATATCTGACTCATGCTAAAACACAACAGAAATTCAGTTCAACCAGGCTTCCACGCTACAGTTATCTGGGTATTCTGCTTAAACCAGCAGAAGAGGTGAAAGAAGGTTAATAAATGGGGGCGTAGGTGGAGAATTCTCCCTAGAGGAGGAGATTCTGGTTGGAATGGGAAAGGAGAAACAATGACAGCATACACAGTGATTGGAAGGTTGAATGAAAAAAATAATCTGAGGAATAAGGGGTAAATGGTAAGTTTACTTGAATAGGAATAAAGAAGAATGCACAAGATGACTGTTGTTGTAAAGAAAAGGATGGAAGTATCCAGGAGAGGAAAAAATATAACCCAACCAGGAAAAACTTATGGGTAAGGTTGGAAATCAATGAGGAATGGATAAAATGTGGAGGAGTGGCCTAGTGGTTAGGGTGGTGGACTTTGGTCCTGAGGAACTGAGTTTGATTCCCACTTTGGGCACAGGCAGCTCCTTGTGACTCTGGGCAAGTCACTTAACCCTCCATTGCCCCATGTAAGCCGCATTGAGCCTGCCATGAGTGGGAAAGCGCAGGGTACAAAAGTAACAAAAATAAAATAGATACTATTGGAGATTCTACATGGAATGTTGCTACTGTTGGAGATTCTACATGGAATGTTGCTATTCCACTAGCAACATTCCATGTAGAAAGCTGCGCAGGCTTCTGTTTCTGTGAGTCTGACGTCCTGCACGTACGTGCAGGACGTCAGACTCACAGAAGCAGAAGCCTGCGCGGCCACATTGGTGTGACTCTGGGCAAGTCACTTAACCCTCCATTGCCCCATGTAAGCCGCATTGAGCCTGCCATGACTGGGAAAGCGCAGGGTACAAATATAACAAAAATAAAATAGATACTATTGGCGATTCTACATGGAATGTTGCTATTCCACTAGCAACATTCCATGTAGAAGGCTGTGAGTCTGACGTCCTGCACGGCTACATTAGTGGAATAGCAGCATTCCATGTAGAATCTCAAATAGTAGCAACAGTGGAAGAGTGGCCTAGTGGTGGACTTTGGTCCTGAGGTACTGAGTTCGATTCCCACTTCAGGCACAGGCAGCTCCTTGTGACTCTGGGCAAGTCACTTAACCCTCCATTGCCCCATGTAAGCCGCATTGAGCCTGCCACGAGTGGGAAAGCGCAGGGTACAAATGTAACAAAAATAAAATAGATACTATTGGAGATTCTACATGGAATGTTGCTACTATTGGAGATTCTACATGGAATGTTGCTACTATTGGACATTCTATTGGACATTCTACATGGAATGTTGCTATTCCACTAGCAACATTCCATGTAGAAGGCTGCGCAGGCTTCTGTTTCTGTGAGCCTGCGCGGCCACATTGGTGATTTGCAAGGGCTGACTTCTACATGGAATGTTGCTAGTGGAATAGCAACATTCCATGTAGAATCTCAAATAGTAGCAACAGTGGAAGAGTGGCCTAGTGGTGGACTTTGGTCCTGAGGTACTGAGTTCGATTCCCACTTCAGGCACAGGCAGCTCCTTGTGACTCTGGGCAAGTCACTTAACCCTCCATTGCCCCATGTAAGCCGCATTGAGCCTGCCACGAGTGGGAAAGCGCAGGGTACAAATGTAACAAAAATAAAATAGATACTATTGGAGATTCTACATGGAATGTTGCTACTATTGGACATTCTATTGGACATTCTACATGGAATGTTGCTATTCCACTAGCAACATTCCATGTAGAAGGCTGCGCAGGCTTCTGTTTCTGTGAGCCTGCGCGGCCACATTGGTGATTTGCAAGGGCTGACTTCTACATGGAATGTTGCTAGTGGAATAGCAACATTCCATGTAGAATCTCAAATAGTAGCAACAGTGGAGGAGTGGCCTAGTGGTTAGGGTGGTGGACTTTGGTCCTGAGGAACTGAGTTCAATTCCTGGCACAGACAGCTCCTTGTGACTCTGGGCAAGTCACTTAACCTTCCATTGCCTGCCGCATTGAGCCTGCCATGAGTGGGAAAATCACGGAGTACAAATGTAACAAAAAAAAAAAAGAGAAGAAAATAATGTTTGTGGTTTGGATAAAGGTTGATAATGCTGTGTGGGGTTCTTCTTGCTTCTTGGGGGGGGGGGGGGGCAATAAAACCAGGGAAACTAGCCCTTGAGAACAAGGGAAAGATTATTTTCTGTGATATTACTAGAGAAATTATCTTTTTATTAACTGGGAGGCGAGTGTAATCCCTTATCATAATGGGTATAAATGTCAGATCTCATAGATATACCAACAACGAATTCTAAATGATCATCACGTACATTCCTGAATGTCCATTACCCCAGCTGCAAAGGACTAAAATATCAACAAACATATGCATCCAGCTTCTCCTACATAAGCACGCAACTATGGAATGTACTACCAAAAGCCACAAAGACAATACACGACATAACTGAATTCCGAAAACTACTAAAAACCAACCTATTCAATAAGGCATGCTACAATGATCCATCCTAAACACCAGACAACAAAACTAATACCAGAACTGTACAAAAACGAACTCTCTATTCTTGACTGCTTAAGTTAACCTATCATGATTGACCTTTAACGCAATACCTTGTTTATTTCTCATTACGACAATGGATCCTCTTTATTTGATTGCCTAATCCACGTCACCTGCATTATAACTATGTATTTCTCATTCCGGAATTGGCGATCGCCATTACGGAACAATGTAAGCCACACTGAGCCTGCAAATAGGTGGGAAAATGTGGGATACAAATGCTACAAATAAATAAATAATAAATAAATTATTGAGAGTGTATAGGTAGAACTCTCCAGAAGTCACTGGGGGGAGAGTTTGAAGAACGAGAGGTGTGATAATTCAGCCCAAGCGGGTGGGTTCTGAGATAAGTTTGCAGAGGTAAAGAGGTTGGGGAGGAGTTAGAGTTAATAAAAAGGATTACAGTGAGGGGCACAGGGTCTTTGGTTGTCTGTACCCCTACCGGGACACTTGGAAGAGAGGGGAAACCTGGAGTGGCAGAATAAACCGGAGCTGAATTAAGGAGCAGTTGCTGTCCCTAAGAGTAGCAACTGAGAAGGAGTGAGGAGTTCTGGATGGGTAAGGGGAAACCAGCCCGGGAGCATGAGCCAGAGCAGGGGAAGCCTGTTCAAGGCCAGGGATTGTGATCAGGAGTATTGGGAACAGCCCTTGATTATTGTTAGCCCAAAGGGACAGGTAAAAGACAGGTGGCGCTGCAAATGCGTAAATACATTGGGCTGGCGGAATGAAACAAGCTGAGAAGTGAATTAGGTTGTAATACACGATCTTGAATGAACAGGAGAATTGATGAAACTAAATGTTGACTGTACAGATGAGTGCGGTGAGACTGGGGTTACACTATTTTGTCTGTTACTGCAATGATAACCTGTGCATTATTTAATTTTTTAATATATATCTTTTTTGTGGGGGGCGTGTCATTATCCAACTAGCATGTTGTGAGTAGTACGTGTTTAATGGATAATGAAGAGTTAACACAGAAGCATCTACTGCCCCCTAAATAGGAGGTGGTAAGTGCACCCAAATTAAGTTTTGCAGGTCTCCTGTACTATTTTTTTTATTTGGATTTTGCTCACACTTTTCAGTAGTAGCTCAAGGTGAGCTACATTCAGGTACACTGGGTATTTCCATGTCCCTTGAGTGCTCACAATCTAAGGGGGTCTTTTACTAAAGGTTAGCTTGAGTTATCTGCAACAGGTCTCATTTTATTCCTATGGGCCTTGCTGCAGATAACTCGAGCCAATCTTTAGTAAAAGTACATAAGTATTGCCACACTGGGACAGACCAAAGGTCCATCAAGCCCAGCATCCTGTTTCCAACAGTGGCCAATCCAGGTCACAAATACCTGGCAAGATCCTAGAAAAGCTCAATACATTTTTATTATGCTTATCCCAGAAATAAGCAGTGGATTATCCCAAGTCAATATAATAATGGTCTAAGGACTTTTCCTTTAGGAAGCCGTCCAGACCCTTTTTAAACCCCACTAAGCTAACTGCCATACCACATTCTCTGGCAATGAATTCCAGAGTTTAATTACATGTTGAATGAAGAAAAATTTTCTCCGATTCATATTAAATTTACTACTTTGTCGCTTCATTGCATGCCCTTTAGTCCTAGTATTTTTGGAATTTGCTGGTGTCTGATTTGATTTCAGTTTCTGTAGAGAAGAAAAATAATTACACATTACTACAGAACAGTGAGTACTTTAGGTGACCACTAGAGCAGGTTTTCTCTGATTTGTATTAAATTTACTACTTTGTAGCTTCATCGCATGCTCCTTAGTCCTAGTATTTTTGGAAAGAGTAAACAAACGATTCACATCTTCCCGTTCCACTCCACTCATTATTTTATAGACCTCTTTCATATCTCCCCTCAGCCGTTTCTTCTCCAAGCTGAAGAGCCCTAGACGCTTCAGCCTTTCCTCATAGGGAAGTCGTCCCATCCCCTTTATCATTGTTGTCGCCCTTCTCTGTACCTTTTCTAATTCCACTATATCTTTTTTGAGATGCGGCGACCAGAATTGAACACAATATTCAAGGTGCGGTCGCACCATGGAGCGATACAAAGGCATTATAACATCCTCACTTTTGTTTTCCATTCCTTTCCTAATAATACCTAGCATTCTATTTGCTTTCTTAGACGCCGCAGCACACAGAGCAGAGCATTTCAATGTATCATCAACAACGAAGCCAACATCCCTTTCTTGGTTGGTGACTCCTAACGTGGAACCTTGCATTGCGTTGCTATAATTTGGGTTCCTCTTTCACACATGCATCACTTTGCACTTGCTCACATTAAACGTCATCTGCCATTTAGACGCCCAATCTCCCAGTCTCATAAGGTCCTCTTGTAATTTTTCACAATCCTCTCACGATTTAACAACTTTGAATAACTTTGTGTCGCCAGCAAATTTAATTACCTTAACAGTTACTCCCATCTCTAGATCATTTATAAGTATGTTAAAAAGCAGTGGTCCTAGCACAGACCCCTGAGAAACCCCACTATCTACCCTTCTCCATTGAGAATACTGACCATTTAACCCTACTCTCTGTTTTCTATCTTTTAACCAGTTTTTAATCCACAATACAACACTACCTCCTATCCCATGACTCTACAATTTCCTCTGGAGTCTTTCATGAGGTACTTTGTCAAACACCTTTTGAAAATCCAGATACACAATATCAACCGGCTCACCTTTATCCACGTTTTTTCACTCCTTCAAAGAAATGTAATAGATTGGTGAGACAAGATTTCCCTTCACTAAATCCATGTTGGCCTTGTCTAATTAATCCTTGCTTTTGAATATGCTCTGTAATTTTGTTCTTTATAATAGTCTCTACCATTTTGCCCGGCACCGACGTCAGGCTCACCGGTCTATAATATCCCGGATCACCTCTGGAATCTTTTTTAAATATCGGCGTTACATGGGCTACCCTCCAATCTTCCGGTACCACACTCGATTTTAAAGATAATTTACATATTACTAACAATAGTTCCACCAGTTCATTTTTCAATTCTATCAGTACTCTGGGATGAATACAGTGGTGTGCTGGAGCCGGCTCGCACCGGCTCTGCAGAGCCGGTTGTTACTTTTTGAAACATTTTGCGAGCTGGTTGTTCAGCTCAGCTGTCAGCAGGGACGGGACAAAGTTTTTGGTTTTTTTTTCCTGGCTGCAGGTACGCATCGCATGCCCACACACACCAGCTGTCACCTGATATTGGCAGCCCTGCCTCCTTGTGCTGGTTCCAGTGGCGTACCGAGGGTGGGGTGGGGGGGCAGACCGCCCGGGTGGAAACCAATAACTTGCAGTCCTCTTGCTCTCTCTCCGCCTGGCCAATGCACCCTTCTTACTAGCGGCTCCTCCCAGCGGCTCCTCTCGCTCCCTCCGGTCAAGTCCCGCCCATCTTCTACGTCATGACGCCTTTCTCCCCCCTGCGGCACCCTGCACGCCAGTGAGTGCGCCCTTCCTGCTTGTCTAACGGCTCCTGCAGCAGATATTTGGCTCCTCTCTGGCTCTGTCCGTCCCAGGACAAGCTAGTAGCGCCTTGCCGCCTTCCCTTCTGCTTCCTGCACTGCTAGTGCATGCACACCCTGAGCTCTGCCGGCCACCAGCTATCGTCGTCCAGTCCTCCTCGTCGGAAGAATCTCTTGGAGCACTTCACTTAAGTTCCATCCAGCCAGGTAATTAGGCCCCGCGGCACAATCTCATATTTATTTATTTAAATTGACAAAAAAAAACACCATAAAATGTGAAAAGGAAGGATGGGGGGGGGGGGGCAATATAGCTTAATAATAATAACAAAGAACACTACTGGGTGGGAGAGAAAGAGCAATAGCAAAATGGCCATGAATGGCTAAATTTCAGTGAGGATATCCTGTTTCCTGATGCCAGGGTTCGTCTTAACTGTTGTTGTTGTAATCTACCATGGGAAGCCTGGTGTTATAAAGTTGATGGAATATTGAAATTAAATGGAAGTAGAATTAAACTGTCCTTTCATTGGGGCACACATGGAATCAGATCTTCATGTTTTGTAGAAGTTTACCTTTTTACACAAATGGATTATTCTGTTTTGAACATGTTTCTGGGGGAAGTGGTTTTATTAGTCAAAATAAATATTTTGTTTCATGCAGATTTCTTTTGTTTATACATAAATAGGCTATATAAGCCCCTAATGCAGCCCATATTGGTTTTCTTATATTTTTTTCTTGTGATAACCTATACTGTGCCAAAACTGAAAACTCTTATCTCTGTCTGGTCGGTAATAAAAGGAGCTCATTGTGAACACTGTCTACCCTAAAAGGTTGTTTTGTGGCTGTATGAAGAATTGTGATATTGAATAAATAAGCGTATGTGTGTCCGCCTAGTCATGATGCATCCTAAGTTTATATAATAATCCTTTCAAGAAATCCAGTTAATCTTTTAACTTATTAGTGGAGCATTACCACAGAGGCTTGGTACGGTAATACTACAGCACAGCTAAGGAACAGCCAGGTTATTTTGAGTTAGTCTTCACTGGACCAAACTTGCTTTCCTTGTGCCATCATCACTATCCAGCAGGTAGGCAGTGTCTTAAAAGATGGAGGATAAAGGATTTTTTAAAAAAACATTTATCACACATTCCAAGCAAAGTTGGCTTACATTTCAAAATACACTGAGACAGAATAATAGAATTCAGTTATATCATGGGAATAAATAGATGATATGTCTGAAACATTTCAGAGTAGCATATACAGTGGGGGAAATAAGTATTTGATCCCTTGCTGATTTTGTAAGTTTGCCCACTGACAAAGACATGAGCAGCCCATAATTGAAGGGTAGGTTATTGGTAACAGTGAGAGATAGCACATCACAAATTAAATCCGGAAAATCACATTGTGGAAAGTATATGAATTTATTTGCATTCTGCAGAGGGAAATAAGTATTTGATCCCCCACCAACCAGTAAGAGATCTGGCCCCTACAGACCAGGTAGATGCTCCAAATCAACTCGTTACCTGCATGACAGACAGCTGTCGGCAATGGTCACCTGTATGAAAGACACCTGTCCACAGACTCAGTGAATCAGTCAGACTCTAACCTCTACAAAATGGCCAAGAGCAAGGAGCTGTCTAAGGATGTCAGGGACAAGATCATACACCTGCACAAGGCTGGAATGGGCTACAAAACCATCAGTAAGACGCTGGGCGAGAAGGAGACAACTGTTGGTGCCATAGTAAGAAAATGGAAGAAGTACAAAATGACTGTCAATCGACAAAGATCTGGGGCTCCACGCAAAATCTCACCTCGTGGGGTATCCTTGATCATGAGGAAGGTTAGAAATCAGCCTACAACTACAAGGGGGGAACTTGTCAATGATCTCAAGGCAGCTGGGACCACTGTCACCACGAAAACCATTGGTAACACATTACGACATAACGGATTGCAATCCTGCAGTGCCCGCAAGGTCCCCCTGCTCCGGAAGGCACATGTGACGGCCCGTCTGAAGTTTGCCAGTGAACACCTGGATGATGCCGAGAGTGATTGGGAGAAGGTGCTGTGGTCAGATGAGACAAAAATTGAGCTCTTTGGCATGAACTCAACTCGCCGTGTTTGGAGGAAGAGAAATGCTGCCTATGACCCAAAGAACACCGTCCCCACTGTCAAGCATGGAGGTGGAAATGTTATGTTTTGGGGGTGTTTCTCTGCTAAGGGCACAGGACTACTTCACCGCATCAATGGGAGAATGGATGGGGCCATGTACCGTACAATTCTGAGTGACAACCTCCTTCCCTCCGCCAGGGCCTTAAAAATGGGTCGTGGCTGGGTCTTCCAGCACGACAATGACCCAAAACATACAGCCAAGGCAACAAAGGAGTGGCTCAGGAAGAAGCACATTAGGGTCATGGAGTGGCCTAGCCAGTCACCAGACCTTAATCCCATTGAAAAGTTATGGAGGGAGCTGAAGCTGCGAGTTGCCAAGCGACAGCCCAGAACTCTTAATGATTTAGAGATGATCTGCAAAGAGGAGTGGACCAAAATTCCTCCTGACATGTGTGCAAACCTCATCATCAACTACAGAAGACGTCTGACCGCTGTGCTTGCCAACAAGGGTTTTGCCACCAAGTATTAGGTCTTGTTTGCCAGAGGGATTAAATACTTATTTCCCTCTGCAGAATGCAAATAAATTCATATACTTTCCACAATGTGATTTTCCGGATTTAATTTGTGATGTGCTATCTCTCACTGTTACCAATAACCTACCCTTCAATTATGGGCTGCTCATGTCTTTGTCAGTGGGCAAACTTACAAAATCAGCAAGGGATCAAATACTTATTTCCCCCACTGTATATGATATATACCCAACTGAGCATTTAAAAATTTGTCCTTTAATGATACCATATGTTCAGAAATCCATAGCCATTTAGTATAGGTAGTTTAGTTATTCAAAGATTATCACATTCATACACCAGAGCAGGCATCCATCACATTGCAAAAGAAAACAACATCTACAGAGTATGTCCAAAATTAAATTTTTATTTCCTTATTTCTTTCTTCCAAAATTCCAGACAGCACATGTACAGATCAGTAGGAGGACCCAAAAGCATTCCAAAACAAGTAAAGTCAGAAACAACACAGTTTATTGTTCAACAACCCTTAGGATTCACCTTTGGGTTTAAAAAGCAAAACCATGTGCATATCCTTTGCACCAATAATGTATAATAAAATTACATGTTGTTAATACTTTACCAGCTAACTCTCTCTCTGGGAATAGCCAGCTCTGCAATTTGTGTGTGGGGGGGGGGGGGGGGGGGGGCGCAGAGGGGGGGGGGGGGGGGGGGGGCGCAGAGGTGGATGAGGGAGAGAGCCTGTTGTTAAAAATTTACCAGCACACCACTGGATGAATACCATCCGTTCCAGGAGATTTGCTACTCTTCAATTTGACAGATTGCGCCATTACATCTTCCAGGTTTATAGAGATTTCATTCAGTTTCTCTGACTCATCCACTTTGAATACCATTTATTGCACCAGTATCTCTCTCAAATCTTCCTCAGTGAAGACTGAAGCAAAGAATTAATTTAATCTCTCTGCTATGGCTTTGTCTTCCCTGAGCGCCCCTTTTACCACTCGGTCATCTAGCAGTCCAACTGATTCTTTTGCTGGCTTCTTGCTTTTAATATACCTTGAAAACATTTTATGATGGGGCCCTTTTACTAAGGTGCGTAGGTGCCTACGCGCATACAACGCGTGTCAAATTAGAACTAACCCCCGGCTACCACGTACCCTGGGCGATAATTCTAATTTTGATGCGCATCCAAAACACATGGCAGGAAATCATTTCTATTTTCTACCCCATAGCGCTAACCAGGCGGTAATCACCAGTGTAATCATGCTGACGAATACTGCCTAGTTAATGCGTGACACTTTACCGCTAAGTCAATGGGCGCACTGATTTTTACTTTGCCATATGTCCATTTTTGGTCAAAAAATGAGGCCTTTTTTGCAGGTGCACTGAAAAATGGGCCTGCGTGCGTCCAATACACACACCTACAACAGCGAAGGCCATTTTTCGGTGCGCCTTAGTGAAAGGGCCCCTATATGTTTTTGCCTCCAACACAATCTTTTTTTCAAAGTCCATCTTTCCCTTCTTCATCAGCGCTTTGCATTTGACTTGCCATGCTGTTTCTTACTATTTTCTGTCAAATCCTTCTTCCATTTTCTGAAGGATTTTCTTTTATTTCTAGTAGCTTCCTTCACCTCACTTTTTGACCATGCTGGCTGTTGTTTGGTCTTCCTTTCTCCTTTTTTAATACATTGAATATATTTGGCCTGGGCTTCCAGGATGGTACTTTTGAATAGCATCCACGCTTGATGTAAATTTTTGACCTTCGCAGCTGCTCCTCTAAGTTTTTTTTTCACCGTTCTTCTCATTTTATCATAGTCTCCTTTTTAAAGTTAAATGCTAACATATTGGATTTCCTGGGTGTACTTACTCCAAAGCACATGCCTAGAGATCCCAAGACCCAGAAGTACCTGCCACACCACCCAACACAGACTCTGAACACTTTGGGACACGCCCAGAAGACAAGAAAAAGGTCTTAGGGCAGGAGGCATGGCAGAACCATGACAGTACCACCTCCTCAAAGGCCTCCACCCCTTAATCAGAGCACAGCATCTCAGGAAACTGAAGACTGAACCATCAGAGGAACACAGGAACAAAGTAGCAAACGTTCATGAGTTGTCCTCGAAAGTATAGGCCCAACCGAAAGTAGAGGTGTCCTGGACCACATACCCATGGCCCAGTTTTTCAGGCTTGGTCCTAGACCATGTGCCCATGGTCCAGTTCTTAAGACTTGGAACAGAATGGTGGAACTGAGGAAAATCCTTAGAAAAGTTCCCAGCCAAGGCCAATATCGTGACTACAGAAGGCGAAGAAGTCTTACTTTGGGGAAGGCTCCATCCCAAGAGGAGATCCAGAGCATCCTTGCTTTTTCCACCATGGAGGACCCATCAGGTTCATGGCCTTCACAATCTGTCACAGTTCCAGGGGTGGTGAACCCTTGGACTGTAGCCAGTTCTGACTACAGCAGGCAAGTCCCTCAGTCTAGGCAAAGCACTAGGCAAAGTGCTAGGCAAGGCTTAGCAGAAGACAAGGCAGGACTGAAACTGGAGTCAAGGTAGGCAAGACTTGAACTAGAGACAAGGCAGATAAGACTAGACAGGATAAGGCAAGCAAGGCTAAAACTGGATCCAGACAAGAATGAAGTATACTGAAGTAACTGTTTTTCAGTTAATTGTGTTGATGTATTAATTGTTGTTGGCTATTGTTGTTTGCTATGTTTTAGTGTTTTTATTAATTTTATGCATGTTTTTCTGTTACCCACTTTGGGTAAAGGCGGGACAAAATAAATAAATAAATAAATAAATAAATAAATAAATAAATAAATAAATAAATAAATAAGGGAAGGCAAGGGACAAAGCAGGAATTAGAAACAGAAAAGACAAGGCTGGACAAGACAGACAGGACTAGGATTGGAACAAGGGACAAGAGAGACAAAGAAGCTAGGGATAGAGACAAGACAAGGCAGGAACTCAGAGACAAGGTAGGACTGGAGCTTGGCTGGAAATCAGTGATAAGGCAGGATTGGATCTTGGCAGGAACTTGGAGGCAAGGCAGGACTGCAGCTTGGCAGGAACTTGTAGACAAGGGAGGACTGGAGCTTGGCAGGAATTTGGAGACAAGGCAGGACTGGAGCTTGGCTGGAAATCAGCGATAAGGCAGGATTGGATCTTGGCAGGAACTTGGAGGCAAGGAAGGACTGGAACTTGGAGACAAGGCAAGACTGGAGCTTGGCAGGAACTTGGAGACTAGCAGGCAAGGCAATTACACAAGAAAAAGCATATCAAGGCAGAAGACTTCATTGTGAAGGTGAAGAAACAATGTTCCAGGTGTCCTTATCAGGGAAACAACCCTCCAACATCATGAGGTGGTCCTAGGGGTACGCACCATCAGCCCTATAACAGAAGGAGCTCCTGTGCACCAGCGCCTAGAAATACCAATACCCAGAAGCACTAAGCCACAGGATGCCAAAGGTGGCGCACCACTTGATGCAGATCCCGAACACCAAGGGACCCGCCCAGAGAACGAGAAAAAGGTGCATCAGGGCAGGAGACAAAACAGAGCTGTGAAAAGACCTCAAACATTAGCCATCTCATTTCCAAGTTGAAGAGCCCTAACCTCTTTAGCCTGTCCTCATATGGGAGGAGTTCCATCCCCTTAATCGTTTTGGTCGCCCTTCTTTGAAACTTTTCTAATTCCACTATATCTTTTTTGAGATACGGCAACCTGAACGCCTCAGAGATGCCTATTCATCCAGCTTCTCCTACATAAGCACAAAACTATGGAAAGCATTGCCAAAAGGTGTGACAACAATCTACGACCACCTTAACTTCAGGAAATCACTAAAAACCAACCTGTTCAAAAAGGCATACCCCATCGACCCAACATAAATACCTACACTCTGCAACACAGCAAAACCAAAGCTCGTAATGGACACTATATAACCATTCCTCTCCTCGATCCCTACTATACCAGAAACGTACCTTTATTCAACCACAATACCACCTTGTATTTGTTTCTTTACCGGACTTGGCGTATGCCATTACGGTACTATGTAAGCCACATTGAGCCTGCAAATAGGTGGGAAAATGTGGGATATAAATGTAACAAAATAAATAAAATATTATATCTAATTTTTCATTTAGTGCAATATATTCTAATTCTCCCATCTTATTTCTTAGGCTTCTGGCATTCGCATATAGACATTTCAAATAGGCCATTTTCGGGCTGCGGTAAAAATGACCTTAGTTTGTGGGAAAAACCTGCATAAGGGCACAGTAAGGCCACATTTTACTGTAGTTTATTAAAAGGATCTCCGAACCCTCCATTGCACTGGGATGGCTGGAGACTGTCACAACTCACCCTACTCATAGCCTGCCATAGAAAACATCACACTTGTGGTGGATCTCCTGTAAGTTATTCATAACTTAGTGCTTGTGTATAGGGGGAACTACCATAATGCAAGTTTTCTTTAAACCCTGCATTACCTGCCTAGTAGCTGCTGTATCCCCTCTAATAGTTTGTCTGTGTGCTTCTTGCAGAACCGAATATAGTATCAATGCTGTCAAAAACTTAGAGTGGAGGAATGGCCTAGTGGTTAGAGCACCAGCCTTGATATACAGAAGTGGCTGGTTCAAATCCCACTGCTGCTCCTTATAGCTTACATGGGGCAATGGAGGGTTAAGTGACTTGCCCAGAGTCACAAGGAGCTGCCTGTGCCTGGTGGGAATTGAACTCAGTTCCTCAGGACCAAAGTCCACCACCCTAACCACTAGGCCACTCCTCCACTGTTGCTACTATTTGAGATTCTACATGGAATGTTGCTATTCCATGTAGAAGTCGGCCCTTGCAGATCACCAATGTGGCCGCGCAGACTTCTGCTTCTGTGAGTCTGACGTCCTGCACGTACGCAGCCTTCTACATGGAATGTTGCTAGTGGAATAGCAACATTCCATGTAGAATCTTCACTAGTAGCAATATTCCATGTAGAATCTCCAATAGTATCTATTTTATTTTTGTTACATTTGTACCCTGCGCTTTCCCACTCATGGCAGGCTCAATGCGGCTTACATGGGGCAATGGAGGGTTAAGTGACTTGCCCAGAGTCACAAGGAGCTGCCTGTGCCTGAAGTGGGAATCAAACTCAGTTCCTCAGTTCCCCAAGACCAAAGTCCACCACCCTAACCACTAGGCCACTCCCTCCACTCCAGTTCACCCTCTATTACCTCTGGTACAAAATTAGATTGTGAGCCCTCCTGGGACAGAGAAATACTCAGTGTACCTAAATGTAACTCGAGCTACTACTGAAAAAGGTGTGAGCAAAATCTAAATAAAATAAATTGCTTTCACTTTGAAAGAAAGAAGCTCTTGTAAAACCTCAGGGAGAATTCACTGCCAGGCAAAATTATACCATAAATTTGAAACATAGTGTAGGAGCCCTTTTACTACCCAGCAGTAGGGTTTCCATGTGCAAAATTGGCCTTACCACTGGGCTCGCTCCAGGGCTGCTGAGAGGGGGGGCAGGGGGGACAAAATTCCCCAGGCCAAGGCCTCCAAGGGGGGCCTGGCGCCGCAGTCCCACCCGCCCTCCGTCGTTGACCGTCTGCCACCGGGCCGAGCCCCCTGCATTGAAATCACAGTGCCTCTCGCCTCCGTGTAAAAGCGCTACAGGCAGCAGATCGCCTCCCTTCGGGCCTCCTTCCCTTCCTGTGTCCCGCTCTCGTCTGACGTAACTTCCGCGAGGGTGGGACACAAGGAGGGAAGGAGGGCCGAAGGGAGGTGATCTGTTGCCCTGCTGACTGCAGCGCTTTCACACAGAGGTGAGAGGCGCTGTGATTTCGATGCAGGGGGCCCAGCCTGGTGGAGGGGGGAGCGGTGGCGACCTCGGGGGGGAGCAGCGGGGGTGGGGCCCCGGGGATGGCCTTGCCCTGGGCCCAGCCCAGTCTCTCGGCGGCCCTGGCTCGCTCAGGAGCCGAGCGGTAGTTCTGGCTTCCAATTCATGCTGTTTCCATTGCTAGAATTTTTTTTTTAATACTCTAGCACTGGGGGTATGCCCGGCGGTAATCAGGTGGTGCTACATGCTGCCCAGTTACTGCTGAAGCCCTCACCACCTCCTATAGGACTCCCCCAGCAAATGGCCAAGTGCCAATGTGTTTTGTTAGCACATGGCCATTTACTGGCCCTTTAAAGAAAATGACCTTTTACCCACGGTGGTGAAAGGTGGCCTCAGTGCACGGCAATCCCACATGCCGATGCCACCGTGGGCCACCTTTTACTGCCATTTGGTAAACGGATCCCTTAATTTTTAGAAACGAAAAATAATGCATGAAACTCTAAGAACAATCAACCTTGATGACTGAAATTTTAGTGCTTTGCCATCCCATAGCTACAAAGAAGAAAAGATGCAAAAGGGTATCATCAGCTATGCAATGTACATTCTGATTACAAATAATGATTGTTAAATGAACCTTTGGTGTGGTACAACTTAACAGCTTTAAGAATGTGTAGGCTACTTGATAGATTCTGCTATAGAACGAATGATGATGTACTAAAGAGAAGCAAAATTTATCCCACAGCCAACCAACTGGATGAATGCATGCGCTCTCAACCAAGAATAGCAAAAAAAAAAAAAAACCATGGACTTATCATCGATGTTTTCTGAAACAACGTAGTCCAAATTTTTCGGCTGCAACTACAATGTATTTTGCTAGAGTGATTTGTTCCTCTAATTGGTTGTAATAAAATAATCGAATATCCCAGCTTGCCGCTTACCAAACATCTACCTGGAATTTCCATCTTAAATCTTTTATATGATTCATCCCACATAAGAATGGGTGAGTGGGGTGGGGGCAGGGGAGTCATAGCCGCTGGTTAATAGAAAACATTATGCATATTCTAAACATATGGGTGATCTTTAGAAAATCTCAGCATCACTTTAAAATTATATACTACAAGTTTTAATTAACTAACGCTCTGAAAATTATAATGCCTTATTAAAATGCAATTAATCCTTTGATTAAAACAACAACAAAAAAGCACAAGTATTTACAACAAAAACACAAGTAGAATAATTACAAATATCATGTACCCGCTTCTTTTATTTTGGTGTCACTTATGATGTCTCCCATCCCCCTTCATTAATTCAAACACATACATTATCTCAAATCCACAGCAGACTGAGTGACAGTGGCTAGCAAACACACAGAAGTATATCCTATTGATTTCTGCAAATCCTGAACAATGCCATTTGCATGCTTGTTTCTGTAATAATAAAGATATGCCATTCAGAATTAAAGCACCGGACAGACTAGTGGCAACTAATTGTGTTGTCTATAATGAGTGCAATTTCAATTTGATATAACCCTCAGCTTTTCTTGCAGCACTCGCTAAGCACTTTCAAGTCTTTGTGGGGAAATAATTGATTTTTTTTTGTGTTGTGGGCACAAGAAAATTATTATGATCTTTTGAATAATGCCAACGAAAGGACCATGAATGATTTAAATTGGTGGAAGAAGAAGGCTTCGCTGTGGATTGCAGTTTGACTGACATTCTACTAATGCAGTATCTAGGTTTTTTTTTCTGAGGCAGCCAATATGAAACTGGTAAAAAAAAATAAATAAAAAAAAAACAGAAAACGTTGTGAACAAGACTTTTTGTGTTTATTATCCTGTTAGGCCTAGCGATATAGGGAGGCTTAGAGCATGTCAAACAAATAGTATACTGTCGTAGAATTACTTTTGCACTTTCCTTTCATGGCATAGGCATTGGGGAGTACGTGTTTCAACTGATAAATTACACATTTAAAACGTCTGGATACAACGGTGTGGCATGGTGGTGGATTATCCCATTCCTGCTACGTTTATTTCAGAGCTGCCTGGATGTAAAGGGATATTTTGTGTGTTCTGGCTGCATAAGGTTAGAAGATATTTGCAGAATATTAACATGATGATTAGCGGGGGATAATTACTCTTTTAAGGAAGACATATTTTAGTCTACTTGATAATGTAATCACTCACTTCCCGTCATGAACCAGTGTACGAATCCTTGGTAAGTCTGGTTGAAGAGCCCAACTTAAATTTCATCCCAGCACTTACGAGGGTCTGAACAATCTTATTTTAAGTGGCAGTTGACAGAGCTAAAAACTTGAGGTGGACAGGTAGTAAAAACATGATGAAAAGGTTGAGTGTGAAACATGGGGAGGCTGGTGTTGTTTTGGTATGATCTTTTCTGTTCATCTACTTACCCAAAATGGTAGAGAACCAGAAATTAAAACAACTGAGCAAAGTGGATTGGCCAATCGGTCCTTATCTAGCATAAGTACATAAGTAACGCCACACTGGGAGAAGACCAAGGGTCTATCGAGCCCAGCATCCTGTCCTCGACAGCGGCCAATCCAGGCCAAGGGCACCTGGTGAGCTTCCCAAACGTACAAACATTCTATACATGTTATTCCTGGAATTGTGGATTTTTCCCAAGTCCATTTAGTAGCGGTTTATGGACTTGTTCTTTAGGAAACCGTCTAACTCCTTTTTAAACTCTGCTAAGCTAACCGCCTTCACCACGTTCTCTGGCAACGAATTCCAGAGTTTAATTATGCGTTGGGTGAAGAAATATTTTCTCTGATTTGTTTTAAATTTACTACACTGTAGTTTCATTGCCTGCCCCCTAGTTCTAGCATTTTTGGAACGCGTGAACAGACGCTTCACATCCACCTGTTCCATGCCACTCATTATTTTATATACCTCTATCATGTCTCCCCTCAGCCGTCTCTTCTCCAAGCTGAAAAGCCCTAGCCTCCTTAGTCTTTCTTGATAGGGAAGTCGTCCCATCCCCGCTATTATTTTAGTTGCCCTTCGCTGCACCTTTTCCAATTCTACTATATCTTTCTTGAGATGCGCGACCAGAATTGAACACAATACTCAAGGTGCAGTCGCACCATGGAGCGATATAACGGCATTATAACATCCTCACACCTGTTTTCCATACCTTTTACTATATTATAGCTATCCAGTGCATTTTTCCTAGCAAAAAAGGTGCCGGTACTCAACTGCAAGGCCACCCTTCAGGGATGGGGTGATCACTGAGGGACCCACCCCATTATAGCCAGGCCCCCTGCAACCAGTCACAGAATCTATGACAAGGCAGAATTGGTGTGTAGGGCCTGAGCTCTTTCATTAAAACTTGGGGTCTATGGGTCAATTTTAGCAGACAATGGAAAAGGTGCCAGTACTCAGTACCCCCTCAAAAAAAAAAAAAGCCCTGCAGCTATCACAGAGCGATTGAACGAGTCTGTGAAAGTTCCTGTTATTCTTATGATGTGGACAAATGTGATTTTGCTGCTAAGAACTAAGCTTGCTTCTAACTACGAGTTAACAAATGCAGTTGTGATGAGGAAGAGCTGTCAGACATTTTTCAGAATAAATCCCACCTTAGCGTGCACGCTTTCCGTGTCTCATTTTTTTTCAGGGGAGGGAATGTTGTTAATTTACTTGGTCATAACTAAATAGTTTCTAATCTGGTGCAGGAGCCTGCTGAGAATATTGGACAGTTTAAAGGTTAATCACCGTCGCCTGGTTACACGAGTGAGGCAGAACTAATTCCTCCAAAGGCAAACGGTTTCCAGCATTATCAGCAGTGCAGATTAGACGTGTTAATATACAGAATAGAATGGATGCTCAAGGGCCAGTTTTCCCTTATCAGCAAACTTTGCAACAGAACTCTGCTTCTGCAAAACCTCTGCACTTTCTATAATAACACCTCCTCATTTTGCCTCTCGAGCAGAACTATCAAACAACCCTCCCCAAATCGCTGCCACCAAAATCAGGGTATTACAGACCACAGCTAATTGGAAGATCACTATAATGAAGGAAAAGATAAAATACTTTGGCTGTTGGCCTAAAACGTGGATCAGCCCCACACGGGAAGCTATCTTGCAATGTCACACTCAGAGAGATTTACATAAACAACATACCGAAAGCCAAGTGCCCAAATATGCATTTTCTTTACAACACATACAGTCGAAGGGCTTTCGAACATTCAGTTGCCTTTGAGATTCCAAGATCTTAATTTACAGCAAAAATCGACATGGCCATTTTTACATTTCAGTGTTCATGGTCTGCTGAGCCTCTTCTTCCTCTAGGTTTACTTCTTTTTGACCTGTATTTATGTACTTTACCATTGCCGTCATTGCAAAGGAAAAATACGGAAAGAAATTGTTAAAGTGTACTTGCCTGTGGGTTTTTTTTTTTCACATTTGCTAACAAATGCATATATAATTCTTTTCATATTCAAAGGACTAGATTCTAAATATGCCCTCGGATTCTATATAGCATGCCTAGAGTTACATGTGGTTATGCATGTAAATCTAAGTTTATTCTATAACTACTACTACTACTTATCACTTCTACAGCGTTACAAGGCATACGCAGCGCTGTACATCATACACGGAAAGACAGTCCCTGCTCAAAGAGCTCACAATCTAAATATGGAATGTTGCTAGTGGAATAGCAACATTCCATGTAGAATCTCAAGTAATAGCAACATTCCAGAATCTCAAATAGTAACAACATCCCATGTTCCACTGCACTAACCACTAGGCTACTCCTCCACTAGCAACATTCCATCTAGAAGCCTGCCCTTGCAGATCAGCAACGCAGCCGCGCAGGCTTCTGTTTCTGTGAGTCTGACGTCCTGCACGTACATGCAGGACGTCAGACTCACAGAAACAGAAGCCTGCGCGGCTGCGTTGCTGATCTGCAAGGGCAGGCTTCTACAATACTACTACTACTACTACTTATCACTTTTATAGCGCTACAAGGCATACGCAGCACTGTACACAATACATGAAAAGACAGTCCCTGCTCAAAGAGCTCACAATCTAAATAGGACAGATATACAGACAGAACAACTAAGAGGTAAGGGAATTAAAGAGAGGTGGGGATAAAAGGGTACAGGGCAAGTGAGTAGTGGTTAGGAGTCAAAAGCAGCGTCAAAGAGGTGAGCTTTCAGCCTGGATTTGAAATCGGCCCAAAATGGGGCTAGATGTACAAGCTCGGGAAGTCTATTCCAGGCGTGAGGTGCAGCGAGATAAAAGGAACGGAGTCTGGAATTAGCAGTAGAGGAGAAGGGGACAGACAGGAGAGATTTATTCACAGAACGGAGTACCCGAGGGGGGGGGGGGGCGTAGGGAGAGACAAGAGCAGAGAGGTACTGAGGGGTGGTAGAGTGAATGCACTTGTAGGTCAGTAAGAGAAGTTTGAACTGAATGCGGAAACGGATAGGGAGCCATAGATTGTTTTAACAAGCTGTTAAATATGGTAAACAGGTCTTAACAAGCAATAATGAGCACTAATTGGCAAAAATTAGAATTTACGCACGTATATTGCTAAGTATATTCTGTAATGTACTGCGCCTAAATTCAAACGTGTGCAGGCAAAAAGAGGCATGGATAGGGGCATGGAAGTGGGTGTTTCGTGGGCATTCCAAAATCTATATGCATTGTTATGAAATATTGGGCCAGTGTGTGTAAATTTATGTGCAGGGATTTGTGTCAGCTTTTTGTTGGTGTAAATGGATGTACATAGATTTAGTACATAAGTATTGTCATGCTGGGACAGACTGAAGGTCCATCAAGCCCAGCATCCTGTTTCCAACAGTGGCTAATCCAGGTCACAAGTACCTGGCAAGATTTAGTTGCATGAACTATGCCTAAGTGTATTCTAAATACTGTACATAGATTTATGCTCGGTATTTAGAATACATAAGGCATGATTGCCTACTACACGTTAATTTTAGGCGCCATATACAGAATCGGACCCATGGCACCTAAGAAAATATTGCTGAAAAAATGCACTTAGCGTTGTTCTATAAACCTCACTTAAAGTTAGGCATGGTTTATAGAATATGCATAGCGCCCATTCCTGCGACTAAATTTAGTTGCAGCTATTTACGCCAACTAAAACCTGGTGTAAAACTGTATGACTAATTTAGGCATTTTCTATAACACTGTGCATAACTTTCAGGAATGTCCGTGACCTGCCCATGTCCCTCCCATGGCCACATCCCCTTTTGATGCTTGTCAGCATCCAATTATCATGCTGATTGGCTTGTTGCCCAATTAAATTCCACACAAAAAATCGGCTATGCATGCTGATTTGCGCACAGAACTCTAGCCACCATTTATAGAATCCAGGGGTAACAGGGTATATGGTTAATTTGCAAGATAATCAAACTGAAATGTATAGATTTTGCTCACACCTTTTTTCAGTAGTAGCTCAAGATGAGTTACATTCAGATACACTGGGTTTTTCCCTGTCCCTGGAGGGCTCACAATCTAAGTTTGTACCTGAGGCAATGGAGGGTTAAGTGACTTGCCCAAGATCACAAGGAGCAGCAGTGGGATTTGAATCGGCCACCTCTGGATTGCAAGACCGGTGCTCTAACCACTAGGCTACTCCTCCACTAGCAACATTCTGTCTAGAATCTCAAACAGTAGCAACATTCCATGTAGAAGCATGCCCTTGCAGATGAGCAATGCGGCCGCGCAGGCTTCTGTTTCTGTGAGTTTGACATCCTGCTAGTGGAATAGCAACATTAACATTCCATGTAGAATCTCAAATAGTAGCAAGAGAATCTCAATAGTAGCAATATTCCATCTAGAATCTCCAATAGTAGCAACATTCCATGTAGAATCTCAAATAATAGCAAGATTCCATCTAGAATCTCAAATATTTATTTAGATTTTACTCACACCTTTTTCAGTAGTAGCTCAAGGTGAGTTACATTCAGGTACACTGGATATTTCTCTGTCCCAGGAGGGCTCACAATCTAAGTTTGTACCTGAGGCAATGGAGGGTTAAGTGACTTGCCCAAGATCACAAAGAGCACTGGCGGGATTTGTACCAGGTACTTCTGTATGTCAAGACTGGTGCTCTAACCACTAGGCCACTCCTCCTCTATGGTGCTCTTTTACTACAGGGCATTAAAAACTGGACTTAGAGCACCTTAACATGGGATTCTCCCATTAGTCAAATGCAGATTCCATCTGGCACTTTTTACAAACATTTTCTGGTTTTCATTTGCAGGCTGTGTGCTAACGTTGCCATTAGTACACGGTACCTGCAAAAAGTTAATGCAAGAGCATTTACCATCTCCTATTAAGAGGTGCTAAGGGCTCCCGCATTAACCCTGCATTATCCAGTTAGCACATACTAAAGCAGAACACGCCTGTTGAATAACACTTCCATGCCCAATCCTCACCCATGACACGTCCCTCCCAAAAATGTTTTTTTTTTCAAATAAATAACACAAAATGCTATTGAGATACCTACAGGGGAATCCCTGGGATTGGTCGCATAGAATGTTGCTACTATTTAGGATTCTGTCAGGTACTTGTGACCTGGACTGGCCACAGTTGGAAGCAGGATACTGGGCTAGATAGATCAATGGTCTGACCCGGTATAGCCAGTATGTGATAGAGCTTAACACCCTTTAGTAAAAGGGCCCTTAAATTTGTAAATCTGTGATTGGAGCATTAAGCATTTTCTCCCAGGTTCTATAATCAGCGACTAAAGTTCAATGCGCAAATCCAGCATATGTAACTGATTTGCGTGTGGAATGGAACTTAGTTGGTTAACAATTCAAGCAACACCAATAGTTGCATGTTAACAAGCAATTATTGGTACTAATTAGGATTTACGCACATAACTCACAAAGAGGCTCATTTTCAAAGCACTTAGCCTCCCAAAGTTCCATAGAAACCTATGGAACTTAGCCTCCCAAAGTGCTTTGAAAATATGCCTCTAAGAGTACTCTATAAAGTGATGCACGTAAATCAGACCGCATTGATCTCAAAAGGGGGTGTGGCCATGGGAGGAGCATGGGCAAGTCATGGGTGTTCCTAAAATTTATGCGCACAGTTACAGAATATGCCCAATCCGTACTTAAATAAAACATGGTTACTTACACCAGGTTTTACATAAGTACATATAAGTACCTAAGTATTGCCATACTGGGAAAGACTAAAGGTCCATCAAGCCAGGCATCCTGTTTCCAACAGTGGCCAATCCAGGTCACAAATACCTGGCAAGATCCCCAAAAAGTACAAAACATTTTATACTGCTTATCCCAGAAATAGTGGAGTTTCCCCAAGTCCATTTAATAATGGTCTATGAACATTTCCTTTAGAAAGCTGACCAAACCTTTTTTTTTTTTTTTTAATTCTTTATTTATACATTTCACATATACAAGAACAAGAACACCTCTTGTACAATCTAGGAGAACTGTAAGAACATCTTTTCACAGGAAATCACAACCCACACACACTCACCCGCCTCCCCCATTAGTCCACAAATAGAGCCAAGGAACCAATCACCATTTTGGGCAAATTAAAACCATATAATCCAACACAAAAAATGACTCTGAAGGGAGTAGTGGCAGCATTTATAACTGAGGTGGGGATGCATTCTCCGCCCCTGCCTCCAGAGAAGGCGCTCCCCTATCCCCCCGGTACTCCAGGAATGCTTTCAACTGCATAAGTTCAAAAAACACATACTTGACAGCGTTCATCTTCACCACACATTTACAGGGATAATTGAGCCAAAAGAGGCCCCCCAACTGAAACACAGTAGGGCGCAACTTAAGAAAAGCTTGTCGCCTCCTCTGCGTTACCTTGGTCACATCAGGATACATCCGTACTTGTACATTCAGAAACTTTTCTTTCCGAAACTTAAAGAATAACTTCAAAATCCTATCTCTATCAAACTGAGAAACAAATGTCACTATAAGAGTAGCTCGCTCCTGCCGCTCCTCTTCACCCTCCAACTCCCGAATAAAGTCCAACGTGTCAAACTGCCCAGTGATATCCTCACCAGCAGCCCGCTCACCCTGGACCGCTCGCTTAAAGGGCTGCAGATAATAAATCTGCGAGATAGGCGGGCACGCCGGTTCAGGCACTTTTAACACTTCAATAAGGTATTTTGTAAAAGTCTGTAGCGGTGCAGTCAGCTGTACCTTAGGAAAATTAATCAACCGCAGAGTATTCACCCTCTGCCGGTTTTCAAGCGCCTCAATCTTCCTATGCAACCATTTATTTTCCGTTATCATGGTTGCTTGCACCTCTTGAACCGCTTGAATGGCCCGGTCATGGGCCTCAGTTCTGTCTCCCACCTTCTTCACTTGCAGACCCAACTGAGTAACAGTCTCAGTTGGAAGCTGAGAGGCCTGCGACAGTAACAACATTTTAGTAGATAATGAAGTTTCCAGTGTTAGTAAAGCATCCCAAATCGTTTCCAACGTAAAGTTAGGAGGCTTAGGCAACAGTGAGGACTTACTCAAGACTGCAGCACTCCTCTCGGATCCCAAGGCAATACCAGCTCCCTCCTCCAGAAGCGATCCCACCAAAGCAGTTTCTCCCTGCAAGCTGAAACTCCCCCCTTCCGGGGAATCTTGCGTGCTCCCAGCTGCAGCGGGTCCCATCACAGAGCCAACCGCCCCCTCTTCGGGAGCCAGGAAACCCTGTCCGCTTACAGCCCGAACCGACGCAGGCATGGGAGGCGGTTCCCGCACCTCCTGGCTGAGCTCCGTCTCAGGCAGCAGGGACGCTTCGCCTCTCTCCGCCCCTCCCGACAACGAGACACCCGAACTCAGCTGGCTGCCGCCCACCACAACGAAGCGGTCCAGCGTTCCCAGAGCGGGTCCTGCGAGTGCCCCAGGACCAGGCACCCGCTTACCCTTCCTCTTCGGCATTCTCCAGGCAAACAGTAGTTAGGTAAGCAAAACACCGCCGAGCTGCCTCGCCGTCCTCCCTTCAGGCCGCCGTCTTGGTTCGTGACCAAACCTTTTTTAAACTCTGCTAAGCTAACTGCATTTACCACATTCTCTGGCAACGAATTCCAGAGCTTAGTTACACGTTGAGTGAAGAAACATTTTTGATTCGTTTTAAATTTACTACTTTTAGCTTCATTGCATGCCCCCTAGTCCCCCTAGATGCTTCACATCTACCCGTTCAACTCCACTCATTATTTTATAGACTTCTATCATATCTCCCCTCAGCCACCTTTTCTCCAAGCTGAAGAGCCCTTTTCTAATTCCACTATATCTTTTTTGAGATATGGCGACCAGAATTGAACGCAATATTTGAGGTGTGGTCGCACCATGGAGCAATACAAAGGCATTATAACATCCTCATTTTTGTTTTCCATTCCTTTCCTAATAATACCTAACATTCTATTTGCTTTCTTAGCCACAGTAGCACACTGAGCAGAAGGTTTCAACGTATCATCAACGACGACACCTAGATCTCTTTCTTGGTCCGTGACTCCTAACGTGGAACCTTGCATGACATAGCTATAATTCAGGTTCCTCTTTCCCACATGCATCACTTTGCACTTGCTCACATTAAACGTCATCTGCCATTTAGACGCCCAGTATCCCAGTCTTGTAAGGTCCTCTTGTAATTTTTCACAATCCTCCCGCGATTTAACGACTTTGAATAACTTTGTGTCATCGATAACACACTGAAACCTTCTGCTCAGTGTGCTGCTGCGGCTAAGAAAGCGAATAGAATGTTGGGTATTATTAGGAAAGGTATGGAAAACAGGTGTGAGGATGTTATAATGCCGTTGTATCGCTCCATGGTGCGACCGCACCTTGAGTATTGTGTTCAATTCTGGTCGCCGCATCTCAAGAAAGATATAGTAGAATTGGAAAAGGTGCAGCGAAGGGCGACTAAAATGATAGCGGGGATGGGACGACTTCCCTATGAAGAAAGACTAAGGAGGCTAGGGCTATACAGCTTGGAGAAGAGACGGCTGAGGGGAGACATGATAGAGGTATATAAAATAATGAGTGGAGTGGAACAGGTGGATGTGAAGCGTCTGTTCATGCTTTCCAAAAATACTAGGACTAGGGGGCATGCGATGAAACTACAGTGTAGTAAATTTAAAACAAATCGGAGAAAATTTTTCTTCACCCAACGTGTAATTAAACTCTGGAATTCGTTGCCGGAGAAAGTGGTGAAGGCGGTTAGCTTAGCAGAGTTTAAAAAGGGGTTGGACGGTTTCCTAAAGGACAGTCCATAAACCGCTACTAAACGGACTTGGAAAAATCCAAAATTCCAGGAATAACATGTATAGAATGTTTGTACATTTGGGAAGCTTGCCAGGTGCCCTTGGCCTGGATTGGCCGCTGTCGTGGACAGGATGCTGGGCTCGATGGACCCTTGGTCTTTTCCCAGTATGGCATTACTTATGTACTTATGTACTTATGTAATTACCTCACTAGTTATTCCCATCTCTAGGACATTTATAAATATGTTAAAAAGCAGCGGTCCCAACACAGACCCCTGTGGAACCCCACTAACTACCCTTCTCCATTGAGAATACTGACCATTTAACCCTACTCTCTGTTTTCTGTCTTTTAACCAGTTTTTAATCCACAATAGGACATTACCTCCTATCCCATGACTCTCCAATTTCCTCTGGAGTCTTTCATGATGTACTTTGTCAAACGCCTTCTGAAAATCCAGATACACAATATCAACCTGCTCACCTTAATCCACATGTTTGTTCACCCCTTCAAAGAAATGTAGTAGATTGGTGAGGCAAGATTTCCCTTCACTAAATCCATGTTGACTTTGTCTCATTAATCCATTCTTTTGAATATGCTCTGTAATGTTGTTCTTAATAATAGTCTCTACCATTTTGCCTGGCACTGACGTCAGACTCACTGGCCTATAATTTCCTGGATCTCCTCTGGAACCTTTTTTAAAAATCGGCGTTACATTGGCCACCCTCCAATCTTCCGGTACCATGCTCGATTTTAAGGATAAATTACATATTACTAACTATAGCTCCGCAAGCTCATTTTTCAGTTCTATCAGTACTCTGGGATGAATACCATCCGGTCCAGGAGATTTGCTACTCTTCAGTTTATAGAACTGCCCCATTGCATCCTCCAGGTTTACAGAGAATTCATTAAGTTTCTCCGACTTGTCAGCTTCGAATACCATTTCCGGCACCGGTATCCCACCCAAATCTTCCTCGGTGAAGACCGAAGCAAAGAATTCATTTAATCTCTCCGCTACGGCTTTGTCTTCCCTGATCGCCCCTTTTACTCCTCGGTCATCTAGCGGTCCAACCGGCTTCCTGCTTTTAATATAAGTACAAAACTTTTACTATGTGATTTTGTCTCCAACGCAATCTTTTTTTTGAAGTCCCTCTTAGCATTCCTTATCAGCGCTTTGCATTTGACTTGACATTCCTTATGCTGTTTCTTATTATTTTCAGTCGTTTCCTTCTTCCATTTTCTGAAAGATTTTCTTTTCGTTCTAATAGCTTCCTTCACCTCACTTTTTAACCACGCCAGCTGTCGTTTGGTCTTCCGTCCTCCTTTTTTAATACGCGGAATATATTTGGCCTGGGCTTCCAGGATGGTATTTTTGAACAGCATCCACGCCTGATGTAAATTTTTGACCCTCGCAGCCGCTCCTCTAAGTTTTTTTTCACCGTTTTTCTCATTTTATCATAGTCTCCTTTTTTAAAGTTAAACATTAACGTATTTGATTTCCTATGTATACTTACTTCAAAGCTAATATCAAATCCAATCATATTATGATCACTGTTATCAAGCGGCCCCAGCACCATTACCTCCCGCGCCAGATTATGCGCTCCACTAAGGAATAGGTCTAGAATTTTTCCTTCTCTCCTGGGCTCCTGTACCAGCTGCTCCATAAAGCTGTCCTTGATTTCATCAAGGAATTTTACCTCCCTAGCGTGCCCCGATGTTACATTTACTCAGTCAATATCGGGGTAATTGAAACCACCCATTATTATTGCGTTGCCCAGTTTGTTTGCGTTCCTAATTTACTTTAACATTTCTACATCCTTCTGTTCATCCTGGCCAGGCGGACGGTAGTACACTCCTATCACTATCCTTTTCCCCTTTACACGTGGAATTTCAATCCACAGTGATTCCAAGAAGTGTTTTGTTTCCTGCACAATTTTCAATCTATTTGATTCAAGGCTCTCATTAATATACAATGCTACCCCTCCACCAATTCGATCCATTTTAGTTGCCTACAAGATCCTTATAGATGCCTACATGTTAGCGAGCGTGCTAATTATAGGAGCATTAAAAATGCTAACACACCTTAATAAACAGGGCCCTAGGATTTTTTTCTTGCTTGTAAACTGCCTTGAAGACTTTGCTAAAGGTGGAATAGAAGTAATGTAACATAATAGAATGGAATAGTGTTGCCTTAAGACCTCTATGATATCTGACCAGAAGGGTGCTGTATAGCTAAGAGATGCTATCCCACTCTTGATGGAAGGGTGTGACAGGTAGAGGCTCAGATCTTAAGGATTTATGAAAACAATCTGAAGTGAGGTAAAAGCCCATCACCATTGCTTAATGCACTCTTTAAAAGGGTCTTACTGTGCTAAAGTCCTGGCCTTTTGCTCAAGGATCCCATGGGCAATTCCATGCAACAGGTATACCGACACAGTTCATGCCTTAAGTGCCATATATCCTGTTCTGTTGTAAATCTTGCAAGTGACGTGAGGTCCCGACCAGAGAAGGCAGAAGATAATCCAGAATAACATTGAAAAGGGAGGAAGAAACAGGGTTATCACAGCCGGTGTGCTTCTAAGCTAAAGCTAGTCCTGAGTCTACTGGGTCTGTGAGGCAAGGAAGACGATAAGCAGGAGAAATAACTATGCTTTCAATTAATATGCGGCATTTGCTCCAGGTTAACACGGAAGTTCTTGGGGCCAAATTCAGTAAATGGTGCGAAGAATTTGGCGCTGTTACGATCCATATTAAGGGGCCCTTTTACTAAGGTGCGCTGAAAAATGGCCTGCGGTAATGTAGATGCATGTTTTGGGCGCGCGCACAATCATTTTTCAGCACACCTGTAAAAAAAATGCCTTTTTAAAAGTTTTTGCCGAAAATGGACATGCGACAAAATGAAAATTGCCATGCGTCCATTTTGGGTCTGAGACCTTACCGCCAGCCATTGACCTAGCGGTAAAGTCTCACATGGTAACCGGGTGGTAATGACCTATGCACGTAATTGACACATGCCAGAAAATAAAAAATATTTTTCGGAGTGCATAGTGGACACGCAGCAAGGGCCACGCGGTAGCCAGGTAGTAACTGAGAATTGGCACGCGTTGGGTGTGCGTAGGCACTTACACGGCTTAGCCAAAGGGCCCCCAAGATAGTATTATAAAGAATAACCATGGGAGAACGTTGCTTTTGACTCCTAACCACTACTCACTTGCCCTGTACCCTTTTATCCCCACCTCTTTAATTCCCTTACCTCTTAGTTGTTCTGTCTGTTTGCCTGTCCTATTTAGATTGTGAGCTCTTCGAGCAGGGACTGTCTTTTCATGTATTGTGTACAGCGCTGCGTATGCCTTGTAGCGCTATAGAAGTGATAAGTAGTAGCAGTAGTAGAGCGTGCAGTAATGCGGACACACTAACTGATTAGCACAAGTACGTCTACTCTCTTTCCCAAAACACGCCCCCTCCAACTCATAGATCTACCTTCTCGCAACGCGCTCCCAACTGCAAGGACCTACCTCAATATCCATTATCCCAGCTGCAGGAATGTTAGATACAAGACCCTTTTTGCTTCGTCCTTCCCCTACATCTGCCCAAAATTCTGGAACGTTCTGCCAAGACAACTGAAAGAACTGGCTGACCACCAACTGTTCAAAAAGTCTTGAAAAACATTCTTATTCGCCAAAGCATATTCCACAGGCAACTCCTCTGTTTAACCCCTCACCCTTGCTGCCTATATATGATTATCTGCCGGTTGCTTTGCCCCTTTCTCTCACCCCTTGTAGTCCCCTATTCCATTCCCTGCCTGTCTCACTCTGTAACTGTGTCCTCCATGCATTGTACAGTTTCCTCTTGTATTACTGCAAGCCACATTGTGCCTGCTCTTGTGGGAAAATGTGGGGTAAAAATGCACAAAAATAAAATAAACAACCTGCTTAACACAATGGCTTCATGGCCAGTAGGCGCAGGGCCTTGAGCATCTGCACATACTCAAGGCCTGTCATCTTCTGCACCCCTCTGCAACAGGAAATTCAGAGGGACAGAAGTCAAGGGGCCTTGAGCATCTGCACATGCTCAAGGCCTAGTACAGGTTTTCGTTCTCTGAGGTCTTCTGAAAGAAACATGCTTGATGTTCCATCTTTTCGGCAAGTGTATATGGAAGAGTATAGATCTTCCATTTTTTTATGCTATCGGTCCACATCTCTGGAATGTATTACCTACCGAGCTCTGTTCAATACAGAACATTGATCAGTTTAAGAAGGAATTGAAAACCCATTTCTTCCTTCAGGTGTATGGACTGTTGAAATAGTGAGGACACTGTTGTTATATATTGAGAATTTCTGATTATATGTTTTATGATGTAATGTCTGTACTGAGTTACTTTTTTATGTATATGAATTTGTTCTTCACTTAGGGTACTATGATAATGCATGCTAAAAATAAATGTCATTATTAATTGTATTGCAGAGTTGCTGCCTGGGAGAGAGAGGTAAGAAATCAATGCTTAGCCCGGGAGGAAGAAGAAAGATGCTAAAGATGCGGAGGAAGGAAATGCTGAAAAGGTGGGGGAAGGGAAGGAAGGGAAGAAATGCTGGATACAACGGAGAGGAAGGAGAGAAATGCTGCAGAAGTGGTAGATGAGAGGAAGGAAAGAAAGAGAGAAGTACTGGACATTGGTGGGGGAGCAGGAAAGAAATGCTAAAGAGGTGGGGGAAGGAAGGCAAAACAATTCTGGATACAATGGCGGGGAAGGAGAGAAATGCTGAAGAAGTGGTAGGTGAGGGGAGGGAAAGAAGGAAAGAAATGCTGGATATTGGTGATGGAGGAAAGAAATGCTGAAGAGGCGGGGGACAGAAGGTAGGAGAAAGATGCTGAAGAGGTGGAGGTGGGGGAAGGAGTGACACTACCTCTTGGAAGATGCCCCATTGCTTCCGAAGCCATAATACAGATGTACCCGTTTTCCATAGTGACCCTTCACATAATCATAATAAGCAGCAAAAAGCAATAGACAGGGACCATACCATTGGAGGTTTTTCTGACTAATGAGGAAGCTTGCCCGGCAGATAAAGTGTAAACAATATACAAATAAAGCCGAGCAACTGAAGTCTTTTCCTCCAAAATCACATAAGAACAGATGACTCTAAACTTGTAATCATTAACAATAGAAAAGGATTCACTTAACAAGTAACATTGTCTTTCAGCAAATTGCAATATAAAAATACCATATAATAAAGCAAAATAAAATATAATAAACCATAATTCCCCCCCCCCCCAAAAAAAAATCACTAAGGGGGTCTTTTACTAAGGCGCGCTGGCGTTTTTAGTGCACGTTAAAAATAGGCATATGCTACATGCTAAAGACGCCAATGTATTCCTATGAGCGTCTTTGGCATTTAGCGCCCACCCATTTTTAATGCGTACTAAAAACTTTACTAGGTGGAAGTAGTCGGTGGCTAAACAGGTGTGGAGGGGCATAATTGAATGAAAACGTCTATCTCCATGGGGGTTTATCTCCGAGAACGGGTCCGTGAAGGGGTGGACCGAACCGTATTTTGGAAAAAAATAGTCATCCATGTTTTATCCGACAATTTGTGAGCTGGGCGTTTTTGTTTTTCAGTGATAATGGAAAATGAAAGTGCCCAGCTCAAAAACGAATAAATTCAAGGCATTTGTTTGTGGGAGGGGCCAGGAGTCGTAGTGCACTGGTCCCCCTCACATGCCAGGACACCAACCGGGCACCCTAGGGGGCACTTTTACAAAAACAAAAAAAAAGGTAAAAGAGCTCCCAGGTGCATAGCACCCTTCCCTTGTGTGTTGTGCCCCCCAAATCCCCCTCAAAACCCACTGCCCACAAGTCTACACCATTACTATAGCCCTAAGGGGTGAAGGGGGGCACCTACATGTGGGTACAGTGGGTTTGGGGGGGTTGGACGACTAAGCATTAAGCAGCACAATTGTAACAGGTAGGGGGGGATGGGCCTGGGTCCACCTGCCTGAAGTCCACTGCACCCCCTAACAACTGCTCCAGGGACCTGCATACTGCTGCCAGGGAGGTGGGTATGACATTTGAGGGTGAAAATAAAAAGTTGTGAAACATCATTTTTTGTGGTGGGAGGGGGTTAGTGACCACTGGGGGAGTCAGGGGAGGTCATCCCCGATTCCCTCTGGTGGTAATCTGGTCATTTAGGGCACTTTTTGGGGCCTTATTCATGAAAAAACAGGGTCCAGGAAAAGTGCCCTAAATTCTAGCTACAAACGCATACTTTTTTTCCATTATTGGCAAAAGGCACCCATCTCTCCTCGGCCGATAACCACGCCCCAGTTCCACCTTCGCCACGCCTCTGACACGCCCCGTCAACTTTGTACGCTTCCGCGATGGAGTGCAGTTGAAAACGTCCAAAATCGGCTTTCCATTATACCGATTTATTCGTTTTTGTGAGATAAACGTCTATCTCCCGATTTGGGTCGAAGTCTAGGCGTTTTTCTCTTTCAGTTATAAGGTATCCAACATGAGGAAGGTGAAGGCTTAGCATTAAGGGAGGGATAAGCTTTCTCAAATAAAAATGGTTTTATGGATTTCTTGAATACCTGGTGGTCGTCAATCACTTTTAGTTGCCTAGGTAGAGCGTTCCAAGATTTTGGGCTGACGTAGGAGAAAGAAGATGAAAAGAGCAGTTTATATTTTACAGACTTGCGGCTTGGATAATGTAGATTAAGGTAGGATTGAGCAGTCACCGATGCATTTCTTGAAGGTAGATCTATCAAATCTGACATGTAGGCAGGGGCCTCCCCATATAGGATCTTGTGAGTCAATGAGCAGGTTTTGAAGGTAATACGGTCTGCAATGGGGAGCCAGTGTAGGTTATAACGAAGAGGTTGAGCACGATCAAAGCGCGATTTGCCTAGTATTAGCCTTGCAGCCGTGTTTTGTGCAGTCTGGAGTTTTTTCAGAATGGAATTGCGGCAACCAGCATAACGTCCACTGCAGTAGTCAATATGCGATAGGACCAACCGGTGAGTAAGGGTTCGGAAGAGCTCCCTGCTGAGGACTTGCCTGAGACGCCTCAATCTCCACATGGAGTGGAACATTCTTTTAGCGATGAGTTTAGCTTGGCTGTCTAGTAGCAAGTGGTTATCCAACAAGACTCCAAGGATTTTTAGACTATTTGAGATCGGGAGAGTATAATCCTTAGAGATGAGCATTTATTAATTTATAGTCCACGTTCTACAAATCATTTGAACAAAGCAGATTACAATACACAGATAATGTATTTCCTATTTTAAAAACACTGCATTTAACCTTACTACAAAAAGTGCAATGGCCAAGAAGCGAGTTAATAGTTACCAGTTCATGAAATGTCATCACCAAACAACGAGTTATGTTCATTTGCTATATTGTCAAAATATAGTTTTAATGCTTTTCACATTTAATATGATATTATCACTACTCCATGATAATGCAATAACTATAACAAGGCATTGCTGTAAAGAAATAATTTCCGTATCACTACTCAGATACGTGATGCCTTTCAAAATATTATCTGAACTGCACTTTCAACGTTTGATGTTGGAATATCATACTTGCAGCCTACAAAGCAGGATCCAGTCTAGAGCGTGGCTGAGTTTTTAATGGGGAGATTTGCTTAGTGCCAAGGTGGCATCCGTGCTCTAACCTCACCCATCTGAATGCCCCTGTGAAACGGTGCTTCACACTGAGACTCTGTTCGCATTACCTTTTACCGGAGGGCATAAAAAAAAAAGACCCAGAAATCATCTTTTGTTGACAGAACGCATATTTTGGCACCGCCATTCATGCAAGCTGATTTGCTTAGTGAGGAGGGATCTTCCTGCTTCACAACCTTTCTTTCAAACTGTGAGTCTGCAGCTACACCTGTACGAACAGCAGCGCCAGCCCAATTACCTTTCCCATAATGAACTTAATCTTTCATTTCACTGCTTGGCCCCTGGTACTCAGTCTCCTAACAAAGGAGTTGAGCTGTTTTAGTCCATATGAGTCACTTTCTGTCCAACAGCTGTGGAAACTTCAGCCAGGACCGAGGATTTTTTTTTTTTGCCCCTTGTGAAACCGTCAAAAGCAATAAATATTTTTCTTTTTTTTTTTCCATCATTAGACTCCGCTAAAAATGCCTCCCTGTTGACAACTGTCATTCCCAAAGCTCACTAAGCAGAAGCGTTATTGTCTCCAAAGAATCCTGAAGTGTGAATACTGGAAAAAGCAGCTACACTTTTTTTTTTTTAGTGGGTGTAACGGTTAGGAATGTGGTGGTTCTCCATAGACAGCTTTGCAAAAAGAGCACTTGTGTTTTTTAACACTGGTCTTTTAGAAGGATGCTCAAGTTAAGGCATTGTGGTCCACCGTAAATAGATGCACTCACTAGAATAGAGCTTCTTCATTCTTAATTAGGGAAGTAACTCTAGAAAGACAGAATGTCACTTGCTAGACTGGACGCATTGTTAGGTTTCTGTGCGCCCCCACAATGTAAGATAATTGGAGTTGTACCTTTTAGAAAGCTGCTAATTTCACATAGGAAGTGCTAACAAGACCTTTGTGTGCCATGTTTTCCTTCTTCCTTTTTAAGGAAGTTACAGACATTGAGTACTGGGAATGGCTGGGCCAAGGCCTGGAGTAGGAGACTGCAGTAATGAACCACTTCAGCCTGCGGTAAGAAAAAGGAGGGCCTAATTTCCAAGCCTGAGAATACTAGGCCGAACAAAAGGTTCTGTTTAAGCTTATTATACGGGACATTCTTACGGCCTCCACAGCTTTCCTTGCAATGACCCTCTCAGAATAAGTGCATCATGTTTGAGCAAATAGAAACATTGCAACTTTCAAGGCTTAAGGTTATAGTTTTCTTTACAAAGCCATTTATATAGTGTAAGCTGCAATTAGCATGGAGCACAGCAACGAGGTTTTCCTAGAAACATTCTATAAACTAAAGATAGACATCGGTGGAATGGGTAACAGTGAAATATCAGAGCATGAGAGCCCTTTAAAAAAAAAAATTTGTGATATGAAAATACACTAATTTCTCTGTTGCTCTCTCTCTTTTTTTTTTACCATAAAGTAGAGCTTTTAAAATCACAGAACTGAATGACCCTGCTAAACGTAAAATTATTGGTCCTGAGCACATCCAGAGAGAGCCTTTGTGTCTGACGATATCTTCAAAATGTTCCTAGGAGCAGAATTAAGAACATAAATGAATTAAATTACCGCCTCTGGTATGAAACGGGTTGACAAATACTCTTTATATGCCTTAACGACAAAAGTTATTCAACTGTCAGGATGAAAAGAATTTAGAAACTGACCTTTGTAGATGAATGACTAAAATTAACAATCTGAGAGGATTTTAAAAAAGGTCCCTAAAATGAAAATAAAATAAACCTACTGCACTATTCAGAAAGGCTTTTAATGCCATTTTGGTTTGATTGATGTATCCAATAATCATAGCAAGGTTAGGGTAAACAATGACGGTAGGTTTTCACACGTTCCACCTTTTGTAGGATCACCATGAGCTTCCAGAACGCTTCACAGAATAGGTACATAAACCTGTGACCTTCGAATGAGCTTTTTTTTGATACTCTCTCAACATTTTGAATAAAAAGGTCAAAAAAAATTGAACCACTTTAACACAGTAATGAATTCCATTCTGTTGGGTAAACAAAGCTTAATTTTAAAACACAGACCTGACATTTGTATAGCTCAAGCAGCTTCTCTGTTTCTTTGAGAAAAACAAAAAATCTAAGTACTTACCATGGGCTAAGTAATTGCTAAATGTAGGACTCACATTAGAAGCGAACAAATACATTTGAGCTTATTCAAAGAACGGTCATCATTTCTAGACAAGCACCACCAAAATGTCTAATTTTTATGACTTTCTTTTTGCTATGAACAATTGATTTGTCCCACAAAAAGAGGCCAGTGGTACCATTATGAAGCTAACTCTTATTGACAGGAACCACGAGGGCTTCCAAAAGTTACTCCAATTTCCGCCTTGCTTTTGTCCATCAGTTGCCCTCTTTGAAAGGCCCAGTTAGGTATTGTTGCAAAAAAAAAAAAAAAAAAGTCTTCATCGACATTTATTCTGTTCTAATTCATACTCTGCATTGAGAAGTTTTGCTATTCAGAGATTGATTGGACAACAGCACTAAGAATGGGCAAGTGATTAGTCTCTCAGCATGTGCCTGGACTGTGGGTATAAACCTAGGGCTATGGCTTGAATCCATTGTGGCATTTGCCTTCCTCCTACTGCCTCTGCTTCCTGACTGATATTTTTATACATCCTTTCCTGCAGGTAATGCATTCCTTCAGATCAGGAAATGGAATCCTTCTAATTAGCCTGCAGAGTACATAAACTGCCACCCTCCCCATCTCCCCCACAAAAGTACAAGGCTAGTGCCCCCTTGAAGCTATTTCCAGCCTGAGCTTTATAAAGTTTTAGTTCAGAAAAACAGATGGAAAACTCCAGTGGTGTCCTTGCATGAGCCCTCTTTCATTACAGCTTAAAGGAACTCTCCTACAAAGTCCTTAGTGGAGGATGCCATGAGTCAGCTTGCCGTCTTTCTATATATGAGCCGTTAAGCACTCCTGCCAAGGTTTACAAATCTTCTTTTCTACCTCTTTAATCAACCTTTTTGAAACTGTTTTGTCAATTTTCTTTATATGGAGGATTTCCTTGAGGGTTCCAAACTCCGGCAGCTGTGCCTCACGTTCTGAGTATCAATGTCACCCTTGTCAGTCCCTTAAATCCATTTACATGTATTTTCATATTGTTTTATATCATTTTATGACAATGTGCGCAGAACATAATTTCAATCTGTAATGCACAACTAATTCTCCGCCATTAATTTGTCAACATGATTACCAGATATGCCACCAGGCAAGGCTGGAAAAAACAGAGAAGTGGCGATGCAAATATTCTCGAGAGTTTTGCATCGCCACTCGCTCGCTCTTAAGGAGGAACTGTGCATTCCTTTATGCTATTATCTTCCTGAGTGTTATCCATCTAACCATGGAATACTCCTTTGGAAGAAAGGATTGTGTATTCCTTAGTGTTTTTTTTTCCCAGTGTGCCAATCATCTTAAAGACTGAAACACTTCCGGAAGACTCCTGAGGAAGGCGCTACGGCGCCGAAACACGGTTGTGTTGAGTCACCTATTCACAATAAATATCATTGTTTTAACTAATCCATACGTCTCCCCCGTTGTTTGAATAGAGCCTATTTTCCCCACCCCTTCTCTGTTTTCTCCCTTTTGTCCTGTGGGGATCAAGTGCACCTCCACACTCCGTGTGGTTTTTCTTTGACCAGGCAAGGCTGGATCACTATGACAGATGTAAGCATAGTTGAAGCACATTTTCAACATGAAATAACAAAGCTTTGCATAGCTTTTCTGGACTGTCCAGAACGATATGAAATCGACAAGGCCAATATGAAAATTCACTTATGCATTGAATAATAAATCTCAGTACCATCAAACAGATAAATAATGGCCAGACAATTCAATATCTGACCAAAACGTATCGGTATAAGAAAAGGAAGGGCAAGGGGCATTCTCGGGGCAGGGCCAAAATTAGTGGCAACGTATCAGTAGTACTGTACAAATACAGTCTTACCTTTAAATGGCTATGGGGGCCCTTTGCCTAAGCTGTGGCATAGAGTGGCCTGCAGCAGTGCAAGCGCCAGTGGGGTAGCTACAGGTGGGCCTAGGTGGGCCAGGACCCACCCACTTAGGGTTCAGGCCCACCCAACAGTAGCACATGTTTAGCAGTAGCTAGTGGGGATCCCAAGCTCTGCCAGCTGAAAGCTCCCCCCTGATGGTAACAAAAACGCTGTTCTCCACGATTCTTGCACCTGCGCATGCTCAGTTTTCAGCACATGCCTGCTGCAGGCTGCCAAAGTGGAAAGAAGCATTTTCCCACCAGCTGAGATATTTTTTTGGTGGGAGGGGGAGAACGCTTGGTGCCCACCCACTTCTTGCCTAGGCCCACCCAAAATCTGCTGGCAAGCGCATCTTTTGGGCATGCGCCGGGCCAGTTTTTCCGTGTCCTTTTTTTTAAGGGGCTGGAAAATGGGCAGGCGGCAAAATAAACACCAGCGTGCGTCCATTTTCGGCCTGAGACCTTACCGCCACCTACTGACTTAGTAGTAAGGTCTCTTGCGCTACCCGAGCAGTAGGCATGCAGTGTGCATCCACTGCGGTTTACTGCCTGGTAACTGCCACACGGTAGAAAATTAAAAAATATTTCCTGTTGCGTGTTTTTTGGAGCGCGCCAAATTCAAAATTACTGCCCGGGGCACCCGGTAGCCTGGTGGTAATGCTGATTTGGCGCACACTGGATGTGCATAGGTCCCATACATGCTTTGAAAAAAGGGCCCCTCAGTTATCCATCCATTACCCCAGAGGGACAGAGAAAATACCTCGATGTAATATGCAAACCACTTTGGTTTTTACCAAAGAAAATATATCAATAATCTAATAAACATAAATATAAACATTCAAGTACTCTGCATTTACCACTGGGTTCTGCGTAGTTTGCCCAAATATGGGTGCCCAAAGTTGGACGCAGATACCAGAACTGTGTATAAACTAGTTAGACAATTAGGAACTAACAATTATTGAAATTAACAAGCACTGGGCAGTAATCCTTCACCTTTTATACCATATCCCCCCCCCAATCTCCTTACCTTTATCTATCCTGTCCTATCCTTGTCTATCTCTCCTATTCCAATTCATTATTCTTGGGCACTGTTGCCATTATATTTACCACAGTTTATAATATTCTTCTTACACGTACTTTGTAATGTTTCTCTTTACTATGTAAGCCGCATTGAATCTGCTGTATGTGGGAAAGCGCGGGGTACAAATGTAATAAATAAATAACAACATAGTGCACAGTAGATGCCGGCAGAAAAAGACCTGCATGGTCCATCCAGTCTGCCCAACAAGATAAACTCATATGTGCCACTTTTTGTGTATACCTTACCTTGATTTGTACCTGTCTTTTTCAGGGCACAGACCGTATAAGTCTGCCCAGCACTATCCCCGCCCCCCAACCACCAGCCCCGCCTCCCACCACCAGCTCTGGCACAGACTGTATAAGTCTGCCCAGCACTATCCCCGCCTCCCAACCACCAGCCCCGCCTCTCACCACCGGCTCTGGCACAGACTGTATAAGTCTGCCCAGCACTATCCCCGCCTCCCAACCACCGGCTCTGGCACAGACCGTATAAGTCTGCCCAGCACCATCCCCGCCTCCCAACCACCGGCTCTGGCACAGACCGTATAAGTCTGCCCAGCACTATCCCCGCCTCCCAACCACCGGCTCTGGCACAGACCGTATAAGTCTGCCCAGCACCATCCCCGCCTTCCGCCACTGGCTCTGCCACCCAATCTCGGCTAAGCTCCTAAGGATCCATTCCTTCTGAACAGGATTCCTTTATGTTTATCCCACGCATGTTTGAATTCCGTTACCATTTTCATCTCCACCACCTCCCGCGGGAGGGCATTCCAAGCATAAATAATTAGGAGTTACAAGCTGATCTGCCTTACACCCTATTCTATAACATGTGTGTCTAAATTTCATAGCATGTGACTCTAAAAAGGGGGCGGGGCCACAGGAGGGGTATGGGCGGGTCAGGGGCATTCCCAGAATTTAGGCATGATGTGATAAAACACCTGAATTTGCCATCTTTAGGGCTCCAGAATTTACGCAAGCCTTTGACCCAAAGTTAGAAATAAAATTTGCACTAAGGGGGGGGGGGGGGTCCTTTGACTAAGCTGCGGTAAAAGGAGGCCTGCGCTAGCATCAGAGCACGTTTTGATGCTTCCCCTCATGGCCATTTCGGAGGAGAGCACTTACCACCACCCACCCGGTGATAGCGGCTCATGCTGGGGGTGGAAATCACCTCTGGGCTCCTGCGATAGCCCGGCAGTAGTTCCGGATCGGCGCATGGCAAGACTGTTGCCGCATGCCAACCCTTTAATAAATTGGCTCCTAATCTAGTGTTCTCTAGAGCACCCTTTACAGAATACTAGCGTAGCACCGATCACCCCAGCTCCTAAATTTGGGTGCAATTTATTGATTCTACCAAGACAGACAAATCGCAGATCAGTCATGCATTAACTTTATGGGCAATATACACAGGGTAACACAATAATAATGGATAATTTCAATTACCCCAGTATTAACTGGGCATGCTAGGGAGGTAAAGTTCCAAGGTGAAATTAATGATTGGTTTATAGAGCAGCTGGTTCAGGAGCTCAACAACAGTGGGAACAATTCTAGACCTAGTCCTTAAGGGAGCATGTGATCTAGTGCCAGAGGTAATGGTGCCGAGGCCACCTAACAGTGATCATAACGTAATCAGATTTGATATAATAACTAGAGTAAGTTAAATCCAATATGTTAGCATTTAACTGAGACTGAGAAGAAAACAAAACTTAGAGGAGCAGCTGCAAAGGTCAAAAATTTACATCAGGAGTGGATGTTATTCAAAATACCATTCTGGAAGCCCAGACTAGATATATTCCACATATTAAAAAGATGGAAGGAAGGCCAAATGACAGCCATCACTGTTAAAAAGTAAGGTAAAGGAAGTTGTTAGAGCTAAAAACATCCTTCATAAAATGGAAGAAAGTTCTGACTAAAGATAATCAGAAACAGCGTACAGAATGGCAAGTCAAATGCAAAGCACTGATAAGGAAGGTCTTTGAACAGAAGATTGTGTTGAAAGCAAAAACACATAATAAAACCTTTTTTAGGTATATTAGAAGTAAGAAGTTGGTAAAAGAATCACTTGGACCACTAAATAGCAGAGGGGTAAAGGGGCATAAAAGGAAGACAAGGCCATAATGGAGAGACAAAATGAATTCTTTGCTTTGGTCTTCACTGAGGAAGATGTGGGGGAGATCCCAGTACCAGAAACAGTATTCAATGGTGAAGAGTCAGAGAAACTGAAAAACATCTTTGTACACCTGAAATCTGTATTGGCGCAATTTGATAAAATAAGAAGTAGCAAAATCACCTGGACCAGATGGTATACATCCCAGAGTACTCACAGAACTAAAAAAAATGAACTTGCAGAGCTACTAGTATTAATATGCAATTTATCTTTAAAAATCAAGCATGTTACCAGAAGATTGGAGGTAGCTCAGGAAAGTATAGACCAGTGATTCTGACATCAAGCCAAATAGTAGAGACTATTATAAAGAACAAAATTAATGAGCATATACATAGAGGCATGGATTTAGTCAAAGGAAGTCTTGCCTCACCAATCTACTATATTTCTTTGAAAGGGTGAATAAACATGTGGATAAAGGGGAGCCAGCTGATATTGTGTATCTGGATTTTCAAAAGACATTTGATAAAGTATCTCATGAAAGACTCCTGAGGAAATCAGAAAGCCATGGGATAGTAGGCAGTGTGTTATTGTGGATTAAGAACCGGTTAAAAGATAGAAAACAGACAGCAGGGTTAAACGGTCAGTATTCTCAATGGAGAAGGATAGATAAGGGGGTTCCTCAGGGGTCTATGCTAGAATTACTGCTTTTTAACATATTTATAAATGATCTAGAGTTGGGAATAACTAGTGAGGTAATTAAGTTTGCTGATGAAGCAAAAGTTATTCAAAGTTGTTAAATCACAAGAGGATTGTGAAAAATTGCAAGAGGACTTCATGAGACTGGGAGACCGAGCATCCACATGAAATCTACCCTGGATTCTATGTAACAGAACTTAAGTTATGTGCTCAGATCCAATCATATTCTGGATTTGCATGTGCAACTTAATTACTTAATAAACCAATCAGCACCAATAATTGCCACTTAAGCAATTATTGACACTAATTGGCATTAATTAGAATTTAGATGCAGAACTGTTTAAGCATATTCTATAACATGATACACATAAATTCTAAGTCGCATAGTTGAAAAGGGGACGTGGCCATGGGCGTGGAATGGGTAGGTCATGCGTGTTTCTACAATCTATGCACATTTCTATAGAATACACCCGGTGCGCACGTAATTTAGATGTCAGCATTTACACCAAGTTTTACTTGACGTAACTGCCCATGGCTAAATTTAGTCATGTGGGCAGGCGCTCACCATACTCTATAAACCGTATAGAAATTTAGGCTTATTCTATAATGTATGCCTAAATTTAGGTGTACTTTATAGAATACACCTAGGCATATTTCATTTGGGCGCCAATTTTTTAGGCGTGATATATAGAAGCTAGTCCATAATGTGAGCAAGTGCAAAGTGATGCATGTAGGAAGGACCTTACGAGACTAGGAGACTGGGAGGCAAAATGGCAGATGACGTTTAATGTGAGCAAGTGCAAGGTGATGCATGTAGGAAGGACTTACGAGACTAGGAGACTGGGCGGCAAAATGGCAGATGACGTTTAATGTGAGCAAGTGCAAGGTGATGCATGTGGGAAAAACGAACCCGAATTATAGCTACGTCGTGCAAGGTTCCACGTTAGGAGTTACAGACCAAGAAAGGGATCTGGGTGTCGTCGTCGATAATACACTGAAACCTTCTGCTCAGTGTGCTGCTGCGGCTAGGAAAGCGAATAGAATGTTGGGTATCATTAGGAAAGGTATGGAAATCAGGTGTGAGGATGTTATAGTGCCGTTGTATCGCTCCATGGTGCGACCGCACCTTGAGAACTGTGTTCAATTCTGGTCACCGCATCTCAAGAAAGATATAGTAGAATTGGAAAAGGTGCAGCGAAGGGCAACTAAAATGATAGCGGGGATGGGATGACTTCCCTATGAAGAAAGACTAAGGAAGCTAGGGCTTTTCAGCTTGGAGAAGAGACGGCTGTGGGGAGACATACATAATAGAGGTATGGAGTGGAACAGGTGGATGTGAAGCGTCTGTTCACGCTTTCCAAAAATACTAGGACTAGGGGGCATGCGATGAAACTACAGTGTAGTAAATTTAAAACAAATCGGAGAAAAATTTTCTTCACCCAACGCGTAATTAAACTCTGGAATTCGTTGACGGAGAACGTGGTGAAGGCGGTTAGCTTAGCAAAGTTTAAAAAGGGGTTACACTGTTTCCTAAAGGACAAGTCCATAAACCACTACTAAATGGACTTGGGAAAAATCCACAATTCCAGGAATAACATGAATAGAATGTTTGTACATTTAGGAAGCTCGCCAGGTGCCCTTGGCCTGGATTGGCCACTGTCGTGGGCAGGATGCTGGGCTCGATGGACCCTTGGTCTTTTCCCAGTGTGGCATTACTTATGTACTTATGTAGGAAAGAGGAACACAAATTACAGCTACATGATGCAAGGTTCCACGTTAAGAGACACTGCCCAGGAAAAGAATCTAGGTGTCGTCGTCGATGATACATTGAAACTGTGCAGCGGAGGCTAAGAAAGCAAATAGAATGCTAGGAATTATTGGGAAAGGAATGGAGAACAAAACTGAGGAATATTATAATGCCTTTGTATCGCTCCATGCCTTCTTGAATATTGTGTGTAATTTTAGCCACCGCATCTCAAAGATATAGCAGAATTAAAAAAGGTACAGAGAAGGACAAGAAAAATGGGATGACTATGAGGAAAAGCTAAAAGGCTAGGGCACTTCAGCTTGGTAAGGAGACGACTGAAGGGATATTTTATTAAATGTAAACCACCTCAATTTGCTTGGAAGGTATATGAAATTGATAAGTGATAAATGATAAATGATATAAAACCCTGAGTGGAGTGGAGTGGAACGGAACAGGTAGATGTGAATTGCTTGTTTACTCTTTCCAATGAAGTTACTAAGTAGTAAATTTTAAAAATTGGAGAAAATATTTCTTCATTCAACATGTAATTAAACTCTGGAAATTGTTGACAGAGAATATGGTAAAAGCAGTTAGCTTAGCAGGGTTTAAAAAAGGTTTGACTAATTTCCTAAAAGTCCATAAGTCTTTATTAAGCTGGACTTGGGAAAAACCACTGCTTATTTCTAGGATAGAGTCACAAAAGAGAGGGAATACAGCATACAAGAGCAACCAAACAAACAAACAAAGCAAACACTGGGCCTTCAGGATTGATAAAAATGTAGTTCTTTATTTATAATGGAGACCCAACACGGTCCGTGTCCCGAGTAATATAACCTGATTGTTTATTCCACATCTCTGTCAACTTATTATCTTGCTGACCTATAGGAGTCCCTTGACCCCTGATGCAGGCGTTCGTACGCTGAAACACGGACCGTGTCGGGTCTCCATTATAAATAAAGAACTACATTTTTCTCAATCCTGAAGGCCCAGTGTTTGCTTTGTTTGTTTGTTTTATTTCTAGGATAGGCCACATAAAAGCTGTTTTATTGTGACCTGGATTGGCTACATTTGGAGACAGGATACTGGGCTTGATGGACCTTCGGTCTGTCCTGTAAGGCAGTTCTTATGTTCTTATGCATGCCTGTGTCTTTGAAAAGTGACTTCCTATAATTGTCACGGTATCTCAGTTTTTCTTAAGAACTCTGATACTCAGCATCATAAAGAAAAGTCAATTTATCTAGTTCAGTAATTAATCAACATCGAGTCAGAATAGTAGTGGAAATAAATTGTAAAGTCAAATATTCATAGCCTGTAAAAGAATGTATGGTGGTGAGTCTTCATCACTGACAGCCTAAGAGCCGAAGCTTGCAGTAACTGATTCCAAAAATAGCTTAATTTTATACCCATGACGAAGAAGGTACAAAAGTAACCTTTTGGGGGGACTGAAATTTAGGTTCTTATCAGCAAACTGTCATTAAAAAGGGGCCTGATACACAGAGAAGCTCAAAGCAGTACCGGTTTGCTACTAACCACCAGGCACTTGAATCCAAATGAAAAGCCATGAGAGACTTTTTGAGTGAAAATGTTCAGTAGTAAAAATGCAAGTCATTGTCTTCAAAAATAGATTTCTATAGAAGCCAAATTTAGCGCTTGGCTCGAAGACTATCAAAGTACATTGAAAATCTCTTAAACTATTTGGTATATTTCCTGGTTGGTTGTGTATTATTGTTGCTGCTGCTGTTGTTGTTGTTGTTGTTGTTGTTGTTATTATTATTGCTTTTTTTTGTGAAAATATACATAATTAAACATTCCTATTTTTCTGCTATGAGTATAATTTATCATCATGTATTGTCATGATGATGGGAACTTCTGCTGATTTATACATAAAAACATGCAACACATCTTTAAACGATTTAGCAATTCATACAAGCCTATTTTTCCATAGCTGTGGGAGTGAGGATATGTATTTTCCGCATAATCCTTGAATTTGGCCAAACAGTGCATAAACTGTGTAAAGCACTAGAGGAATGAAGAGATTAAACAGGAAGCCTTCGTTTTTGCCATTCAAAATCACCAGAACCTTATTAAGGATTGAAACAGGTGGGGGAGAAAAAATCCAGAGCCACTGCACCCAAAATAAGTATTTGGTCAAGTCTGCATGCCTCAATTTTCTAGCTAAGCCAAGCTTCTTTTGCCCCGAGAGTGACAGTAGATTCCATAAATTAACTGGAAATCCTCCTTCTCAAGAGGGCCATGTTATCTCTGCTTTGCCTGCAGCTCCGATTTAGAATAGGAGACGTTTGTTTACTGTTTTAATTAATGTTCCTTTTCAATGAGGAGCAAAGGGGGGGGGGGGGAGGGGGTGGAAGGGAATTGAACTGACTTAATAAACAGGTGTATGCCTTATATTTGGGATCATTCAGGGCTCGCAGCAGATTAATCAGGCTTGACTGGACATGAACCTCCCAGCAGCAAAGGTAGCTCAGCTCTGCTGGATGCCCGGTAGGTGAGTATTATTTTTACTGCTAGGCTGTGATTGGAAAGGCTTAGGAAGGACAATCAAGACTTGTGATTGTTTCGCAGAATGCAATTCTGATTCTCTCCTCTGGCCGAACAGTTAAGAACGAGACCCTTTGCAGACTCGGGTCACATTTTTTTTTTCTGTTTCCAACTTTAGTGCTTTAAATTCAAGCTTTAAAAAAAAAAAAAAACTTAACCACTGAGTTGTTTTAAACACTCAAGCGGGTGAGTGAAAAAAATACTGTTACCTAAATTAATACAGCAAGTGTGACTTCCTCCCAAAGCAATGGCACTTACTGTTGCTGTTTTAAGAGTGATTACATTGCGTGCCTCATGCTGGGTGAAAAATGCCACGAAAACTGATACCGAAGATGTAATTACCCCCAAGTCTGTTGATTCTTAAATCTACCTTACAAAAACTGATCTCAAGCTTAAGTAAAAAAAAAAAATATATATATATATATGGGACAATAAGATTTGCCCAGAGAAAGGCTGACACTAGGATTCTAGGCTTCGAGATCAATAGCCTGTCAATGGATTTTTTTCCCCCCAGCAAATCATCAGTGTGTAAAGGGGGGGGGGGAACACATTTTAATCACTTAGATCAGCGTGAATCGCCCATTATATCAGAGAATAAGAGCATTTCTCTCTCTCTGATTTACAGTATTTTCGATTTATTTCTGAGGATCTTGATGAGGGTACTTTTAACAAAACCTGTATCAGTCTGATTAGTTTTGCTCAGTGGCACAAAACCCAATAAACCGCAGTGGCAAAGAAAAGAAAGCCAGGACAGGATATGCAAGACACCAGCGGGCGATACGGTGTCTTCTTTATAGCCACCGGTGGGGGTTTGATAATATGCCGAAGCCCTGTCAACAAATGTAATTCATATACTAGACGGTAATACCTGACACCTCAGCCTCGGGATCTAAAGGACAGATTTACAGAGCTGCCAAGTTACCCATTCCAGGAGGGAGTTTTTTTTTTTTTGCCAGTCCTGGATTTCTGCCAACCTCATCCTGGTGCATTATGGGACCTGCAGCACTCATTTCTATGGCTAGAATCGTGGACTACAAGTCCCACACTGCTTTGGGATGTAACTTTACAACTAGGACCGGCCAAAAAGTCTCCCTCCTGGAATGGGTAACTTGGCAGCTCTGGATTTATGAAACGGGTCCTTCCGATTATGTTTGCTCACCGGCTACACAATAGCGTTTCCTTGGTGTTTCAAAGTTGCAACCACATATGTACGTGCCCTTCACGCTTACCTGCGCTTTCTAAGCGCCTACCCTACTGCTGCCATCTTTAAGGTCTGAAAATCTTGCCTACAGTACGCGTCTTAAAAATAATCTGTGTAAGTAAAGTAAGGGGCGAGATCGAGAAATGTAATTAAAAACATATTTTATTTATTGCATTTGTATCCCACATTTTCCCACCTATTTGCAGGCTCAATGCGGCTTACATTGTTCCGTCATGGCGATCGCCATTTCCGGAGTGAGAGATACAAGTGATATTACATTAGAGATCTTGGTTGGCGTGAGTAGGTTAAACAGTCAAGTATAAAGAGATCATATTCGGAGTTAGAGATAAGAGTGGTATTGTTTTCCTTGCTGCACAAGGCCACTGGGCAGCTCTTAATTCTAGAAAAGGGACTTTACTACAAAGAGGGAAGGGAAATGGGATTTGATCTGCCGCCTTTCTGTGGTTACAATGGTTTACATAGGTGACCGTCTATGGGGAAAAGGTGACTATGGGGCCCTTTTACTAAACCGCAAAGGCATCTACGTGCCTCAGATTGGAACTACTGCCCGGCTACCGTGTGCCCAAGGCAGTAGCTCCATTTTTTACATGCGTCCAAAACACGTGCTAGAAAATATTTTCTATTTTCTACTGCGTATACGCATGCTGACACTTACTGCCCAGTTAGCGCGTCAGACCTTACCGCCAAGTCAATGGGTGGCAGTAAGGTCTCAGGCCAAAAATGGGACGCACGCTGGTTTTAAGTTAGTTGCATGTCCATTTTCGGCCACACAAAAAAAGGCCTTTTTCCAGGCGCACTGAAAAAATGGACCTTCACGTCTTCAAAACACACGCCTACGCAGGCCATTTTTAAAATGTGCGTTAGTAAAAAGGCCCCTAAAGTAGCAGATTCAAAATGCCTAAGGAAGTATTATTTCACAGAAAGGGTGGTGGAGGCGTGGAATGGCCTCCTGGTGGAGGTGGTGGAGTCGAAGACTGTTCCAGAATTTGAAAAGGCATGGGATAAGCATGTGGGATCGCTTAGGAAGAATTAGGGGTTACAGAGGATGGGCAGAGTGGATGGGTCATATGGCCTTTATCTGCCATCATGTTTCTATGTTTATTTATTTATTTGTTACATTTGTACCCCACATTTTCCCACCCATTTGCAGGCTCAATGTGGCTTACATAGCACCGTGGGGCAAAGCCACCTCGCGTAAGAAAACAAATATAGAGTGATGTTGCTAAATGAAATAAATATGTACAGAGAAATTAGGAAACATAGAGGGTAAGCTTATGTAAAGTTCTTTAAGTTCATATCACATTTGGGTCAAGTTGAGTTGTTGGATTCAGGCATTTAAGTTGGATCATTAGGATATGCCCTTTCGAACAGGAAGGTCTTTAGTGATTTCCGGAAGTTGAGGTGGTCATACATAGTTTTCACGGCCTTTGGGAGTGCATTCCAGAGTTGAGTACTTATATATGAAAAGCTGGATCCATGAACTGATTTGTATTTGAGTCCTTTGCAACTGGGGTGGCGGAGACTCAAAAAAGAACGTGATGATCTGATTGAGTTTCTGGTCGGCAGGTCTATGAGGTCAGACATATATCCTGGGGCATCACCGTAAATAATTTTATGAACCAGGCTACAAATCTTAAAAGTAATATGTTCTCTGATTGTTGTGAATGGTTGATCTTTTTTTTTTCATGACCATACGCAGTCCTAAAGGGTTACATGTTTAATTTCTGTATGTTGGTTCCCATAAAAGGATGGAATTTGGAATATTGTTATTATACATTGTTTATCTATCATAATTAATTAAAACCTCAATTTTTGTTTCCAGAGACTTTTGTCACCTTTTCCTGGAGATGGTCACATATTCCTTGAGATTCTATATATTGCGCCAAGATTTCTGTGTTGAAATTGAAGCGTATTCCATAACAATGCACAGAAGCTAATTGGTTAACAAGTTAATCAGCACTGATAAGTGGATGTTAACAACCAATTGTCAACACTAATTTGGAATAATTAGAATGTAAACCCACTACTTACTAAGCGTATTCTGTAACATGGTGTGCATAAATTCTAGGTTGCATAGTTGAAAAGGGGGTATGGCCGTGGACATCAAATGGGCAGGTTGTGGGAATATCTAAAATCTACGCACGTTGTTATAAAATACACCCGCTGCCTGCCTAATTTAGGCGTTGGGATTTACACCAGGTTTTACTTGGTGTAATTGGCCACTGGACTGGTGCTCGGTATATTCTATAAACCATGTGGAAATTTAGGGTCATTCTGTAAAGTACACCTAAATTAAGTTATACTTCATAGAATACCCTTAAGTAAATTTCATATTGGTGCTGAATTTTTTAAAGTGTGACATTATGTCCATTATGTGAAGGTACTTATTTTGTACCAGGGGCAATGGAGGGTTAAGTGACTTGCCCAGAGTCACAAGGAGCTGCAGTGGGAATTGAACCCAGTTCCCCAGAATTAGAGTCTGTTGCACTAACCACTAGGCTACTCCTCCACTAGCAACATTCCATGTAGAAGCCTGCCCTTGCAGATCAGCAACACAGCCATGCAGGCTTCTGTTTCTGTGAGTCTGACATCCTGCACGTAGGTGCAGGACGTCAGACTCACAGAAACAGAAGCCTGTGCGCAGCCGCGTTGCTGATCTGCAAGGGCAGGCTTCTACATGGAATGTTGCTAGTGGAATAGCAACATTAACATTCCATGTAGAATCTCAAATAGTAGCAACAGAATCTCAATAGTAGCAACATTCCATCTAGAATCTCCAATAGTAGCAACATTCCATGTAGAATGTCAAATAGGGAAAGGGGACTGGGACTTGATATACCGCCTTCTGAGGTTTTGCAACTACATTCAAAGCGGTTTACATATATCCAGGTATTTATTTTGTACCAGGGGCAATGGAGGGTTAAGTGACTTGCCCAGAGTCGGAAGGAACTGCAGTGGGATTTTTAACTCTGTTCCCCTGGTTTTCAGGCCACTGCACTAACCATTAGGCTACTCCTCCACGAAGAGAAAAGGTTTAGCGCTGTGTATGCCTTGTAGCGCTATAGAAATGCTAAATAGTAGTAGTAGTAGTAGTATCCACTTTGTGCAACAGGATCATTCTGTTGACAGACTGAAAATTAGCCTTAATGTCAGTTTAGACTTGATGCCCCATAAGAGTGATCCTGACATCATCTATACATATTACCTGCAAAACCTGATAGGTTAAGCTAGATGCTTTCTGGTGGTGGTAGTGATTTATTTTTAACTCTTTCAGGTTTTTTAGCCCCAAAATGTGGAGCAGCATTTTAGAAAGGACTACAAATCCAGAATGTCTCAAGATCCACTAGTATTTTAGAACAGAATCTAAGCATTTACATGCCAGTTATGTGAGGAGGGCACTTAAAAATATATATTTATTTATTATTTATTTATTTATTTGGTTCACTTGTATCCCACATTTTCCCAGCTTGTGCGGGCTCAATGTGGCTAACAAAGTTACAAGAAAATTACATAGTACAGCAGGTTATAAGAGTTATATAAAAATTGACAAATACAGTAACGTAAGCTGCTAATTAAGAGAAAACGGATGGGAAAACAGGAGCAACAAAAGGGAAGCAGACATAAGGCAAAAAGCGGGAAATCAAACAAAATGGAAATAGGGGTTTAGATAGTATTGTGGGCATTGGGATAGGCTTTACTAAACAAAGAAGTTTTTAGTAATTTTTTAAATGTTGGGTGATCCGTCGTCTCTTTCAGTAGTCTCGGCAAAACATTCCAGGATTGCGGGCTGATGTACGAAAAGGAAGAAGCGTAGATTGACTTGTACTTTAGATTCCTGCAGGAAGGATAGTGCAGAATAAGATAAGTATGAGATGACACCGATGAATTTCTGGTAGGTAAATCTATCAGATCACACATGTAGACTGGTGCTTCTCCGTAAATGATCTTATTGACTTGGATGGTCTACTGTCTCAAAGATACAACCTAAACACCGAAATACACCCACTGCTCACTTAGATGTATGCTGTAAGATGTACAATATATAATGTTGGGGGGGGGGAGGGGAAGGGTCTCAACAGTCACTGGGATCTACTGCTGAATAGCAACTCAGTAAGACTGAAAAGATCCCACTTGTGACTAATGTCATCATCGACTCCCAAAAAACCCCCTTCCTGCCTTTATTATGTATTTTTATGTGAAAATATTTTATAATGATTTAGTTGATAAAGATTCAATTGTGGCAATATAAATCATTAATGTAGACTTTGGTGGCAGAATGATCAACAGTAAGGTATAATGCAATCAAAGCAGCAACACTTAGCTGAAGATTCGGCACATCCCGTTTCACTGCTGCCTGCTTTCTCAAGGGATCATAGCTGAAGTGTACTTGTCCCTACTGGTCAATACTTCGGTTCTGCCGCCACCAACCATAAATGGATTGGGGTCAAAACAGCACATACATGTGTATGTTCTGAAACAAACAACATGCACTTGTATATCAGAACATATATGTTTATATCGCACACCACCCAAACTCTCGTCCACGCTCTCATTACCTCTCGCCTCGACTACTGCAACTTGCTCCTCACTGGCCTCCCACTCAGCCATCTATCCCCCCTTCAATCCATTCAGAACTCTGCCGCACATCTCATATCACCCCTCTTCTCAAGTCACTTCACTGGCTTCCGATCAGATACCGCATCCAATTCAAGCTTCTCCTCCTTACTTACAAGTGCACCCGGTCTGCTGCTCCTCACTACCTCTCTACCCTCATCTCCTCCTAATTTCCTGCCCGTAACCTCCGCTCTCACGACAAATCCCTCCTCTCAGTACCCTTCTCCACCATTGCCAACTCCAGGCTCCGCTCATTTTGCCTTGCCTCACCCTATGCTTGGAACAATCTTCCTGAATCCCTAACGCCAAGCCCCCTCCCTACCCATCTTCAAATCCTTGCTTAAAGCTCACCTCTTCAATGCTGCATTCGGAACCTAACCTTTCGAACATATAGGTTGCCCCAATCTGTCTGACCTTTCAGATTATCTGTACATTTGTCTTTTAGATTGTAAGCTCTTCGAGCAGGGACTGTCCTTCCATGTTAAATTGTACAGCGCTGCGTAACCCTAGTAGCGCTTTAGAAATGTTAAGTAGTAGTAGTAGTATTATATATAGCAGTGATTTAACCAGAGCTGAGATTGTGATGTCATAATGCCTCATTCCACCAATGCCTAAGAGCCAACCTCATCAGTGATGTCAAAATGGCTCGACTGTCCTATACTTGGCCCACTTCCCCCCTTAGTGTGAAGAGTTTCAGTCTCTGGTATCCAGAGCTGAGATTGTGATGTCATAATGCCTCATTCCACCAATGCCTAAGAGCCAACCTCATCAGTGATGTCACAATGGCTTGATTGTCCTATATTTGTCTCACTCTTATCTATTAGATTGTAAGCTCTTCGAGCAGGGACTGTCCTTCCATGTTAAATTGTACAGCGCTGCGTAACCCTAGTAGCGCTTTAGAAATGTTAAGTAGTAGTAGTATACCAGCCATTGTAGAAGCATGCATGTATATTTTTCCCTTGCTTTTGGGGAGGTGAGGAGAGGAGAACATAAACCATTCGGTGGGATTGAGGGGGCAACCTCTCATAACACCTCCAATGGAGTGCTGCTCAATTTGAGCATTTTCCTGAAACCTAGACATCCCTGGTAACATGCGGATCCCAATAGAGACAGATATGCATTCCCCTTTGGAAATGGGGAATACATTTTTTTAGTCTTGACCTACATAATAAATGGGGTTTTACGCTGTTCTTTCTCAATTGTGAATGGAGGAGTAGCCTGAGAACCAGGGGGACTGGATTCAGTTTCCACTGCAGCTTCTTGTGCCTCTTGGTAAAGTCGCTCAATCCTCCATCACCCCAGGTACAAAATAAAAGTACCTTGTATATAATATGTAAACTGCTTTGATTATGAAAAGAGGTAAAACATGGAAAAGAAAATAAGATGATACCTTTTTTAATGGTCATAAGTTAATACATTTTTTGATTAGCTTTCAAAGGTTGCCCTTCTTCATCAGATCAGAAATAAGCAAATGTTGGTAGATGACAGTATATATAAGTGAAACATCAACCCATTTCAGTGACAGTCTAACAGGATGAGGGTGGGTCAGGTGAGAGACAGGGAGATATGCATGGTGATAAGGTGACAAAGCAGTACAATTTTATGGTTTATAATGGGGCTAGAAAACCCAGATCTTTGTTAAGTCCTGTCTGCAGTGGCGTTCCTAGGGGGGGCTGACACCCGGGGCGGATCGCCGATGCGCCCCGCCCCCCCAGATGCAGTGCACGCCGCTGGGGGGTGCCGCGCGCGTGCGTGCCTGTCCTTCGTTCATTCCATGCTCCCTCTGCCCCGGAACAGGACCTGTTCCAGGGCAGAGGGAGCATGGAACGAACGAAGGACAGGCGCGCGCGGCACCCCCCCCCCAGCGGCGTGCACCCAGGGCGGACCGCACCCACCGCACCCCCTCTAGGAACGCCACTGCCTGTCTGGTGGGTGTCAAAGGGCTACCTTCGAAAGCTAATCAAGAAATGTATTAAGTTATGGCCAATATAAAAAAGGTATCATCTTATTTTCTTTTCCATGTTTTATTTTATTTCTATTGATTACCTCAAAAAGTGGACTAACACGGCTACCACATCTCTCTATTATACAAAGAGAGAGGCAGTATATCAAATCCCATCTCCTTTGCCTTATATCTGCCTGTCCTGCTCTACAGTAGTGGAAACCCACTGTGAACTCCTTGCAGCAAATCTTTGCCTGCCCTGATTAACTCAACAGCAAAAAAAAAAAAAAAAAAAAGCAAGCATGCTATCGATCTGCATTACCTTAGAAAGCAGGCATATGCCCTTTACATTGACGCCTTCATCAAAGCCTATTACCACCAACAAGACCTATAAGCATAGCACCCGTCTGCAGCATGAAGCCCTTTCCTATAAAAATATACTTTTTACTTTTCTTTAATCAGACACATACCAAGAGAATAAATAATATCAGCGTGATAATTTAATATTACGATGGTATGATTTTCATTTCATCAACTTTCACACTCGCATTGTAATGTCTGCTCTGACAGCTGGGCTTCGGGTAATGATAGAATCTTCTGTTTCCAAGTTCATATCCTATGATATTACATGGGTTTTATTAGTTTGATGCTGCATGTTGTCTTTACTGACCATTTATTATGATTTTAAATTTCTTTGTTGTAATTATATTTTATCATTCTTGGAAGCCATTTTGGGCTTCCAAGAGTGGAGGAGTAGCCTAGTGGTTAGTGCAGTGGCCTTTGATCCTGGGGAACTGAGTTTGATTCCCACTGCAGCTCCTTGTGACTCTGGGCAAGTCACTTATCCCTCCATTGCCCCAGGTACAAAATAAGTGCCTGTATATATGTAAACCACTTTGAATGTAGTTGCAAAATACCACAGAAAGGTGGTATATCAAGTCCCATTTCCCTTTCCCTATTTAAGATTCTACATGGAATGTTGAGATTCTGTTGCCATTACTGGAGATTCTGCATTTCCCTTTCCCTTAATGTGCTAAATCAAGGTATTAAGTCTCACTAAAAAGGAACAAATCACAAGAGCCTTAAGGATCTTCAGGTATTTTTGCATGTTATGTCAAAACTAAATGCGTGCTTTATAGACTGTTTCTATTTATTTATTTATTTTCTACCCCACGTTTTTCCCACAGTTGTGCAGGCTCAAAGTGGCTTACAATGCACTGATAGGCTATTGCCAGATCAGAGGTGACACAGCTACAATTAAATTAGAATTAAATAAGATAGAATCGAAGAAACAGAGAAAATAGGTAACAAGGAAAGGTGAAAAGAGTCTAAAAATAGTCCGTAAATATGTTGGTAGGAAGGACTTCAGGTGATACGTTGAAGGCTTGTAGAAGGCTGAATCTCTTTTGGCTGCCTGTGCTAAACTCCGACAGTTGAGAAGGGTTTGACTCATTGTCACTGGCATTCCTAGGGTGGCTGACACCCGGGGCGGATCGCCGATGCGCCACCCCCCCCCCCCCCCCCGGGTGCATTTTTACCTGCTTTTGGGGGGGTGCTGCGCGCCTGTCTGCTTAGCTCGTTCCATGCTCCCTCTGCCCCGGAACAGGAAGTAATCTGTTCTGGGGCAGAGGGAGCACGGAACGAGCGGAGCAGACAGGCGTGCGGCACCACCCCAGCAGCGTGCACCCAGGGCGGACCGCCCCCACCGCCCCCCCTTGGTACGCCACTGCTCGTTGTGATTGAATAGTGGCAACCATCCACTCCAACCCCAAAACAAGGAGTGCTGCAATCAATCCTCTTTCACAATCTTCCTCAGAAACTAACTTCGTTAGAATTTATTTTTCTAATTTAGCATTAGATTATGTATTAAGAAAAAGGTTTGTCTACTGTGTCAAGTCCATTTATTGTGAAACACATCATAAGAAGACCCCTGGATCTCTCAGATTAACTTAAAGATCCAATATTTTTGCAGTAAAGCATTGCATTTGCTTATAATTTAAAAAACAAACAAACATGCATTAGTCATGCAATTGCATTCCTCCTCCCCTATACATTGGCACAGAAATCTTTGAATTGTATTTAGTTCTTATAATATCACATCATATCTGGTTCTAAATCCATTAGCATCTTTTTTTTTTCCTGACTTTTTAAAATTCTTCCTTTTGGTTATCTACACAAAAGGTTTTTTTGAACTCTAGAGAGGATGCAGAGCCAGCCTAAAAGTAACTGTTTAAAATGCATATATTCAGTTGTATAATTAGATTGTAAGCTCTGTCGAGCAGGGACTGTCTCTTCATGTTCAAGTGTACAGTGCTGCGTACGTCTAGTAGCACTTTAGAAATGATAAGTAGTAGTAGTAGTCTTTAGGATTCCGGAATCTTGCTATTCTTTGGGTTCCGGAATGTTGCTACTCTTTAGGATTCCGCACAGAATCTTGCTACTCTTTGGGATTCCGGAATCTTGCTACCCTTTGTCCTTATCCCTTATTTGTCCTGTTTCTGTCCTAATTAGATTGTAAGCTCTGTCAAGCAGGGACTGTCTCTTCATGTTCAAGTGTACAGCGCTGCGTACATCTAGTAGCGCTTTAGAAATGATAAGTAGTAGTACGGAAAAGGTAAGACGTCTCGGTGTCAGATTAGGATATGATTTTCTAGAGAAAGTAGTACCTCCTTTTAAGGGTCCTTTTATTAAGGTGCACTGAAAAATGACCTGTGGTAGTGTAGGTGCGGGTTTTGGGCGCGTGCTGGTCCATTTTTCAGCGCGCCTGTAAAAAAGGCCTTTTTAAAATTTTTTGCCAAAAATGGACATGCGGCAAAATCAAAATTGCCGCGCATCCATTTTGGGTCTGAGACCTTACCACCAGCCATTGGCCTAGCAGTAAAGACTCGAGCGCGGTAACCGGGCAGTAATGACTTGCATGCGTCAAATGTCACTTGGTGAGTGTCTGATATGCACATCCGAAAATAAATAAAAATTATTTTTCAGACACACATATTGGATGCGCGCTAAAATTGAAATTACCACAAAAGAGCCGCAGGTTAGCCGGGTGGTAACTCCATTTTGGCGTGCGTTGGGCGTGCATAGAGACTTACATGGCTTAGTTAAAGGACCCCTTAGTTTCTGATGCCGTGTGGGCTTTTCGTATTCCATCAGACTTGTTTAGACCAACAAGTGTTCAGGAATAGGTTCCTGCTTTTCTGACTGCATTACAGTTGTTGGTGGATTTATTAAATTTTGAATTAAATTGTGTTAAGGACAGTTTGATTTTTGTTTGTTCTGCCACATAATTTGCTTTTCTTAACACTTAGTAATAGCAGGAGCTAATCTGTTGACCCATGGCTTAATCAGCAGGTGGTCTTAAGTCCTATAGGCCAGTTCTAACAAGGCCCAGAGAAATTCCTAAGGGCTTTTTTTTTTTTAACCAGGGCTGGAATAGAGAAACTACTTGTTTGGTAAATGTTTCTCCTCCTACAAAACATCTTCAGTATTAAGGGTCTTTTGTTAGGATAAAGCTAAAGAGAGGAATGATAAAGGATAGTCTGTCACACAAATTGTTTCTTGCAGCCCATATAATGCATCCTGCACTGAACCATTTACAAGCTAACCTAATGAAATGATCAGTCTAAAGAACAATGTCAAACATAAATTGAAGTTTATGAGTTCTCAGAGCACAGCAAATTAGATGCAATAAGAATCCTTTATATCTATCAGATCATAATCATCATTTTCATAAAAATTCACTTGTAGAAATGTAACAGTTTCTTAGTAAAAGAAGTCATGAAGTATTGATGGCCTGCGCATTGCTTATATCAGCCATTTCCAAGCCTGTCCTCAGGCACACCTAGCCCCATTGGGTTTTCAGGATATCCACAATGAGATAGATTTGCATGTACTGCCTCAATTGTATGCAAATCTAATCTTGCATATTCATTGTGGATATCTTGAAAACCTGATGGGAATAGGTGTGCCCGAGGACTGGGTTGGGAATGGATGGCCTATATCATCTCCTGGTGCTTCTGAGTACATGGCAACGCAAATTAATATTTTTTAGTTTTAAAATTACTGTGATAAAAAGGGAAAGGGACTTACATACTGCCTTTCTGTGTTTTTTCCAACTACATTCAAAGTGGTTTAATTTGAATGTAGTTGGAAAAACCACATACAGGTACTTATTTGTACCTGGGACAATGGAGGGTTAAGTGACTTGCCCAGAGTCACAAGGAGCTGCAGTGGGAATTGAACTCAGTTCCCCAAGATCAACATCCGCTGCACTAACTACTAGGCTATTCCTCTACTAGGAACAGTCCATTGTAGAAGCCTGCCCTTGCAGATCAGCAATGCACAGGCTTCTGTTTCTGTGAGTCTGACGTCCTGCAGGACGTCAGACTCACAGAAACAGAAGCCTGCGCGGCCGTGTTGTTGATCTGCAAGGGCAGGCTTCTACATAGAATGTTGCTAAGTGGAATAGCAACATTAACATTCCATGTAGAATCTCAAATAGTGAAAAAATATCCGCCAAAAGGCGGAGAACTCTAGACGCCCCACGGACAACAACAAGAAATGAAATAAAAGTGGGAGGGCGACCAAGGATTCCAAAGACTGAAAGGATATATAATAATAAAGATGTTTATTGAGGTATAAAGACTCGACACAACGTCATGTTTCGGCCGTTAGGCCTGCATCAGGAGTCTATAATCAAATTTTGAATACATAAATTTTTCACAACCAAGACTCAAAAAGGTGCCCAAACGGACCGGATGACCTCCCCTTACTCCCCCAGTGGTCACCAACCCCCTCCCACCCAAAAAAAAATTAACATTTTTTGCCAGCCTCTATGCCAGCCTCAAATGTCATACCCAGCTTCATCACAGCAGTATGCAGGTCCCTGGAGCCGTTTTTAGTGGTTGCAGTGCACTTCAGGCAGGCAGACCCAGGCCCATCCCCCTCCCCTACCTGTTATACTTATGCTGGTAAATGTGAGTCCTTCAAAACCCACCACAAACCCACTGTACTCACATGTAGGTGTCCCCCTTCACCCCTTAGGGCTATGGTAGTGGTGTACAATGGTGGGCAGTGGGTTTTGGGGGGCTCAGCACACAAGGTAAGGGAGCCATATACCTGCGAGCAATTTATGAAGTCCACTGCAGTGCCCCCTAGAGTGCCCAGTTGGTGTCCTGGCATGTCAGGGGGACCAGTGCACTACGAATGCTGGCTCCTCCCACGACCAAAGGGCTTGGATTTGGTCATTTTTGAGATGGGCGTCCTCGGTTTCCATTTAGGTCGACCTAAATGTTGAGATTTGGGCATCCCCGACCGTTTTATCGAAACGAAAGATGGACACCCATCTTGTTTCGATAATACGAGTTTCCCCGCCCTTTCGCCGGGATGTTCTTAGAGATGGGCGTCCCGATTCGAAAATGCCCCTCTCTGTGAGGGAGGATCCTTAAGGGGAACTGGTATACTGTGACACCTAGTGCAATACAGTTTACTCCGTTGCCTCAAATAAGCTGCTGGGTCAGTCACCTTACAAATATTTGATTCCTTTTTATATAGCATTCTGAACACTGACCATGCAATATAATTAATATTAGGTAAATGCCAGCTATCTGGAAGCACTATGGAAGTAACACCCTCAGTGCTGACAGGCAAAGAGCAGATGGAAATGGACTCATTTATTCAAGATTTTGTGGTACCTGTTTTTCTCCCACTTAAGAGCTGCCTCAGATTTGTGCCATGTCAAAAATAGCATGTTTTCTTGGATAAATCCAGTGAAATGTTTACACGGGAGCGAACCAGGAAAACCACCTGAATAGATGAGCCCCTTCCTGTCTGTTCATTGGCAGTATCCATTGACCTGAGGAAACACTAATTGACATTTCGTGTAACCTTTGTGGCCACAAAATGTAAGCTGGAACACACATTTGGGCAAGAGGTAATCAAGGTAAAAAGAGAAATTTTAAAAACCAGTGCTTCAAACCCAACTATGCCTTAATGGTCTGACCACTCAGAATCTTTTCTCTGTGTGGGAGAGAACGGTCTAATGCTGCATGTAGGCAGCCAAATCATAGAAAGTTCCAGAATATTTGACATTACATAATCAAAACGTTTTGGAATTTGACATGGCTTTAAAAAAAAAAAAAAAAAAAGACCAGATGCAAAATGTAGGCCTCCAGGAGGGTAACAGCTTAATTTATGCCTCGAAATGTATTTCATCATCATTTAATTTTATAAAGTACACATTTATGTAAAACACATCACACAATGCTACACAATGGGGCCTTTCAGGTGATCAATACGTTTTTTTTTCACTCTGTTTCTTAGTTCTCTGGCAAGCAGACAAGCTAAAATAGAGTACCGTGGAATGATGGATTCATGGGTTCCTTTTGGAGACAAAAGTCTCAAGCATTTATAGTGAACAGTAATAATTTCTTTTCTTTCCAAAAAAAAAATCTTGACATATTCAGAAACCATGGAACTACATTAAAATAATGTCAGTGTGACAGAAGCTCTCTAAAGCGCGAACAGGTCTAACTGTGACCCTGAAACTATCCTTAAAGCCAAGCTCTCCAGCAAACGTTAAGGGTAGGTGATAAAACTGGCTTCACTTTCTCAGCTTCCTAAGCAAGCAAAAAAATCAGATTCAATGCGGATTCTTACTCCGTCTTCGCTGTTTTGCTAGACCCCCCCAAAACAAACCTGCACATCTGTCTATACTGACTGCTTTTTGCCTAGGAAAATATTGATCAGCCAGAATAAATTCCTAATCTGTTCCTACTGCCATTGATGTCCCCTTCTTCCGGATTAGGGCCAGGAATTATTACAAAAATAATAATAACATCATTATTAAAGGTTAGCTTGAGTTATTTTATTCCTATGGGCCCTGCTGCAGATAACTCGAGCTAATCTTTAGTAAAAGACCCCCTGAATTTGTAAGTGAATAACAGGAGTCTTTTTTGGGGGGAGCAAAAAAAGCTGATTTTGCAAGCGGAGGAGTAGCCTGGTAGTTAGAGCACAGGGCTGACAACCAGAGAAGCTTGGTTCAAATCCCATTGTTGCTTCTTTGTGATCTTGCGGGTTATCACTCTGGCTGAAATGTACCAAATATATATAGAAAGTGGAGATAAAAAAAAGACCTCAGTGAACATACCTTAGTTCCTCATAATTTTATAGCGCTAAAGGCAAACCCCCATCATAGGTCAAGAAAAAAACTCCACGCTTAATAACAAATCAAGCAGAGTGCAAAATGCCAGCAGTCCAACAGGAGAAGGCGCAGAAGGCTATGAAACAATCCAAAATATATATCCAAAATGGATACTTTTTTTTAACTCCGCTGAACCACATGGTTTTAAATTCCCCTTACAACTTATTGTTAGGTGATAAAAATCTTAGTGGATAATGTGAATGTGCATGACTTGAGAGCTTATTTAGACAGACTGAATTTTGTATTACCATCTTTTTCTTCAACACATGAAAATCGACATCAACTAGATATGTTAGCTTATTCGTATATAATAAGGGATGATATAATCATTTCTGAGCTCACATGGTCAGAAATTATATGGTCTGATCATTTTCAGGTGTCCTTTACTATATATTGTTCAGCAATGCCCACGAATCAGACTAGCGAAGGAGACAACGAAGATGATGGAAAATATCCAACGGACTCAAAGAGTTCACATTAGAAGTTTATTTCACAATAAAAACTGGACTGAGTCTAGTTTTATTGTGAAATAAACTTCTAATGTGAACTCTTTGAGTCCATTGGATGTTTTTCATCATCTTTGTTGTCTCCTTTGCTGTGTTTGCTTGACTTTTACTGTTGCAGAGGAATTTTGGTTCTTCTGTGCTTGTTGGGTTAGTCCAGTGATGAAATTATGCAGGCCACAAACATAGTAACATAGTAGATGACGGCAGAAAAAGACCTGCACGGTCCATCCAGTCTGCCCAACAAGATAAACTCATATGTGCTACTTTTTGTGTATACCTTACCTTGATTTGTACCTGTCCTTTTCAGGGCACAGACCGCATAAGTCTGCCCAGCACAATCTCTGCCTCCCAACCACCAGCCCCGCCTCCCAACACCGGTTCTGGCACAGACCGTATAAGTCTGCCCAGCACCATCCCCACCTCCCAACCACCAGTCCCGCCTTCCACCACCGGCTCTGGCACAGACCATATAAGTTTGCCCAGCACAATCTCTGCCTCCCAACCACCAGCCCTGCCTTCCACCACCGGCTCTGGCACAGACCATATAAGTTTGCCCAGCACCATCCCCGCCTCCTGCCACTGGCTCTGCCACCCAATCTCGGCTAAGCTCCTTAGGATCCATTCCTTCTGAACAGGATTCCTTTATGTTTATCCCACGCATGTTTGAATTCCGTTACCATTTTCATTTCCACCACCTCCCGCGGGAGGGCATTCCAAGCATCCACTACTCTCTCCGTGAAAAAATACTTCCTGACATTTTTCTTGAGTCTGCCCCCCTTCAATCTCATTTCATGTCCTCTAGTTCTACCGCCTTCGCATCTCCGGAAAAGGTTCGTTTGCGGATTAATACCTTTCAAATATTTGAACGTCTGTATCATGTCACCCCTGTTTCTCCTTTCCTCCAGGGTATACATGTTCAGATCAGCAAGTCTCTCCTCATACGTCTTGTAACGCAAATCCCATACCATTCTCGTAGCTTTTCTTTGCACCGCTTCAATTCTTTTTACATCCTTAACAAGATACGGCCTCCAAAACTGAACACAATACTCCAGGTGGGGCCTCACCAACGACTTATACAGGGGCATCAACACCCCCTTTCTTCGGCTGGTCACACCTCTCTCTATACAGCCTAACAACCTTCTAGCTAGGGCCACCGCCTTGTCACACTGTTTCGTCGCCTTCAAATCCTCAGATACTATCACCCCAAGATCCCTCTCCCCATCCGTACCTATCAGACTCTCCCCGCCTAACATATATGTCTCCCGTGGATTTCTGCTCCCTAAGTGCATGACTTTGCATTTCTTCGCATTGAATTTTAATTGCCAAACCTTAGACCATTCTTCTAGCTTCTGTAGGTCCTTTTTCATGTTTTCCACTCCCTCCGGGGTGTCAAACTCATTTCTGGAATGAGATCACAGTACAGCTTCCTTTGTCAGAGGATAAACAGATTGGTTGCATAACTGGAATGAACATTCTGAGACAGTTTTAAATAAGTTAGCTCCTACTTACTTAAAACGGTTTAAACCAGCTGGTAAATTTATAGTAGAACTAGTGAACACACAGAACAGTAATGAAAATTGACATTGACTTATTGAAGTAAATGTGGAGTTTTTTTTAAGCTAAATGATGGTACGCCGAGCTCATGCCTTACAATTTCACTGAGAGGTGACAGGCTGGGTGGCGACTCTGAAGCTTTTTTTTCTCCACTCACATATTATCTGCAGTTTACGCTGCTATCTCTGTGATATCCACGATTTATATACACAGGTAATGTGAACCTGGGTTCGATTTTCAACTATTTATTAAAAGAGCTCGAGTGTATTTTTTCTTTAGACAATAAGTGGTATACGACAGAATCAGTAGATATGAAGCGCAATGGAAGAACGATAAATCCTTGTTAAATAAAAAGAATTGGAGGACTGCTATAAATTTTATATATATATATATATATATAATAAAAGCTATTGTTAATGCCATGAAGAAATATTTTCTGAGATTATAGCTCGGGATATACAAAGTCAGGAGATAGTGACCATGTATAATTTTTGCTTATCTTGTGCATAAGAAGTACTTCTAAATGAATGAAGCTGCTTTGGCAATGTGGCTGCTTTTGTGTTTACTTACAGGTTAAGCTCAATCCTAGATCCGGAATGGACAATCAATCGACTACATAAGGCCTAATAGAGCTCTTTGTTTGTTTGTCATGTGGCCTCCATGTTTATATGTTTGCTTTATGTTATGGGGTACCCAAGAAACTATAAACAGAACTTCATAGACCCTCCCTACTAACAGCACTTCCATTAGTCTAAATTGTACCATGTCCTTTTCCAAGAAAGAAAAGAGGCCATTCTCACTGGCGGGCAAGCTATAGAAAAGAAAAACATGTTCGCTATTATTCAAGCTATGGGTTATATATATTAAGTTCTACAAATTGCTATTTACTGTCATGTACACATATGTGTAAATTTAAAATTATGAACAAAAGGTTTCTCTTTATATGATATACCAGATACAGTCAGTACAGGGAATGTATCTGACCTTTTTAGTTTATTCTATATCACAGCCAGTACATACACAATGTCTCTCTCTGGAGTGAAATATTGGTTGTGTGCAAAGCACAATTAGCATATCTTTTCTAAATTCTTTAGAAAACTAAACACGAGTCCTGTCTATTAATTTACTACATTGAACACTGCTAAATCAGATAAATATTGTAACCTTTTACCACACTCACTACCCATAAATAGTTTCTCTCTGAAAAAAAATATTTCATGGTACTATACCATGATTCTGTTTTGCTTATTTGGTCAATGATTAAGTAAATTGTATAGGATTGATAAGATTAATTATGTTGTGTGTGATAGTAACCTAGGAAATTATTATGATAATTGCATAACTGTGCCGTTCATTTTTTTCTAATGACAACAGTAGTATAGTAGTTCCATATTACCATTCTTGTTGTGTATTAGAACTATCTGTCCTTTTATTACTGCTATTAATACATCAGTAGCTTCTGCAATAGAGAATGTAGGGAAACATTCATAGTAGAATATTTTCCTTGGAATGTCAAACAATGGGAATAATGTACTGAATAGATTGTGCTATCCCATTGCGGTGGTATCAATTGGTCAATTGCTCACTCTCAAGCTATTGATTTGGCTAGCATACTGGGTAAGATATTCTGTGGCATAAACTTGGCAGCAGCCTATGCCCCTAAGCAGGTGACAAAAAGGAGATGGTCTCTGGGGGTGGGGCAAGATGACACTTGCGTGGCTGAAGTCATGTAAAGTGTGAATTGCAAGCCTATTTTAAACCAGAGCAAAGCCATACTCTGCCACCTGACTGAATAGAAGCCTAATTAAACTGATGCCAGAAGACCACAGAAAGCTAACCTAGCTAGCCAGACGTAAGACATAAGCAGGAGCGAACAAAAGTAATAATGAATCATTTGCTTATAATAATAGTCATAATTCCCACTAGGTGACATAATCCAAGATTCATAGTGACGTGATATAGTAGATGACGGCAGGAAAAGACTTGCACGGTCTATCCAGTCTGTTCAATATCCACTATTAAAAGGATTCATTCTCCCAATTACACCAATGTAAATAGTCCAACATCTTTGCTATTGTTCTTTTTGAAATTATGCTACTGTATTAGGTTAGAGTTAGAGTTTTTAGCTTTTATAGTTTATTTTATGGTTCTTCGTTCCCATATTATGTTAATATTGTCGCTCAGAACCAAGAGAGGGAATGTTATGATATGAATTATTGAAATATGTAGCATGATGTTTTGCTGGATCAGGTGAAACAGCTTTAAACACTCATTGAGATCAGCCAGCCTGGATTTCATCTCCCCCTCCCTTTTCCTGGGAAACGTCTGATAGCAAGACTATCTATTCAATTACAAACACTTAACAAAGACAAAAAGGTACTGGCTTCAAAGAGATATAAACTTCCTCTCCCCCTCCCACTTGAAGATCCTGTGAATCAACATAATAAAAACTCAAAGAGGGACAGCAGATACAGAGTCTGAAACTCAGAATGAAAGAATAAACAGGAAGCCATAAAACACTTGCCACAGAGTACTCGGTGCTCCCCCCCCCCCCCCCCCCCCAGACACGACTTCAGCACATGTGAAGACAAAAGGCTGCTGTCATGTGGCCATGTTTCTCTGCAGACTACAATACCCAAGATCCTCTGCAAACTACAATATCCAGGACTCAGGGAACATTATAAAAAGCCTGGAAACAGCCCACCTCGATCTCTTTGGGACCTGCTGCTTTTGTAAGTTAAATTATAACCTTTTTGATTTAAACTCTGTTACCTTGTTGGTTTTGCAGCACAAATTCTCTGTAAAGATCCTTAAAACTACCTCTTGCTGCAATATTAATTACTGAAAACTGTATTATAAATAAACCCCTTTTTGAAGCTAAATATATGGTCTTTTCCTGTTCTTTGCATATGTTCTTAGACCTGGCAATGAAGGATAATGTAATCTAAAAGATATAATATTTAATTCCTTTGTATTCTTGCAATTGTAAATCTTCTTACCTTATAGGTAAGTGGTGGAGAATAAATTCAATATATATATATCCTAAAACTTATAAATACAGCGCCTGTTCTTAAAATATAAATATTAGTGAGCGCTCTGGAGCAATTTCCCCAAATTAAATATTTCTTAAAACGTTACAACAGCAGTTCGTATAAAGCATTTCAAAGGGGTCAAAAATCATCAATAGTTCATGTAAAGCAATTTCCACAGGGTTCAAAATCACCATCCACTGGGCCAGCACTATCTTCCAGCCACCTCTCCCCATTAGGCCCTCCAGGAAAAACAGCTTCTCAGCTCCCCTTTGGAGAAAATCACCTTCTTCCTTTTTTCACCAAGCTTCCAACTGCTGCTTTATCTCACCTTTTAGTTTAGCTAGAGCTGAGGTATCCTTCAGCTCCTCCTTTTCTCTTTCCTCTCCCTTTTCCTCCCCTTGCCAGTCATGGGTTCCTCCCCACACCCCTCTCCCAGCTGCCCCTCCTTTCCTTGATTGGGCAGATTCAGGACCTCCTCCCTTAGCCTAGTTCTCTGTGTCAGAGTTTTCCAATTCCCTGCCCTTGTCCTTCTCTCAACCTCCTCCGGGGGCTGATGGGAATGGAAGTCCCTGCTGCGATGGTATGCCTCCCTCTGAGACTGCTGGGAAACGTAGTCCTGCATTCTAGGTTGTGCTCCTCTTGGGGACTGGTGGGAGTTGTAGTCTTTCTTCTTTCTCCACTTCTCTGGGGAATAGGATCTGCTCCTTTCTCTAAACCTGTCTTCCCTCCTACCCCCCTCATATTCCTTACAACCCACATCTGAGGGCAGGACCAGAGGTAGAGCTGAGAGAAAAGGGAAGGCAGGCTGAAGCGCTGTGCCTGCTCGCCTTTCACTGCTGCCGCCGGAACCCGAGGTAAGAACTTTTAAATTATGGGCGGCACGCAAGAAGGCGAGGAGCAGGCAAAGGACTGGGAGAAGAGGGCGGGCAGCACAGGTCAGGCTAGCACTCTGAGGAGGAGGGAGGGGGCCTGGAACTCGGAGGAGAGGGAGGGAGGGGGGCCTAGAGCAAAGAGAGGGGGGGCCTGGAACTCTGAGGAGAGGGGGGAGGGAGGGGAGTGATTCTCTCCTCCCGCAATTCTCTCCTCCCCTTGATTTGTACCTGAACGTTCTCTGGCTGGCTGGCACTGGCTTCCCTTCCCTCTCACTGTTCCACCCTCTGACATCATTATGTTTTGACGCGAGGGCGGGGCTATGAGTGGTTATGGATGGTACGAACCCAGGCATCCAGATGTAGAACGTGCAAATTGTTATATAGGATAGTTGAGCAGCAGTGTTCTGAAGTAATTGGAGCCTAGCCAAGGATTTAGAAGGTAAACTCAAGACAAGGGAATTGCAATAATCAACTTTTAAAGTACTTGATTGAAGGGTCCTTTTACAAAGGCACGCTGAAAAATGGTTTGCGGTAGTATAGGCGTGGGTTTTGGGTGCATGCTGATCCATTTTTTAGCGCGCCTGTAAAAAAAGGCCTTTTTAAAACATTTTTGCCGAAAATGGATGTGGGTCAAAATCAAAATTGCCATGCATCCATTTTGAGTCTGAGACCTTTCCGCCAGCCATTGGCCTAGCAGTAAAGACCTACACGCGTCAAATGCCACTTGGCGCACATACGATAGACGTGTCCAAAAATAAAAAAAATATTTTATGGATGCGTGTATTGCACACTTGCCAAAAATGAAATTACCACAAGAGCCATGCAGTAGCAGGGTGGTAAGTCCATTTTGGTGTGCGTTCGGTACGCGTAGATGCTTACGCGGCTTAGTAAAAGGACCCCTCACTACATCATTGCACCTAATACAGCGCTGTGTTTTGTTTTCTTGGTAGATAGCTAAAGATTAAAGGCCAACAAATTATAGAAACATAGTAACGTAATAGATGACGGCAGAGAAAGACCTGCACGGTCCATCCAGTTTGCCCAACAAGATAAACTCATATGTGCTACCTTTTGTGTATACCTGGCCTTGATTAGTATCTGCCATCCTCACGGCACAGACCATAGAAGTCTACCCCGCCCCCCACCACCGGCTCTGCCACCCAATTGGGTTTTGTTAAAAATATGCACTACCTTAAACTTAAATTACAACAGTAATGACAATCTTCATTTCACGTAGCATTATAACAGATACAAAAGACAGATTTCACACTATCTCCCGCATTCTATATATCTGGATTTGCACCCTCCCAAGATGTGGAAGCAAATTAACTGCTTCATGAGCTCAATGACATCAATACTTGGGAGCTAACAACCAATTAATAATGTTATAGTAATTGGCTGCATGCTATTCTATAAGGCATTGTGTCTAACTCTCATAGTATGTATCTTGAAAGAGAGCATGGACTTCTCAGGGGTGTTCTAAAAATTTGCACACTTAGGGGTCCTTTTACTAAGATGTGCCTGCGCTGTTGTAGATGCATGTATTGGATGCGCGCAGGTCCATTTTTCAGTGCGCCTGCAAAAAAAGGCCTTTTTGGGCTGAAAATGACATGTGGCAAAATGAAAATTGGTGTGTGTCCATTTTGGGCCTGAGACCATACCGCCACCCATTCACTTAGCGGTAAGGTCTCACACGTTAACCGGCGGTAATCCGTCAGTGTGCATACAATGCCGATTACTGCCTGGTTAGCACCACGCACCGGAAAATAAAATATATTTTCTGGCACATGTACTGGATGAGCGTAAAAAAAATGAAATTACAGCCCAGGCCACGTAGTAGCCAGGCAGTAGTTCCGAATTGGCACGCGTTGGGCGTGCAAAGGTGCCTACGCGGCTTAGTAAAAGGGCCCCATCGTTCTAGAATTCGGGGTCAGTGCACCTAACTTAGGTGCCAGCATTTACACTAGGTTTCAGCAGTCATATGCTCCAAAGTCAGGCTCCAGATCCAGATTATTCTATAAAGGGCGCGTGGCCTTTACAGAATAGCGCTTAACACTGGTTTTTTTTTTCCGGTGCCTAATTCTGAGTGTCATTTATAGCGTGGAGTGGAGGAGTGGCCTAGTGGTTAGAGCACCAGTCTTGCAATCCAGAGGTAGCCGGGGGTTCAAATCTCACTGCTGCTCCTTGTGATCTTGGGCAAGGTACTTAACCCTCCATTGCCTCAGGTACAAACTTAGATTGTGAGCCATCCTGGGCCAGAGAAATATCCAGAGTACCTGAATGTAACTCCCCTTGAGCTACTACTGAAAAAGGTGTGAGCAAAATCTAAATAAATAAATAAAATAGCATTCAGCCCAATATGTACACATTTGCTAATGAATACAGTTAATTATTAATCATTCCATGCTTAAGAGCTATCACTCTTTTGGCTACTTATGCTGATGGAGCATTTAAGATTACTAGAAAACATGATTTGGAGTGGTTGAATGTTTCTAACTCTGAGCTTTCCATAAAAATCTGATTAACCAAATCAAATATTTCCCCAAATGTTATATTTTACTTATACTGTGCTTATGCATTTTCCACTGTTTTGCTTCTCTTTCTTTAACATAAAGGAATTCCTCCATTTTTCAACAATACAATTCTTTAATATGATTAGTGAGCCTAAGAAAGTATCCATAACAGGTGTGGTCAAGTGCTATTTTCCAAGTACATATGCATAAGACTACAGAAACCAATCCCTTAAACTGACAGTCACTGAGCTCTCTTTTTGTATAATTTAGGTGGAGGCCTGGAGCAGGTCCTACTTCCCAAGGATTAAGGATCAGCAGATGAGGAGGCTCCTGTTGGTACCTGCTGCTTCGTTAGCATATTTGTGTTTGAGATTTCACCTTAAAACACTCCAGACACTGACAGAATTGTAGCATTGCATTTCATCCTATGCATTCCTTTTTGATGGATGCAAATTTAGGGATCCCTTTAAAAGGCACGATAGGCTCTACGATACGCACAGCATGCGCCAAAATGAGACCACTGCCAAGCTCGTGTGCACCCCTGGCAGTAATTTCACATTTGGTGTGCGCCCATAACTCCAGGACAAACTATTTTTTAAATTTCCTACCACATGCGGTGTTTCCTGCGTTAATCGGCAGTTGGTACGTGCTGACTGGTCACCACGTGTGTGACACGTGAGCCCTTACCACTAGATCGATGGGTGGCGTTAAGGGCTCAGGCCGTAAGTAGGCGCACGCTGGTTTCAATTTTACTGCAGGCCCTTTTCCCGACCCATTGAAAAAAAAGCACCCAAGAGACGCCCTCGCACTACCGCAGGCCAGTTTTTATCGCAACTTAATAAAAGAACCCCTTAGAAAATTTAAGGATGATAACTTGACCACCTTATGCATCAGTAATCAATCCTCTGTGTCTTAGAGGTTATTTGCTTTTTTCCTTTTAGGTAAAACTACTTCTGTCTTATAAACTTATGCAACCATTATGTCAATGGAATTAAATCTACATAGAATATAACAAATTCTAGATTGATCAGAGCTAACAAAATGTATTCAAAAGGAGAACAATTTTCAAAGGAGGCCTGTTACAAAGCCATGCTAGCATTTTCAGTTGAAATCAGTGCTGACTAAGCTTATTCTATGAATGGCTTAGTTGATGTTTCACCGCCTAAATCAAGTGCATCCATTTACACCAACTAAAACTTGGCGTAAATCTGTAACTGCACATGTAAATTTGGGAACGCCTAGGAAACGCCCATTTCCCGCCTATAAACATGCCCCATTTTATCTGCGTGTATTAGAAATTAGGCGCAGTCCATTATAGAATACACGTAGAGGGGCATAATTGAATGGGGCGCCCAAGTTTTTCTGAGGACGTCCCCGCGAAGGGGCGGGGAAACCCGTATTATCGAAACAAGATGGGCGGCCATCTTTCATTTCGATAATACGGTCGGGGACGCCAAATCTCAACATTTAGGTCGTACCCATTTTTCAGCAATAATGGAAACCGAGGACACCCATCTCAGAAACGACCAAATCCCAAGCCATTTGGTCGTGGGAGGAGCCAGCATTCATAGTGCACTAGTTTGTGGTGGGTTTTAGAGGGCTCAAAAAAATTTTTGTCCAAAGTAAGGAATAATATATTGTAGAGGAATATATTTGAGTTATTCCCCAAGTTTTCCACGTCATCACTGTGGTGAGTTACCATTTTTGTTTTGATTAATTATCCATTTATTTTCAAATTACTATATAATAATATATGAGAATGTTAAAATATTAAATGCTTTAGGTGTTTATATAGGCTTATGTATGTATGCTTGATGAGTCTAAATATTAATCTTTGGTTTTATTCATTATATGTTAAAAAATTTTTAAAATATATTATTTCTGTGTTTTGTATTCTATGTAGACCCCTGACACAGGTGCTAATCACCGAAACACGGCCTGTGTCGGATCTTTTTGTCAAGGCTCATTCATTAAAGAACTGTGTTCCATTTTTAAAGGTCCATGGTGCTGGTTTTTTTTTTTTGTTTGGACTTTAGTTTGTACTTCGTTCCCTCTCTTTTGTTATATCGAAGCTTTCATAGTAGAAATCTTAAGATGAAACTCCCATTCAGGCTTTTCATTTGACTTAGACTGTTATTTTCATATCAGAGAGAATTTGGCTCAAAGTTGACAGAGATGGCTAATAGATTCTTACAAAAGAACTATCCTCTCATTTACATAAAGGAAGGTTTTATAAAGGCAACAGATAGTAGCAGGGAAGACTTGTTGAAAGTCAAGGAGAAAAAGATAGTGAGTGTTGATGTCCATCCTTTGTTTTTTTAGTACGTTGTACTGTGTACTCATATGCTGACCTCCGCTCAAGGATCATGTCTTTGTCAAGATTGTTTTCTTGTGATTACTTTGTGTTATATATCTTCCAGCGATTTCGAACACAGACCCCTGACGTAGGCTTTTTGCTGAAACACAGTGCTGTGTTGGGTGCTGAAGAATAACGTTTGTTTTCCACTATATTCCTCATCTACTGTTTTTCTTGTGGAAGAACCCTGCAGATCACACTACTTCCTACTCTTGCATCCTTTGTTTTCACACATATTGCTCAAAGAATTAAAATAATTCTGGAAAAAATGTGTTTATGTTAATTAACCTGTTTTTCTGATAATAAGTTCATTGCTATATATTTAAGAGGCAGGAACCTCAAAGAGAGAGTGCTGCCCTCTACTCTATGTATTGAAAACAAAACAGACACTAGGCCTAAAGGACATTTTGTGCCAGATTCTATATAAGGCGCCTAAAAAATCTGTAAGGTAAACATTTCCGCCTAAGTGTATTCTATAAGCAGCACCTAGATTTAAGTGTGGTATATAGAATATGCTTAGTTAAGACCCCAGCACCTAAAACTAATTGCCTCCATTTACACCAGTGAAAACATGGTATAAATCCCAATACGTAGATTTACGTGCACTGGGCCATATTCTATAACTACACATGTAAATTTTGGAATGCCCACAAAATACCCATTTCCACATCTATAACCACGCCCCTTTTGAACTGCACGTATTTCAATTTAGGCGCAGTTCATTACAGAATACGCTTAGCGAGTTCATGTAAATTCGAAATATTACCAATTAGTGCTTATTATTGCTTGTAAAGTGTTGTTATTAATGCTGATTAGCTTAATAAGCCAATTAAGTTATGTGGATTGTTAAAGAATACATCTGGATTTTGGCGTGGACCTCTAGGCGAGCTACATAGAATCCGAGGGGTTCATGTTTAAATATCTTTATTAAGTCATCAACATCAGAAACGGGAAAGAATATCACAGCAGAACAATACTCAGAGTCAGTAATGGATGCCTAAGATGACCATAAGTATTTTCAGATAGTCCCCCCCCCCCCCCTTCTACTACTACTACTACTAACATTTCTAAAGTGCTACTAGGGTTACGCAGCGCTGTACAATTTAAACATAGGACAGTGCTCCTCCTAAACACTCCACACACACAGAGACCCCCTCCCCTGCAGTCCCATTATCCCCTTATATCGTTTATTACTCTCCCTCAACTCCCATGCAAATGCACAAGAAGATCAAATAATGTGTTTGAAACAAAAAAGCACAGCAGACACTTGCCAAGGTGAATCCCAAGGTCCTAAATATCAAGATCTTTCAACAGAACAGTACGAACTCTTATAGTCAAAGGAGTCAGATAAGCATCTTAGATTCTGAGAAATTTTTTTTTATTTTATTTTTTTGCAGTTCAACTGTAGAGAACCACCATCATCTTCTTCGTCCTGAGCAAATCGTGCATCTGATTCTGGAGCGGAATCAATCCACTGCAGCAAAATGCATCGTTTCGCCAGCAGACAAGCTTTGAGCAAAAAGAGCACAGCCACAGAGACTCTCTGCCCTCCACAATGCCATCCATTGAATCCAAGAGTGATCTGTGGGGCAGCACAGGCCAGGTTCCACCAGATATTGAGCTCAAATGAGCCCAGAAGCTGGTCCAAAATTCCAAAATCAAAGGACAGTCTCAAACCCAATGTTTGTATGTCACGTTCAGGGCAGAGCATTTCAAGCAAACACCATCTGTAGGAAACCCTATTTTCCAGGCATGATCAGGACGTATATACAGCCGTAAAAGCAATTTGTGTCATTCTTGGAGCTGGGTGCTCTTCACCAGACGTGGCTCTGCTTTAAGACTGGACTGTAATTCGAAAGAACATTTTAAATATGGTAGTTGTGCAACATGTTCAGAAGAATCTGCAACCAAGCGGAGAACTCGAACGCCCCACGGGAAAACACAAGTATAAGTGAGAGTGGGATGTTTGACCACGAGAATACAAATCCTGGAGACAAGAATCTTAAAAAGTTTGTTTATTGATGAAAAGTCTTTTCATCAATAAACTTTTTAAGATTCTTGTCTCCAGGATTTGTATTCCCGTGGTCAAACATCCCACTCTCACTTATAGTTGTGTAACATGTTCAGTGTTGCTGGACCAGTGTTTAATTGGTTTTGTGATTTGTGTCCATAAGAATAAAGACATTTCCCAATTCTGGGTTCCAGTTTGTGGGGTGCCTCAAGGCTCCCCACTTTCACCTCTCAAAAAGGAGATCTAAGCAACTTGTTAATCTTAAAGTGGTTTCAGGTAAAGTCCTCATATGCTGGTGTTAGCCCAAAACTGTAGTCTGCGAAGGAAAGTAATAATTCTTTTGTTCCCTAACCTAATGGTTCCAAGAGATGACATAAATTAAAAAGCTCTTGGAACCATTAGGTTAGGGAACAAAATAATTATTACTTTCCTTCGCAGACTACAGTTTTGGGCTAACACCAGCATATGAGGACTTTACCTGAAACCACTTTAAGATTAACAAGTTGCTTAGATCATATTCAAAACCAGGCCGTAAACAATTTGTTAAAACTAAATATGAGCAAAACCAAATTATTATGGTTTCATAATTCTAATGTTAATGATCCAGATGCAATAGTCTTATCTTCTGACTTACCTCTCTACCTGTGGAGAATAAATCCAGAGTACTGGGTATTATCCTGGATTCTTCTCTAACGTTTGAACCATAAATTAACCATCTATGGCAGAAAACACTTTTCAAGCTTAGGGGGCCTTTTGCTAAGCTGTGGTAGCGTTTTTAGCTCACAGTAGAAATCAGCTGGTGGTAAATGCCGAGACACCCATAGGAATATAATGGGCATCTCGGAACCCATCAATTGGAGCAAAGATGGATAAATAGATTACCAACTATTGAATCGAAGGGATTGACTACTTCTCTTGATCGGTACATATTTTTTTGACTTTTTAAACTTTCATGATGTCATTTCCGGATTTCCTGTCACCATCCTATTTAAAGAACTATTCAGTAGGTGCCATTTTCATCATAACAAAAGACGGTGATTACCCGCCATGTTATCTTTCAGTAAGTAAATGGCCGATTTTTTATTTGCACGCTGCCTTGTCCTATTTTAACTATGAGAATTTAATTTCCTGTTTTGTTTCTAGATTGCTTAGCTCTTTTGCTTTGGGAATAAGTCTTCAAAGCTCTTGACGAAGCTTATTCATTAAAGAACTGTGTTCCATCTTTAAAGGCCCTTGGTGCTGTTTTTTTTTTTTGTTTGAAGCTTAAATTAGTGAAATGGACGGCTCCGTAGAGCCCAGGAGCAATATATCAGCTAAAGATAATGTGAATATATTTTGGGATGATGATCTGGATATTTATTTAATAACACAATCAAGATTTTTATGATCACTGGAAGTTTTGTGTTAAAGAAATTTGTCACGTTATATAAAATATAAGTTATGATTTAATTTAGAAAAATATGGAGGGTTTTTATGACCAATGATGGTGGCGCTTTTTGAGCGGTTCTTCCACATGAGAGACACTGAGGTCTTTTCCTTCTTATAAAAGAAGTTAGATTTATTCTTTTTTCAACACAGGTTTCTAAGTTGAGTTTAGTATTGTTACTTTAAATTGATTCCTGATTTTTCCATTTTTGAAAGTTCTGTATTTAGGACTACCATCTAAATTGATGTCTAAACTACAGCTTATCCAGAACATGTCTGCTCGCTTAATTTTTAGGTTTAAAAATTTTGATAGCATTACTCCTTACATGCGCTCTCTCCATTGGCTTCCTATACACAAACAAGTAATATTTAAAGCTGCCTATTTGCTATTTCAAGTAGTTTACGGCCTTACTTCTGAGTTACTAATTATTATGTTTAAGAATACAAGAATTGTATTCAGGAAGAAAAGTTTGTTATTTGATGATTGAGGTTTCATTGTTGTAATTATGGTGCTTTGTACATTTTATGTATTCTATTGGCTTGTTGTAAACTGACTGCTTTAGTGACCAACAAAAAATAGCCCTTGAGGATTTTCTCTAACTGTAACACTTCCAATGTTGTATATGTAGCACAGAGTCTCAGGAAGTTGATATACATTGGTAAAACAAAACAGAAATTTAATGCTAGAGTGCTGGAACGTAAAAGTTGCATTAAATGACAGACCCTAGCAGACCATTTTGTGAAAAAATGGACACACCTTTGAAGATTTAAGGTTTCCCGTGTTATACATTGTTCAACAATCCATTAGAGAAGAAGATAATGCTATACCGCCTAGAGCCTTTTGTTGGGATCAGTGCAGTCTATAAATCATGAACTAGATTAGATTAGATTAGCTATAAAGTTACTACAGATGGAACAAACCACAATTTTTGAGATGAGACGTGTGTAACCAGATGAGCTAAATGAAGAATTTGATCTGAGAGTGTGATACTACTGCAATGGGTGAAGCTGTGCAGTTGACTCCCCTCCCCCTATGTAAAGTGGAAATCTCGTAAAACCTCAGAGGTGTGGAAGCATTTGAAAGTGCTTGAGAATCCATGGTATACAATTACTACTAAGCCCCAGAATTTAGGCTCGAATAAACTGGTCTAGTGGATAGTCAACTGGACATATCATCAAACTCCACCAGATAAACAACTCCTTAGTGAGAACTATACTGTTTGTCTCAGCGGTGTAAATGAACTGAACTCCATGTCAGAGTTTGAGTTTAAGTCCGGTAAAATTGACAATATTATTATGCATAAAGTGGGCAGTCCTTGATAAAGCTTTTTATAGTGAAACATGCATGTCGGTGAACGAGTCCCTAACCAACATCTTTAGATGATCTTAAAAGATAAGTAAACTAAAATAAGTAATCATAAAAGTTATTTTTGAAAATCTGTACATTGTTAAAAAGAATTTAGTGAATTCACACTTGTTTGCCGATGAAGAGGTCGATGTTGGAAATCTCATTGTATATTCAGTTGAGTTACACCACTGAGGCAAACAGTGCAGTTCTCAATAAGGGGTTGTTTACCTGGTTGAGTTTGGCGATATGTCCAGATTACTGTACTAAGGCCTTTAGTAGGGTGAAGCTGATGATCCACCTTTCCAACATTGGTATGTTGGGTAATTTGCAGAAACAACAGTTTTTCCAACTAAATTCAAAGGAGAGCACTGATATTAAGCTGGCAACCAGCAGCGTGCGGAAAACTGTGGAAAAAAAAAAGGACCATGGGAGCTACTTTTTCCTTTAATACCCTTGTAAATCCTTGGTGCAATGCCTTAATGTATGATATGTATTCTTTGTCCCAGAACAATTAATATTCCTTATAGGATATTAAGAAGATAACCGGTGAAACTGCTTTGCCTAATGGTTGATTATTAGTGAGAATTGAATTTAGAGGGGAAGTTTATTTCTGATACGCATTTCTTTTGAATAGTTTACCTTTATTTAATTTCTCTGTGAGGGAGTCTATAGGAAATTATTGTTCCTCCTTAACAGCCCTCCCTTACAGTCACAGAGGCACCTTAAAAGGCAGGTCACACAGAGCAAGGAAGAGATGACTCAGCAGGAGCAGAACAGGGAGGGTGTGGTCAAGGCAGGATAAAAACCCTCAACACAGATCAGTCAGAGGCCCAGAAGATAGAGAATAAGTTTTCTTCCCTATGCCATCACCATAGAAGTGTAAGTTACAGAAGCTCTACTCAGGTACATAAGTACATAAGTACATAAGTAGTGCCATACTGGGAAAGACCAAAGGTCCATCTAGCCCAGCATCCTGTCACCGACAGTGGCCAATCCAGGTCAAGGGCACCTGGCACGCTCCCCAAACGTAAAAACATTCCAGACAAGTTATACCTAAAAATGCGGAATTTTTCCAAGTCCATTTAATAGCGGTCTATGGACTTGTCCTTTAGGAATCTATCTAACCCCTTTTTAAACTCCGTCAAGCTAACCGCCCGTACCACGTTCTCCGGCAACGAATTCCAGAGTCTAATTACACGTTGGGTGAAGAAACATTTTCTCCGATTCGTTTTAAATTTACCACACTGTAGCTTCAACTCATGCCCTCTAGTCCTAGTATTTTTGGATAGCGTGAACAGTCGCTTCACATCCACCCGATCCATTCCACTCATTATTTTATACACTTCTATCATATCTCCCCTCAGCCGTCTCTTCTCCAAGCTGAAAAGCCCCAGCCTTCTCAGCCTCTCCTCATAGGAAAGTCGTCCCATCCCCACTATCATTTTCGTCGCCCTTCGCTGTACCTTTTCCAATTCTACTATATCTTTTTTGAGATACGGAGACCAGTACTGAACACAATACTCCAGGTGCGGTCGCACCATGGAGCGATACAACGGCATTATAACATCCGCACACCTGGACTCCATACCCTTCCTAATAACACCCAACATTCTATTCGCTTTCCTAGCCGCAGCAGCACACTGAGCAGAAGGTTTCAGCGTATCATCGACGACGACACCCAGATCCCTTTCTTGATCCGTAACTCCTAACGCGGAACCTTGCAAGACGTAGCTATAATTCGGGTTCCTCTTACCCACATGCATCACTTTGCACTTGTCAACATTGAACTGTATCCTTGGAACTAAGGGCCAAGCCTAGCGCCAACTGTGCTGAATACTGAAAGACAGTATTTTAACCAGTGGCGTAACCACAGGTGGGCCTGAGTGCTACTACTATTACTACTACTACTATTTAGCATTTCTATAGCGCTACAAGGCATACGCAGCACTGCACAAACATAGAAGAAAGACAGTCCCTGCTCAAAGAGCTTACAATCTAATAGACAAAAAATAAATAAAGTAAGCAAGCCAAATCAATTAATGTGAACGGGAAGGAAGAGAGGAGAGTGGGTGGAGGCCATGGCCCACCCACTTAGGGCTCAGGCCCACCCAACAGTAGCACGTGTTTAGTGGTAGCTGGTGGAGATCCCAAGGTCCACCAGCTGAACACTTCTCCTTGATGGTAACGAAAACACTACTCTCCATGATACTGGCACCTGCTCATTCTCAGTTTTTATAGCATGCCTGCTGCAAACTGCCAAGGTGGAAAGAAGCATGCTGAGATATTTTTTTGGTGGTGGTGGTAGAGGGGAGAAGAACACTTAATGCCCACCCACTTCTTGCCTAGGACCACCCAAAATCTGTCGTCTGACTATGCCCCTGATTTTAACTCTGGGACTCTAGTCTAGAGACAAGCTGTCTGGGCTCTCTTTTGACAGCCAGGCTAGTGCATGCCATAGCCTTGCCAGAGCAGGCCAAGGGAGAGAACTCTCTCTTTATATATTAAGACTACTTTCTGTGTTTATTTTCTCCTGTGGAAAGAACAAGTCATCCACATCCTTGCACATAAATGATTTTTCTTTCACCTTTGCAACCTCTGTGTAGTTGTATTTTCAAAGCACCTGTCCCTACACTGCTACAATCTCTAATAACTTTCTTTGCTCTGTCATGCTGTACATAGCCGCCGAGAGGGGGGGGGGGCAGGGGGGACAAAATTCCCCGGGCCCGGGCCTCCAAGGGGGGCCTGGCGCTGCAGTCCCACCCGCCCTCTGTCGTCAACCGTCTGCCACCGGGCTGGGCCTCCTGCATTGAAATCACAGCGCCTCTCACCACCGTCTGAAAGCGCTGCAGGCAGCAGGGCAGCAGATCACCTCCCTTCGGGCCTCCTTCCCCTCCCTGTGTCCTGCCCTCGTCTGACGTAACTTCCGCGAGGGCGGGACACAAGGAGAGAAGGAGGGCCGAAGGGAGGCGATCTGCTGCCTGCAGCGCTTTCACACGGAGGTGAGAGGCGCTGTGATTTCAATGCAGGGGGCCCAGCCCGGTGGCAGATGATGGAGGGGAGGGAGCGTCGTCGTCGGTGACCTCAGGGGGGGGGGGGTGGAAGGGGAAGCGATGGGGACGGGGCCTTGTGGGCAGCCTTGCCCCGGGCCCAGCCCAGTCTCTTGGCGGCCCTGATGCTGTATGCACTTTGGGGTCTACGCAGAGAACCTAAGGATATAGATTTTGTTTCTTAGGCTAGATTTTCTTTTCTTTATATAAATTAAATTCTTATATCACGCTGTTACTGTTAACAAATGGATGCTTATGATAATTATTTGAAAAATTGATAATAAAAGAAAAAAAAGGACCATTATTAAAAATGTGGGCTGTTTGAAAATTGCCTTCTAACCCATTTCTCAGGTTCTACATTCATTTGGTCTTCTTATGCCTCATACTGTACTCCACATGTCCTAAAAGCTTGCAAAACACATATGTTGTAATAGCTTTGTACAATCAAATAAAATGGAGTAATTCAATAAATGTCATCATAGTAGGGACCCTATGTCCTAAAGGTTTTGCCAAAATTAATGAGTGGTAACTGCAAAACCTCTGTTAATTGTTGGGGCTTTCCCAGCACCTTCCCCTTCAATTAATGTGGACACAATGATGGCCCCTTTTACCAAGCTGCTGCAAAATGGGGTCGGCACATTTTACATGCACGCCAAGGCCCCCTTTTACCACAGCTGGTAAAAGGTAGGTCTGGCTTTTCTGCAGGAAATGGCCAGGTGGCAAGTAAAGCATTTGCCACGTGGCCATTTTTGGGGGAGAGTCCTTACCACCACCCGTTGAGGTGGCGGTAAGGGCTCCCACGCTAATCCGGCAGTAACTGGGCAGCGCACGTCTATTAGCTAGAAATGGTGGCGCAGTAGGTGTGGGAAGTTCCGCTGGGCCGCTGCGGTAGCCTGGCAGTACTTCCGTTATAGCGAGCGGTAAAAGGAGCTTAGTAAAAGGAGCCTTGTAGTTACTGCAAGTTAACTGTATTGCAAATAATGTGATGCAATTAACTTAGCTTATTGAGGTGGGTTTTACCGCCTTGAGTAATCTGCCATGTTAATTATCTGGAATATCAACCTCCATGTTTTCTGTAAGGTGCTGCCCCCAAACATTCCCTGCCCCATTCCATATGAGGAAGTTAACACAGGAAGACATAAGCATTGCCACACTGGGTCAGACTAAAGGTCCATCTAGCCCAGCATCCTGTCTCCGACAGTGGCCAATCCAGGTCACAATCACCCGACAAGATCCACGGAGCAAAGCATTTTGTACTGCTTGTCCCAGGAATAGTGGATTTTTCCCTGCGTTCATTTAGTAACATAGTAGATGACAGCAGAAAAAGTCCTGCACGGTCCATCCAGTCTGCCCAACAAGATAAACTCATATTTAATAACATTCTATGGCCTTTTCCTTCAGGAAGCCATCCAAACCTTTCTTAAACTCTGCTAAGCTAACAGCACTCTCGTGCTGCTACACTCTTAGCATGTGCTAATTCCTACATTAGTAAACTGGGCTCCATATTAGTATCTCATCCTTTAGCTTCCAAGAGGTGGAGTCACTTTAGATTTTGACATCCTACCTCATAACACACCTGAAACCTGCTCTAGTGGTCTCCTAACGTACTCACTGTACTGTAGTAACGTGCAGTTATTTTTCTTCTCTACAGAAACTGAAATCAAATCAGACACCAGCAAATTCCAAAAATACTAGGACTAAAGGGGCATGTGATGAAGCTACAAAGTAGTACATTTAATATGAATTGGAGAAAATGTTTCTTCATGCAACGGGTAATTACACTCTGGAATTCATTGCCAGAGAATGTGGTAAAGGCAGTTAGCTTAGCGGGGTTTAAAAAAAGTCTGGACATCTTCCTAAAGGAAAAGTCCACAGACTATTATTAAATTGACTTGGGGAAAATCCACTGCTATTTTTTGGGGGGGATAAGCAGCATAAAATGTATTGAACTTTTTGGGGATGTTGCCAGGTATTTGTGACCTGGATTGGCCGCTGTTGGAAACAGGATGCTGGGCTTGATGGACCTTTGGCCTGTCCCAGTGTGGCAATACTTATGTACTTAATGTCTGTACCAGGTCCACAGTTTGATTGATTACCAATGCTGCCTCCTTATCTGATATAACGCACAGGCAGATGCTGGTCTTCATTCTTCCATTCTACAGAGACTTACTCCACCTCCAAACTGCAAGGTGCTTCAAGCTAGGTTCTAACTCTAATCTCTTAAAGGTTTTGTACAGTGTTTGTGTAATGGTTCACGACTGAGACTTTCATCTCAAACTACATCTCTTGCATTACTTGGCATAAAAGAGATGTTAATAGCAGTATCAGGCAGGTTCTTACACATTCACAGCTTTTACCAGATCAGTAACACCTGAGTCACCCATAAAAGCTTGTGAGAAAGCACAAGCTTTTTCAATCCAACTTTCAGCATAAGTAGCACTAAAAGTTCCTTGGCGAAGATGTGAAATAAATACATTTCCTCTTCCGTGTAAATTAAATGTAACAGGTAGATACTCAATTATTCACCTCATTCTGGCTTCTGTCCAAGCCACTATAAGGTTTATAAAAATAAAATGTTTAATTCGCCTTAAAAGATGATACAGATTTAATCTGGCTCTTAAAATCTTTTTGTACACATTTGTTTTTAAAGCGTGTAGTTTTTGTTCGAATCATTTGTGACATCACTTTGGAATTAAATGGGTGGAGTCAGGTCATTCTCTTGCTGTATACAGTCTTAGACTGTACACATGTGCATATATGTATATGGACGTCTCCCATAGAGAAACACTATGAACTTCAATAACTGTCTTGCTTACACACCACAGACTTCATTGAGAACATGCCGCCAGGAACCAGCAAGCCGAGAAAAGGTCAGAAATAAGAGCCTTAGGAACAATGAAAGATTTTTTCCATGTAGCAGTGGGAGAGTTGCTAGAAAAACTGAAAAAGGTATTAATCAGAAGTGGCTATAAATCCTCTGGAGTCTTGCTCTTATAAAACTCCTCAGCGAAAGTCTTGAAGGAAATGCAGGTCAAAGCCCAAAAAAGCTCTTGATCAGAGATTGCTGGAGGAAAATCTTCCCAGATGCCGCTTAATAGGCAGCAATCACCCCAGGAGTGGGAAAGCCAAGTAGGCTTGAAACATGGTTGCAATTCCTAATAGGCCTTGTCACACTTAAGGCGCTGCAAGCGCCATCCAACGAACAGCTGAAGCTGGCTGGCAATTCATAAAGCCAACAGTTTAAAGTTTATTATGATGAAAGCACTTAATGACAGCCATCGCTAGGGGCCATCATTTATAAAGCTGGGCTGAGTATTAGACATGTAGCATGACCACCAATTTTATGTCACAATTGCTACCATAAAATGACCTTTGGTGATTTTTGCTGCATGTGGTGGACAGCTCTTCTTTCACATTAGTGCTCCATGACTTTTCTTTGCAGACTATTATGCTGTCTAAAGCTTATTTGGCACCGTCGTGAGTCTCAACCCTTGTTATTACCCTGAAGGCCTGTCTACAGAAAAACTCTCATGTTCTATTATGGCACGCCAATAATTTACAGTGCTTACCATCTCTGGTTAGTGTAATAATTCACTGCATATTTTGTCCCTATCTTTATTACATTATATATAAAAGTTGCAAAGTCTCCAAAACCTCTGGAAGCTAAGCAAAACTGTGTTGATGCCGGCATCTCTGCACAGATGGCTTGTACGGCTAATTGTGAAAAAACAGACCAGCTGGTAAAAAAAAGCAGTCAACAAGTTACCTTTAATAAACAGTAATGCTACAAAACTTGTCATAGTGAGGGGGGGGGAGGGGGGAAAAGCATTACTATGATTTCACAACTTATAAAGTTGCAAAAAAAAAATAAAAAAAAATGCCAGGATTACTTTTATTAGATTTTGATTTCCCCCAAGGCCCGTAGATAGCTGTAAGTTCTGAAACCCTAATATTCACAAGTGGCTGTTCTGATTTAATATACCCCTGTAAAAGTATTTCTTCAAATTGTAACGATCATTTAAAAAAAAAAAAAAAAAGCGATAAAATTTACCCTCAGTACCTGAAAAAGAATTACAAAATGTATCTTTGAAGGGGTAATAAATATGTGAAATTTTACGGGTACCTACAGTATTGGTTTTATAGAAAGCTTTTTTTTTTTTTTTTTTAATAAGGTAAATTGTTACATGACAAATTCATCTTCCACCATTATCATCTGCTGTTTGTGTTTAACAACAGGAGTCCTGGTCTAACAAAACTGTTATAATGGCTGTACAAATTACTCAGCTGAAAGCTTTTCACAAAACCAAACAGTATTAATCAGCAGTTCTTATGAAGGTGCTAATTAAAAACAATTTTCTTCCTTAGTTTGCAATACTAAGCCATCTTCATTTGCACAGTTTCCTGGATTCAGCTACTGTATACACTCACACTTCAAGGCCTCTATTAACCACTGAATCTCCTATTTAACTATTTGATTACATTCTTGCCTTTAGGGTTTAATGCTAGGGCTGACATTTTTAAAAGCCTCAACCCAATCTGTTATGTTTATTTGTGTGTGTATTTATTTATGTATTCACATTTATGACTCACTCCTCTTCAATGGCCCAAGGCAACAAAGTAAAATATATCCCAATAAAACACAAACCCCTGGATTCTGTAAACTTGACGCCAAAAATGTTTGCCTATTGTGCAAATTTGCCTGCGTAAGTTATAGAATAAGGGCAGCTGTGTGCGAAACTTAATTTAATAATTGGCTGTTAATTGGAGTTATCCAATTACCCCTGGATTCTATATATGGTGGCTACAGTTGCGTGAACAATTTTGGCTGAATTCCCATATTGCACGCATAACTTAGGGGTCCTTTTACTAAGTGGCCCGAAGTAGTGCAGATACATGCATTGGGCGTGCGCCGGGCCAGTTTTTACCGCATCTACAAAAAATGGGATGGGAAAAGGGACTGCGGTAAAAATAAAACCAGTGCGTCCTTAAAAATGGCCTAAGCCCTTAATGCACTACACGTGCGGTGAGTGGTTAGAGTGTGCCAAGTGCCGATTTCCGCAAGAACCAGCGCGCATGGGAGGAAATAATTCATTCAGGCGTTATGGGCACATGCCAAATCTGAAGTTACCGCTAGGAGGACGCTCTGGCCTGGTAGTAGTCTCAATTACATGCATAGAGCCTACCGTGGCTTAGTAAAAGAGCCCCCTTAATTGTTTAACAAGCCAATCAGCGCCAATTAGCACTAATTGGCAGTAATTAGCATTTACGTTCACAACTTTCTAAGCGTATTCTATAAAGTGGTGCACATAAATTCTAATGTTCGGATCTCAAAGGGCCATGGGCGGATCATGGGCATTCCTAAAAATTACATGCACTGTTGTAGAATATGCCTGATCCACGCCTAAGTTAGATGTGGGCATTTAGGTCAAGCCTAAATTTTAGTCATGGGGCCAGGCACTACATATATTTTATAAACTGAGCCTAACTTTAGGTGAGGTGTTAGAATAGCGCTAAGCATGTTTTTTTAGGCACCCTTGATAGAATTTGGCCTTTATTGGTGTAAATCGGTGCTGATTGGCCCATTGCCCCTAATCACTAGAACTGCCCCTAGTCACTATTCTAGAAGTTGCACACAAAAATTCCATTGTGTGCAACATCTGAGGGTGTGGATGTGGCAGGAGCATGGAAGGATATAGGCAGATCAGCGGAATGCAACGAAGTTATACTCGTGGGTTATAGAATGCTGAGAGTTATGTACTTTACTACCAACAGGCGCAAGCACTTATATCAGCTTTTGACATGGGCATGTGCTTGCGTCTAGTCTATAACAGCAAATCTGCACAGAACTGTAATTATAGAATGTTCTTTCATCAATCTACCAAAAAGTGTGTTAAGCTGTTAAACCCATGATTTAGCACATGTTAACAGCTAATGCACAAACTCATTAACAGTGAGCATGGTCTGTTTACAGTTAGCATGAGGTAAGTTGCGAGTTAAGGCCATTTATGGAAAACAGCGGGACTGGGCAGGGCATGGGTGGAGAATAGGTATAAAAGGTGTTTGGCACTGAGGGCCAGATTCTATTCAAGGTACCTAAAACATTTCCACCTAAGCATAATTCTATAAGCCGTGCCTAGATTTAGGCGTGGTATATAGAATACGCTTAGTTGATATCCCAGCGCCTCCATTTACACCGACAAAAACGTGGCGGAAATCCCTGCGTGTAGAGTTACAGACACTGGGCCATATTCTATACACATATAAATGATAGATCGTCCATGAAACGTCCATTGCAATTCCGATTTTGAACTACGCGGATTAGAATTTAGGCACAGTTCATTACAGAATACGCTTAGTGAGTTGTGCACGTAAATTCTATTTATTACCAATTAGTACTTTATTTTATTTATTTGTTGCATTTGTATCCCACATTTTTCCACTTATTTGTATGCTCAATGTGGCTTACATAGTTCCGGAGAAGCGCTTGCGGACTCCGGTGTAAACAAATACAAAGTGGTGTTGTGGTAAAATAAAGCTCATGTGGCACAGCCACATTAGGGGATCGTGCAAGAGAAGAGTTGTGTTATGTCCATACCGTACTTTAGTTTTGTTGTGTTGCACAGATCGGGCATTTATGTTGGATCGGTAGGGTATGCCTTTTTAAACAGGTTAGTTTTTAGTGTTTTCCGGAAGTTTAGCTGGTCGTTCGTATTTTTCAAGGCTTTTGGTAATGCATTCCACAGTTGTGTGCATATGTAGGAAAAACTGGACGTGTAAGTTGATTTGTATTTGAGTCCTTTGCAACTTGGGTAGTGCAGATTCAGGTACGTTCGTGTTGATTTGGATGTGTTTCTAGTTGGTAGGTTGATCAAGTCAATCATGCATCCCGGGACTAGACCATGGATAATTTTGTGAACCAGAGTGCAGATTTTGAAAGCAATACGTTCTTTGATTGGGAGCCAGTGTAGTTTTTCACGAAGGGGTTTCGCGTTTTCAAATCGCGTTTTTCAGAAGATAAGCCTTGCTGCCATGTTCTGAGCGGTCTGAAGTTTCTTTAAGATTTGTTCTTTGCATCCCACATAAATTCCATTGCAGTAGTCAGCGTGGCTTAGTACCATTGATCATAGGAGCCAACTTTTCAAAATTATTGGGCATGCTAAGCCCAGTGGAAATAACCCTTCCTTGGACACATACAAGGAATTTTTTCAATATTGGGGGTGCTCAAGCATCCACAGAGTCAGCTCCTATGCCATTGATTGTATCAGGTTGCGAAATGTTCCCCTTGAGAGGAATTGTTTCACGCGTTTGAGTTTCCACATTGTGTGAAACATTTTCTTTGTTGTGGTTGTTACTTGGCTCTCTAGTGTTAAGTTGCAGTCTATTGTAATGCCGAGGATTTTCAGGCTGTCTGAGGGTGTTATCTGGGGTATTGATAGTTGTGGGGTGGGCAGCGCTGTGTTGGGATGAGAGAATGAGACAGTGTGTTTTGCTTGTTAAGTGCATACTGAACGGAGTAATATTTGACCAGTGATTCTGATGCAGCAGTGGCGAAACGGAGGCCGTTGACCACGGTCAGAAACACGGAGGAGCGTCAGAGAAAATTAATCTCTCAAGTTAAGTACCTCCTCAGTTAATCAACATAAGAATAAGCTTAGAAAATAAGCAAGTCTATTTCCTATATTGAAGCTTTTCAAGTTGATTTTGACAAAAAGGCAGGCTAAAAACATCAGGAGGTTTTTTGCCCATGATGAAGAAGTCTTAGCCCTTTACCCACCTTGTTAGTGGGAAAGGTGCTTCATAGTAACATAGTAGATGATGGCAGAAAAAGACCTGCATGGTCCATCCAGTCTGCCCAACAAGATAACTCATATTTGCTGCTTTTTGTGTATACCCTACTTTGATTTGTACCTGTGCTCTTCAGGGCACAGACCGTATAAGTCTGCCCAGCACTATCCCCGCCTCCCAACCACCCGCCCCTCCTCCCAACTACCGGCTCCGGCAAAGACTGCACAAGTCTGCCCAGCACCATCCCCACCTCCCAACCACCAGCCCCGCCTCCCAACCCCGGCTCCGGCACAGACCGTACAAGTCTGTCCAGCACTATCCCCGCCTCCCAACCACCAGTCCCGCTGCCCACCACCGGCCCTGGCACAGACCGTACAAGTCTGTCCAGCACTATCCCCGCCTCCCAACCACCAGTCCCGCTGCCCACCACCGGCCCTGGCACAGACCGTACAAGTCTGTCCAGCACTATCCCCGCCTCCCAACCACCAGCCCCGCCTCCCGATCCTGACTAAGCTCCTGAGGATCCATTCCTTCGGCACAGGATTCCTTTATGCTTATCCCACGCATGTTTGAATTCCGTTACCGTTTTCATTTCCACCACCTCCCGCGGGAGGGCATTCCAAGCATCCACTACTCTCTCCGTGAAAAAATACTTCCTGACATTTTTCTTGAGTCTGCCCCCTTTCAATCTCATTTCATGTCCTCTCGTTCTACCACCTTCCCATCTCCGGAAAAGGTTCGTTTGCGGATTAATACCTTTCAAGTATTTGAACGTCTGTATCATATCACCCCTGTTTCTCCTTTCCTCCAGAGTATACATGTTTAGTTCAGCAAGTCTCTCCTCATACGTCTTGTAACGCAAATCCCATACCATTCTCGTAGCTTTTCTTTGCACCGCTTCAATTCTTTTTACATCCTTAACCAGATACGGCCTCCAAAACTGAACACAATACTCCAGGTGGGGCCTCACCAACGACTTATACAGGGGCATCAACACCCCCTTTCTTCTGCTGGTCACACCTCTCTCTATACAGCCTAACAACCTTCTAGCTACGGCCACCGCCTTGTCACACTGTTTCGTCGCCTTCAAATCCTCAGATACTATCACCCCAAGATCCCTTTCTTCGCCCGTACCTATCAGACTCTCCCCGCCTAACACATACGTCTCCCGTGGATTTCTATTCCCTAAGTGCATCACTTTGCATTTCTTCGCATTGAATTTTAATTGCCAAACCTTAGACCATTCTTCTAGCTTCCTCAGATCTTTTTTCATGTTTTCCACTCCCTCCGTGGTGTCCACTCTGTTACAGATCTTAGTATCATCCGCAAATAGGCAAACTTTACCTTCTAACCCTTCGGCAATGTCACTCACAAATATATTGAACAAAATCGGCCCCAGCACCGATCCCTGAGGCACTCCACTATTCACCTTTCCTTCCTCCGAGCGAATTCCATTCACCACCACCCTCTGGCGTCTGTCCGTCAACCAGTTCCTAATCCTTCTCGAGGCTTTTTCCTCCTGAAATACTCTTTCACTAGCTTACTTAATGACTTGTTTCCAAGATTTATACTAAAAGAGTTCTCTTATATGTGGAAACCTGCTCCCTTATATTATTTTAGTTTAACATTAGCGCATGGCCATTAATTCAGAAAGTGGAAAATGATCCATTTTCCAGCTGCTGTAAAAAAAAATTTGGGGGGGTTACATTTGTACCCCGCGCTTTCCCACTCATGGCAGGCTCAATGCAGCTTACATGGGGCAATGGAGGGTTAAGTGACTTGCCCAGAATCACAAGGAGCTGCCTGTGCCTGAAGTGGGAATTGAACTCAGTTCCTCAGTTCCCCAGGACCAAAGTTCTCCACCCTAACCACTAGGCCACTCCTCCACTCCTGAGTGCATGGGAAACCCCCACGTAAGGGTGTGCTACGGCCACTTTCTACCATAGATTCGTAAAAGGCCTCCCCCCCCTCAGCCCCTGGTATGGTAAAGAAACTTGGTTTATTGATATTCATTCCTTTACAGATATGCATGTTTCTGTGGGTGTGAACAGGTATCTTTTTCCTGGTCATCCCCCCCCCCCCCCCCCCCAAAAAAAAAAAAAAAAAAAACAACATAATGAAACAACAGTGCTGAGAAAAAGTACAGGCTGGAAGTGTTTTATTGTTGGATTAGTTAATAGCAAGGCTCAACAATTCTGGTTATTTTTCAAAGCAGAAAAGTGTAGTTTGCATATCAGAGAATGTCAGCTCCAAAGGAGTAAAGATTTTCAAAAGACACGGCAGCAGATGAATCAATATGACTCTATTTTTGCAAAGTGCTGTTAAGTTGTTTGCAAAATAATACTAACAATATTTGTATAATAGTGATATTATACAGTGGACTAAAAGGTAAATAAAGTTTAATACTGAGATACAGTGAAAGTAGGGGGGAGACAATTCTATACCTGGGCACCTAGATTCCATTACAGAATGCAAGCGTGACCTGGAATTGGCATACCTAACATTTAGGTACCGAACAAAAGAGAGGGAATTCAAAGCATAACCAAACAGAGAAGGTGAGCAAAAAAGCACAAGGAGCCTGGTTTGATGCCCCCCCCCCCCCCCCGCCACACACACACACTTGAAGGCTCCTTGTGCTTTTTTGTTCACCTGTAAGATTTAGGAACCTGCAGTTACATCAACCATAGAGCTGGCGTAAGTGCCCCCCCTAAGGGTGTATTTTACGAAGTCACGGTAGCGTTTTTAGATCGCAGTAGAAATCAGTGGTAAACGCCAAGATGGCCATTATATTCCTACGGGCATCTTGTCATTTATCGCCAACTGATTTGTACCACGAGCTAAAAACGTTACCGCTGCTTAGTAAAAAAAAAAACCTCTCTAATTGCGATAGGAAACAGTGTTACGTTATGTGCATAAGTGGAAGCCCCGCCTCTGAGATGCTCACGCTCCGCCCCTGTGCTCATCCTCGTGCAAATACCTGCTCTGTATGTAAAGGGGATATTTGTAGAACAGCGCTTGAGTGCCCTGCTAGCATTTATGTGGACATACGCGCACAAACACACAGAAATGTTAGTATTCTGAACATTCACACAAAATATAATCGCTGCATAAAGTTAAAGCAATTATGTATTGTAGTTTAACAGACCTTCAGAGGTGACCTTCCACTGAGGGAAAAAACCTTTATTGTGAAAGTAGGTGAAACACCTTATTTCATCATCAGTCTGACTTGTTTCTTAATTTTTGCAATTGTTTAATTCATATAAATTGTACAGCTTTATCATAACTTCATCACGATGTATAGAAACGAGTTACAATAAGGAACTTAATGTATATGTATACTCCAGAAGTTCAAATTACTTATCTTGAATATAACTGTAGCGGGGGGGAGGGGGGGTAAGTGCCGACACGTGTTTTGCCTTTGCTGTTTCAAGGCTCTTCCCTTATTTTGTACTGTGGTGCATGTGCATCCTGCTTGTTCAGCTATAAAAGTTATGTGAATTAAAAAATTGGAAAAATTAAGAAGGAAGTTGGACTGATGATGGAATAAGGTGTTTCACTTACTTTCACAATAGGGTTTTTTTTCTCCCAGTGGAAGGTCACCTCTGAAGGTCCGTTAAAACTACAATACATAATTATTTTAACTTTACACAGGAATAATATTTTGTGTGGATTATATCAGGAACTGCATAATTTAAGATTTGATAGTGGTGAGGCCCTGTGACTATTCCAAATATTTACATGCGTAGGAGTGCAATTCTATAAGTAGCGCTCTGAATTACGCACCGTTTGTAGAATAGTGCTTAGAGCCGATTTCCATGCCGAACTTTGGGCATGAGGATTTACACCAACTGAAACCTGACCCACTCATGCCCCTTCCTTGGCCATGCCCCCCCCCCCCCTTTTGAGTTGCACGCTATAAGATTTGCACATGGATCTTTCTAGAATTGCACTTAGCAAGATGTGTACGCAAATCCAAATTGTTGCCAAATGCACCCAATTGTTGGTGCTAATTGGCTCGTTACCTGATTTAGTTGCACGTGCATCTCAGGATAGCACACAATTGTGTGTAGAAATTTGCACCGTTTATAGAATCTGAGGTTCCTGTGTGTGTAAATGTGAATGAACAGGATAGAACATGCAAGAAACATGTGAGAATGCCTTCATCCAAAGAGCTTATAGTTTAAGTCATAATGGGACCCTTTTACAAAGTAGTGGTAAGCCCGCTGTGGGCTTACCGTGCGGCAATCTGGAAGTACCACTGGCCCAACGTGGGCGCCGGTAGTTCTACCCCCATTGCGTGGCATTTGTGGCATGAATGCTACCACATTTGCTTATTTCCGATCTGAGGAAGAAGGGCAACCTTCGAAAGCTAATCAAGAAATGTATTAAGTTACGTCCAATAAAAAAAGGTATCATCTTATTTTCTTTTCCATGTTTTATTTTGTTTGATTTCTATTGATAACTGGCACGAATGGAAATCTTTGAAAAATATTTCCGCAGGGAGTTACCCGGACGTGATCAGGCAGTGCTGCGCACTGCCAGGTTACCACCGAGTTAGCACAGGAGTCCTAACTACCACCTCGATGGGTGGTGGTAAGTGCCCCCTCCACACACGGTCACACGGTAAGTGCAATCTTACTGCGTGGCCATTTCCTTTTTCAGCCTTTTTACCCACTGTGGCAAAAACCAGCCGCTGCTAGCGCAGGGCCCCTTTTACTGCAGCTGCGTAAAAAAAGGCCCCGATGTGTTTTGAAAAGCTGATCAAGGTCATGCAGCTCTCGGTCCACTGGCTTCAAGATACAAGATGTAAGTGTAAGAAAGGATTTACTAGTTCTGAGAGCAGGAATCCTGGAAAGAGCTGGGAAAGCAGAGCAACACCATGGACAGGAGCTTCTCTACCCTCTGGCTTGTTCACTAACAAACAGAAAAATTCATGTTAAATTTATGATCATCTTGAATCAGAAGCTCTGTAAGGGACTAGCCTTATACCCCCGTGAGCAACTTGCCAGAGGGAACATGAGCAGGATTGCCTGAAAACGATTCCTCAGCTTGGCCCAGTGCATTGTCTCCTATAACTCAGCTGGATACAAAGCCGAGATCCATGACCTTCTGCTCTATGGAAGGCTGCAGGGCTTTTCTGATGAATAGGATCCATAATGAGGGAGTGCAAAGCTCTTCTATTATTGAAGGTGCAATTTTATGCTCAAGCACAAAGGTAATAAAACCCTAGCTAAATACTTCAGGTCAGATATTCTCTTCTTTGGAAACAAATTCAAAGTTGTTAAATGTTAAGGGGCAAAAAAAAAAAAATCCTGTCCTAGTGCACATTCGTATCTGAACTGTGTTAGAGTATAAAGTGCAATCAAAAGTATTCCTTGAGCAACGGCTTAGAACAAAATAAAGAAAGGGCAGTGGCATTTCATTTTCAGAATGCAAAGAACAGAGATCAGCTATGCAAAGAGAGAGGGATACAAAAAAAAAAAGATCTGATAATTAGAAAAAGTTATGAATAAAAGCAATGAATGCACACAATACACTTCTTAAAGGTTACTCAACCGTGAATGGATAGCATGCAACGAAATACTGATACAATATGGAGGCAATAATATAACATATTTGCGTGGGCAGCGAGTCGATACTATTATAGCAGTTAACTGCTTGTCAATTAAGTTGTGTGCACAATTATGGCATATGCCCGATATGCACCAAATTTTGGCGTGCAATTTTGGGCACCATATATAGAATCCAGGAGATGGGGTTTAAATTTAGGCAGAAGGGGTGTGAGCGTGGTTATGGAATGATCTTCCCACAGAATTAAGGAAGGTTAGCTTAGCGGAGTTTAAAAAAAGGTTTGGACGGCTTCCTAAAGGAAAAGTCCATAGACCGTTACTAAATGGACTTGGGGAAAATCCACTGTTTCTGGGATAAGCAGTATAAAATGTTTTGTACATTTTTGGGATCTTGCCGGGTATCTGTGACCTGGATTGGCCACTGTTGGAAACAGGATGCTGGGCTCGATGGACCTTTGGTCTTTCCCAGTATGGCAATACTTATGTACTTATGGTTGACAATTATCTCCAATTCAGAAAACTGTTTAAGGCTTACTTTTTTCCCCCTCTCAGGCTTATGTTGATGGGGTGTTCTAGTTAATTTGTAAGCTGTTTATTTTTTATTTTTTTTTATTTATGTTTTAATAATCTGTCTTTATATTGAATATATTGTCATGTTTAGATACAAAAACTTAGATTGTGAGACCTCCGGGGACAAAGAAAGTACTGCATATAGGGTCCAATTCTATAAATAGCGCCTAAAATTAACACATGTTAAGCAATCACGCCTAAGCATATTCTAAATACTGTGCATAAATATACATGCAGTATTTAACATATGCTTAGGTGTAGTTCATGTAACTAAATCCACATGCATACATTTATGCCAATGAAAAGCTTGTGTAAACCCCTGCGTATAGATTTACACACACAGGCCCATATTTTATAACAACACATGTAGGTTTTGGATTGCCCACAAAATGCTCATTTCCACGCCCCTAGGCATGCACCTTTTTGCCTGCGCACGTTAGAATTGACAATGCTTAACAGCTTAAAACAATTAATCTACACATGTAGTTATGGAATATGCATAGATTTATGTGCGGAACCGCTGAAAGCCTTGGACTAACTGAATTCAAAGCCACTGTTGGATGGTTGGAAAGATGGAAGGAGAGGAACAGCATAAAATTCAAGAAACAGCATGGTGAGAAACAAGACGCTGATGACTTTGGTGCTGAAAATTGGGTTGTTTCAGTTCTTCCTACCATCTTGAACGAGTTTGCACCTCGTGACATTTTCAATGCTGATGAAAATGGTCTCTACTGGCGAGCGATTCCTGATGGAACACTTGCATTCAAACATGCCGAAACTACTGGAGGTAAAACATTGAAGGACCAACTGACGATCCTCCTTTGCTGCATTATGGATGGGAATGAGAAGCTGGAACCCCTTGTCATTGGAAAGAGCAAGCAGCCCCGTTGCTTCAAGAAAGTTAAGCGACTTCCTGTGTCATACGAGGCTAACGCAAATTCGTGGATGACTGGGGAAATTTGGAAGCAGTGGCTAAAGAAGTTATATGCGGGCACAAAAGCATCAGATTTTGCTGCTTTGTGATAATTATGCTGCACAAAAGGATGATGTCAGGCTGTCTAACGTCAAGGTGGTCTTCCTGCAAACACTACCTCTCTGATCCAACCTCTGGATCAGGGCATAATAGCAAATTTCAAACAACATTATCGGGCTCTTGTGCTATGTCGTCTGATGAGCGTTATGGGTGACCAGGCTGGGAAGGATAAACGTGCTGTTGAACTGGCTCGTAATCTATCACTGTTAGATTCCCTACATATGCAGAAAGAAGCCTGGAATCATATTACACAGGCAACCATTGTGAACTGCTACAAGTGGGCAAGCTTTGTTAAGGATGTGGAGAGGGACGAAACAGGTGCAGCTGTTGCAAACGCGTCAGATGAAGAGGTTATTGACATCCAAGCCGGTTTTACTGAAGAGGAGTTCCATCTCTACAGACAGCTGAAGACAGCACTGATGTCGAGATATGCTCCTACACTCAGGCAACCACGGCTGATGATGGAACAGATGAAGAAATTAGCAGCGAGGCACATGGTGATGAAATTCAACAACCTCCTCCTGTCACTTTTGCAAGAGCGCTGGAGAGTCTCAACACCGTGCGGGCCTATCTGGAGGCCACTGGATGTCAGTGCTATGACAGTTTTTACCGTCTGGCAGACGTAGTCCATGGGACTCACAGACCCAAGAGTGTACAGAGGACTATAACTGATTACTTCAAGTAAGCCTGTCAGTTAACTGAGACTGTATACTGTACATATAATAATAAACAGTACTGTTCATATGTTTATCAGATGTCAAGCTTCTTTGGGTCACAACGGTTAAGTGCATGCTCTGGTTAACTGCATTCATTTCTTTGGTCCCAGACCCTTGCACGTAAGCGGATTGCACTGTGTGTATATATATATATAGTGTAGTCCTGTCCCTTGCCCCTGGGGAGGGAAAACAGCCTAACACAATCCAATAGGTTGTGTAGAGTGACTATAAAGAGTGTATGAAAAAAATGGGAAATACTCTCAGAAACCAAGGCTCCCGCCAAGGTCTGACCAACAAGACACTATTATCTAAGAAAGATTTTGTGTCTGTGATCTGATTTCTTTCATGGGGTATAAATTCCCTATTTTTCTTATTTCAAATTTATCAAAACTCAAACATTGCTCAAAGAATAACTGAGTCGAAAATCATTTCAAGCAGCAACATGGTCTACTTTAACTTAACTCAATAGGTGCTGACTTGATAACCCCATAGTACAACTGCTGATTTTCTTCTTCAACGGGGCCCGATTCGTTTCACCCACAACAGGGATTCATCAGGAACCACTTTCTTAAATCATGATAACAGGGGTATTAATTTCAAAACAGCTTTACTTCTCCTGAAGCAGACGAGGTTCCCCATGAAAGAAATCAGATCACAGACACAAAATCTTTCGTAGATAATAGTGTCTTGTTGGTCAGACCTTGGCGGGAGCCTTGGTTTCTGAGGGTATTTCCCATTTTTATATATATATAGTGTAGTCCTGTCCCTTGCCCCTGGGGAGGGAAAACAGCCTAACACAATCCAATAGGTTGTGTAGAGTGACTATAAAGAGTGTATGAAAAAAATGGGAAATACTCTCAGAAACCAAGGCTCCCGCCAAGGTCTGACCAACAAGACACTATTAACTAAGAAAGATTTTGTGTCTGTGATCTGATTTCTTTCATGGGGTATAAATTCCCTATTTTTCTTATTTCAAATTTATCAAAACTCAAACATTGCTCAAAGAATAACTGAGTCGAAAATCATTTCAAGCAGCAACATGGTCTACTTTAACTTAACTCAATAGGTGCTGACTTGATAACCCCATAGTACAACTGCTGATTTTCTTCTTCAACGGGGCCCGATTCGTTTCACCCACAACAGGGATTCATCAGGAACCACTTTCTTAAATCATGATAACAGGGGTATTAATTTCAAAACAGCTTTACTTCTCCTGAAGCAGACGAGGTTCCCCATGAAAGAAATCAGATCACAGACACAAAATCTTTCGTAGATAATAGTGTCTTGTTGGTCAGACCTTGGCGGGAGCCTTGGTTTCTGAGGGTATTTCCCATTTTTTTCATACACTTTTTATAGTCACTCTACACAACCTATTGGATTGTGTTAGGCTGTTTTACAGTGTTTGCAGTATTAGATTACCTAATTTTGTTTAATAGCCCATACTGTTTATTTTTGAATACAAAGCATTTTATGAAGTCCACTACAGTGCCCCCTAGGGTGCCCGGTTGGTGTCCTGGCATGTCAGGGGGACCAGTGCACTAGAAATGCTGGCTTCTCCCATGACCAAAGGGCTTGCATTTGGTCGTTTCTGAGATGCGCGTCCTTGGTTTCCATTATCGCCGAAAATCAGAAATGACCCAAGTCTAGGGATAACCATCTCTAAGGACGACCTAAATTTCAAGATTTGGGCATCCCTGCCCGTATTATTGAAACAAAAGATGGACGTCCATCTTATTTCAATAATACAGGTTTCCCCGCCCCTCCATCAGGACGTTTTGCGAGGACATCCTCAACAAAACTTGGGCGCTGACTGGTTAAATAACATTTCAGTGCCTAACCAAACCGCTAATATTCAGTGCAAGATAACCGGTTATCTCTGTTGAATATTGCCAGTTAGCACTGAAAAGATAACCAGTTATATCGCGTGATAACTGGCAATATTCAGTGCTGACTGGCCAAAGTTTAGCAGCCAAAGTTTAGCAGCCAAATTGGACCACCTTAATTGCAGTCCTATCTTTTGCTGCTATAAACTTAACCAGCCAGCACTGAATATTTACATAACTAGTTAAATTTGAGCGCCCCCCCCCCCCCCAAACCCCAGATATTCAATGCTGGTCACTAGAAATGGCCTTGCATTGATTATGCGGGGTCAGCGCCGATTGCGGCACTTAAGCGGACTGCATCCTGCTGGCTGAATATCAGCTCACATATAAATATATACTTCTACAGACAGATAGATACACACACACATGGGGGAATTCTATATATTTGATGCTACTTCCATGCTGAAGTTTTGGTGCAGAAAAGTGTTCTAATGGATGCAAGAAGCTGAAATGGGGCTGAAATGGCAGATCCGAATGAAAACACACTTATGTGTCTATTTCTTAATGATGCCATTGGAATCTCGATGAGTGGTTTAAGATTTTAAATGAAGGGATGGAGGTAATTGCTCCTGCAAAACAAGCTATGAAAAAGCCAAGGAGACTGAATGGTTGGTATCATAAGGGTCTGCAATTACTAAAAACACAGTACAGGCATTATGAGAAAATATAGCGTAAAAAAGAGACCACTGGAAGCATATCAGGTATGCAAGATGCATAGGAAATATTATAATCAACAGATTAAAATGGCTAAAAAGGCATATTTCTGGCAAATTAATTTATGCAAGCGACAATTCTACTCATCAGTTGTTTCATATTCTTAATGCTCTCATGGAGAAAAGTCCTGGGAAATTAAAAATGCTATCAGCCAACCAATTAGGTTGTTTGTTTGTTTTCTTCAGCAGAAAACAGAAGCTTTAAGATCAAGTATGGTGTGGATGAATTTGAATCCTATAGTGGAGGAATCTGGAGGACAAAATGTACAAACATTATGGATGGGATTATTTCAGGAATATTCTTTGGTTAAATTATCAAAGCTTTTATTAAAAATTAAGAAGCTAATAATGTTCTTGATCCAGTCCCATTAAGATGGGTAAAAATGAATAAACATTGTTGGTTTTTTTTAATGGTAAATCAAAGTTTGACTACTGGGAGGGTACCAGAAGTTTGGATACATGTAGGTTTACATCCAATTTTAAAATCCCCTATAATGGATACTGAAGATGTGAAAAATTATAGGCCTGTTTCAAATTTGACTCTTCCAGATAAGTTGGTAGAACAAATTGTATTAGAACAATTAGTGGATTTTATAGAAAAAAGAAATGTTCTACATCCACATCAGTAGCGTGATCAACACGACACTTCCAAAACACCATGGAGGCGAGTAAGAGATAATCAACCTTTATTTAAAAATGTAAAAAACTTCAAAGCAAGTTTTTTTAAAACATTTTTTAATAAAGGTTGATTATCTCTTACTCGCCTCCATGGTGTTTTGGAAGTGTCGTGTTGATCACGCTACTTTTTTGTTTTTTTTTATCTTTACCCTTGTAGCACATCTAGTTTCTCCACTTCTGTTGGTTTTTTCACTACATCCACATCAAGCAGGTTTTAGGGCTAATCATAAGTACATAAGCACCGCCATACTGGGAAAGACCAAGGGTCCATCAAGCCCAGCATCCTGTCTCCGACAGAGGCCAATCCAGGCTTCAAAAACCTGGCAACCCCCCCCCCCCCCCCCACAAAAAAAAAAAATTAATAATGTTCAATGGACTTTTCCCTCAGAAATCTGTCCAAACCCCCTTTAAATTCTGTAAGGCCAGCTGCTGTCACTACATTCTCCGGCAACGAGTTCCAGAGTCCAACTACACGCTGAGTAAAGAAAAACTTTCTCCTATTTGTTTTAAATCTACCATATTCTAGCTTCATCTTGTGTCCCCTGGTTTTGTTGTTGTTTGAAAGCGTAAACAATCGCTTCATATCTGTCCGCTCTACTCCACTCATTATCTTGTAGACTTCTATCATATCACCCCTCAGCCGCCTTTTCTCCAAGCTGAAGAGCCCTAACCTTCTCAGCCTTTCCTCATAGGGAAGTCGTTCCATTCCCTTTATCATTTTCGTCGCCCTTCTCTGCACCATTTCTAATTCCTTTATATGTTTTTTGAGATGCGGCGACCAGAATTGGACACAATACTCGAGGTGCGGTCGCACCATGGAGCAATACAACTGCATTATAACATCCTCAAGTTTGTTTTCCATCCCTTTCCTAATAATACTCAACATTCTGTGTGCTTTCTTAGCTGCCGCAGCACACTGGGCAGATGTTTTTAATGTCTTATCAACGATTATTCCTAGATCTTAGCACTGTTTTAGGGCTAATCCTAGCACTGAAACAATAATAACTTTGCTCTTGAGTGAGACATATGAAATTCTTGATTCAGAAGATGTGGCATTGGCCATTTCATTAGATTTTGCATCTGCCTTTGATTTGGTGGATCATGGGCTCCTGCTTGAAAGATTGACCTCAATAGGGATTAAGGATATTGATTGCTTTATCATGGTTTTCATCCTTTCTCACACAGAGAACATTTCAAGTTTTTGTTGTGTCTGTAAGATCAGATATTTTTCAATCAGAATATGGAGTACCACAGGTATCAGCACTTTCACTGATTTTAATCGTTATTTCTTAGTCCACTTATAGAGATTTTTCAAGCTTTTGGGGTTAATGTATATTGCTATGCAGACAATATAGTTGCTAGGGTAAATGCATTGAATCCTGATTTCCCAAAATTTCAACTGTGTTTGTCAGCGGTGGCCACTTGGCTACAGGAACATAGGCTGATTTTCAATATTGAAAAAACTAAGCTTTGTTAAGATTACTGGATGGTTGCAAACACCTACGATTCAGCCCGTTTTGTTCAGTAGGGTGATCACCCCAGTGCATAGTTTTAAATATCTGGGGGTCATTGTGCATGCTAATTTGAGTTTTAATGAACAATTATCAAGTGTTGTCAGAAAGGGCTTTTATGCTGTTCGGCAACTGAGATCAGTGAAACAATAGTTGGATGAAGGTAACGTGGAGGGGCATAATCGAACGGCGCTGGCCATCTATATGGCTGGCCATCTTCGGGGCCGGCTCCGCAAAGGGGCGGAGCCAACAGTATTATTGAAAAAGATGGCGATGATGTTCACGGGTTGTTGGGCTGTATGTTGTTAGCACACACAATGGTAATTAAGCACAACAAACACTGAGCACTGCATATTTAAAAATATAAAAAAATATATTGAGTTTGCAAAGCTATTGAAGTACTGATTGAACAATTATATACTGGTGAGAAGATATACAGATTAAATTTTAACTGCCAGACCCTCCACCATTCTAACGTTTGGAGATCCCTTCTCTTCGTTTCTACTCCCTCCAGGGTATCCACTTTATTAGCTATTTTCGTGTCATCCGCAAAAAGGCACACCTTTCCTTCCAACCCTTCAGCAATATCTCCCACAAATATATTAAACAGAATAGGCCCCAGCACCGACCTCTGAGGAACTCCACTGCTCACCTTCCTTTCCTCCGAGCGGATTCCATTTACCACCAACCTCTGCCACCTGTCGGTCAACCAGTTTTTATCCAGTTCACCACTTTCGTTCCTACGTTCAACCCTTTCAGCTTATTCACGAGTCTTCTGTGGGGGACCGTATCAAAGGCTTTGCTGAAGTCCAAGTAGATTACATCTAGTGCACGTCCCTCATCCAGTTCTTTGGTCACCCAGTCAAAAAAGTCAATAAGATTCGTTTGGCAGGATTTTCGTTTGGTAAAGCCATGTTGCCTCGGGTCCTGTAACCCGTCAGTTTCTAGAAAGTTAACTATCCTTTCTTTCAGCAGCGACTCCATTATTTTTCCTATCACTGACATGAGACTTACCAGTCTGTAGTTTCCCACTTCTTCCCTGTCTCCACTTTGTGAAGAGGGACCACATCCGCTCGTCTCCAATCTCGCGGAACCTCTCCCGTCTCTAAAGATCTATTAAATCTTTAAGAGGTCCCGCCAGGACCTCTCTGAGCTCCTTCAGTATCCTGGGATGTATCCCATCCGGCCCCACAGCTTTGCCCACCTTCAGATTCTCCAGCTGTTTATAAACTATATTGCATTCATGAATTCATGTAATTTCCAGGCTGGATTATGCAAAAGTAGTATAAGCAGGAATTAGGTTAATTTAAAGAAGCTTCAAGCACTACAAAATATGGCCATTAGTTTGTTAGATAACCTTTAAAATTATGATCACATAACACCCTTATATAAACGTTATCACTGGTTGCCAATAATGCAAAGAATTAAGGTGTTAAAGTTGGCAGATATTGTAGATTCCAGTTCAAAACAAAACAGTGGAAGGCACCAAGACACAGTCCAAGATTTAAAAGTCTTTTTATTCCTTAGATACAGTGGGGGTATTCTCAATACAATCGTCCCATGCAGGAAACAGGATGCACTTGATCAAAGGTCCCAACACAGGCCGTGTTTCAGCAAATACGCCTTCGTCAGGGGACTTGTTGAAGTGACACAATTCACAATACTGCAAGCTGTTAGCTTATATTAACCAAAAGCACACAGTGTGCTTAGCTGAGTCTCACAAAGTGAAGGTAATGCCATATTGCATATTATCACTGTCAGCCTTCCTATCTACATGCATTTTTACGCATGTTTGAATTCCGTTACCATTTTCATTTCCAATGCCTTCTCGCGGGAGGTGGTGGAAATGAAAACGGTAACGGAATTCAAACATGCGTGGGATAAGCATAAAGGAATCCTGTGCCGAAGGAATGGATCCTCAGGAGCTTAGTCAAGATCGGGAGGCGGGGCTGGTGGTTGGGAGGCGGGGATAGGGCTGGGCAGACTTATACGGTCTGTGCCAGAGCCGGTGGTGGGAAGCGGGACTGGTGGTTGGGAGGCGGGGATAGTGCTGGACAGACTTGTACGGTCTGTGCCAGAGCCGGGGTTGGGAGGCAGGGCTGGGGAGGTGAGGATAGTGCTGGGCAGACTTATACGGTCTGTGCCTGTGCCAGAGCCGGTGGTTGGGAGGTGGGGCTGGTGGTTGGGAGGCGGGGATAGTGCTGGACAGACTTATACGGTCTGTGCCCTGAAGAGCACAGGTACAAATCAAAGTAGGGTATACACAAAAAGCAGCAAATATGAGTTATCTTGTTGGGCAGACTGGATGGACCGTGCAGGTCTTTTTCTGCTGTCATCTACTATGTTACTATTTTTAGGGGAGTGGACCCATAAAAGAGCTTTTTTTTTTTTTTAATTTAGCACCATATTGGTGGAATGATTGCCTATTCGAGGTGAAGCTGTTTTTAAAAAGTTTAAAGTTAAAAACATTTTTATTTATTCAGGTTTATGGAAATTGAATGGCTATGTTGGATGGTGACTTCAGCAATTCTGCATAACATATGGAGGAGTAGCCTAAAGGTTAGTGCAGCGGGGCTTCGATTCTGGCAACATGGGTTCAATGCTTTGTATTGAATAAGATAAGATGTATATCAAATGAATTAATAAACAAAAACATTTATAGAATAGCACCTAAGTGATTCTATATTGATCTGCACAAGGGGCATGACCGTGGAGGGTGGGGCATGGGCGGGTCAGGGGCGTTCCCTTAAAATATACGTAGTGTTATAGAATAGAGCGGATCCGCATCCAACTTGTGTGCCGGGATTTACATCTGATTTCAGTTGGTGTCAGTCCTCGCGCCCAACTTTGGGCGTGGATCCCGGCACTACCCACTATTTTGTAAAGGGCACCAATCCTGGAACACCCATTACAGAATACGGTTCAGCATCGATTTTTTTCAGCACTGAGCTATAAGCAGCATTTACTGAATCCGGCCCATAGAAACAACCTTAGCAATTTTCCTCTAATTCTATAAAAAAACGCTAAAAAATGCATGTGCAATTTTAGGCAAATGCCCAATTTGTCTGTGCATTTTAATTGAATATCTAATTAGCACCAATAATTGCCTTTTTAACAAGCAATTTTTGGAACTAATTAGAATCAATTAACATGTACACATTTAGACATGGAATCCACGCCTAAAGTTTACACGTGAGTCGGAAAAGGAGATGCAGAAATTGGAGGGCCATGGGTAGTTCGGGGTTTGACTTTTAGTTACGCATGTAAATCATAGAATAAGGGGGCTTAAGCTCTATTCTACAAACTGTGCCTAACTTTAGGTGCAGTTTACAAAATACCACTCATCGCCTTTTTTCAGGCACCATTTATAGAGTCCCCTCTTTCCCCCGGATTCTATATACGGCGCCTAGATCAGTGTTTTTAACAGCACTTAATCAATAATGATCACTAATTGGCAATAATTACAATTTATGCATGGAAATGGCTAAGCGTATTCTATAAAGAACTGCGACTAAATTGAAAAGAGCGCAGTTCAAAATAAATGTCCGTAGTTTAAAAGGGGCGTGCTTATGAGTATATTTATGGGCGTTCCAAAATTTCTGTATGAAATTACAGAACACGGGCCAGTGCGTCTAAATCTATGCGCATGGATTTACACCAGGTTTTTATTAGCATAAACGGACACGCGTAGATTTAGGTGCTATGGGATCGAATAAGCGTATCATTCTATACACCACGCCTTTATCTTACAGAATGCGCTTAGATCCGCGTGGATTTTTTAGGTGCCATATATAGAATCTATCCCTTTATGTTTTCATTTGAAAAAAAAAATAATCATTTTAAACCCATTTTAGAAACTTAGTGGTTTATTTATTAAGCCGCGCTAAAGTCGGCAGAGGTCATTCGCTATGAATGGACTCTGCCAACGTTAGCACCGGGACAGCCGCTAGTGTGGCTTAGTAAACAGGAGAATTAGAAATTTTAGAATGGTTCCAACTTTGGAAATGAAGTAGTTGGTTTTTTTTTCAATCCATATACAGCACTACAGCCAGATTAAAACTTTATTAAAACATCCAGGCAATATGAAAGGCAAGCCAAAGTAAATACAAACCTCTCTATGGAGCTCTAGTCAGCTGTACCTTATAAAGCATTTTAATACTGAGAAGTTTCATTTGAAAGAGAACACTGAGAAACACAATTACGTGGAGGGGCATAATCGAACGAAAACGTCTATCTCCATGGGCGTTTATCTCCGAGAACGGGTCCGTGAAGGGGCGGACCGAACCGTATTTTCGAAAAAAATAGGCGTCCATGTTTTATTCGACAATTTGTGAGCTGGGCGTTTTAGTTTTTCAGTGATAATGGAAAATGAAAGCGCCCAGCTCAAAAACGAATAAATCCAAGGCATTTGTTCGTGGGAGGGGCCAGGAGTCGTAGTGCACTGGTCCCCCTCACATGCCAGGACACCAACCGGGCACCCTAGGGGACACTTTTACAAAAAAAAAAAAAGGTAAAAGAGCTCCCAGGTGCATAGCACCCTTCCCTTGGGTGTTGAGCTCCCCAAATACCCCTCAAAACCCACCGCCCACAAGTCTACACCAGTACTATAGCCCTAAGGGGTGAAGGGGGGCACCTACATGTGGGTACAGTGGGTTTGGGGGGCGGTGTGGAGGGCTCCCATTTACCAGCACAAGTGTAACAGGTGGGGGGGGGGGATGGGCCTGGGTCCACCTGCCTGAAGTCCACTGCACCCCCTAATAACTGCTCCAGTGACCTGCATACTGCTGCCAGGGAGGTGGGTATGACATTTGAGGGTGAACATAAAAAGTTGTGAAACGGCATATTTTTGTGGTGGGAGGGGGTTTGTGACCACTGGGGGAGTCAGGGGAGGTCATCCCCGACTCCCTCCAGTGGTCATCTTGTCATTTAGGGCACTTTTTGGGGCCCTATTCGTGGAAATCAGGGTCCAGGAAAAGTGCCCTAAATTCTCGCTAAAAACGCATATTTTTTTTCCATTATCGGCGAAAGGCGCCCATCTCTGATCGGCCGATAACCACGCCCCAGTTCCGCCTTCACCATGCCTTTGACACGCTCCCATCAACTTTGGCCGCATCCGCAACGGAGTGCAGTTGAAAACGTCCAAATTCGGCTTTCGATTATACCGCTTTATTCGTTTTTGTGAGATAAACGTCTATCTCCCGATTTGGGTCGCAATATAGGCGTTTTTCTTTTTCAATTATAAGCTGGATAGTAACATAGTAGATGATGGCAGAAAAAAAGACCTGCACGGTCCATCCAGTCTGCCCAACAAGACAACTCGTGTGTGCTACTTTTTGTGTATACCCTACTTTGATTTGTACCTATGCTCTTCAGGGCACAGACCGTATAAGTCTGCCCAGCACTATCACCGCCTCCCAACCACCAGCCCCTCCTCCCAACCACCGGCTCTGGCACAGACCGTATAAGTCTGCCCAGCACTATCCCCGCCTCCCAACCACCAGCCCCTCCTCCCAACCACCGGCTCTGGCACAGACCGTATAAGTCTGCCCAGCACTATCCCCGCCTCCCAACCTACTACTACTACTTGACATTTCTAAAGCGCTACTAGGGTTACGCAGCGCTGTACAATTTAACATAGAAGGACAGTCTCTGCTCAAAGGAGCTTACAATCTAAAGGACAAATGTACAGTCAGTCAAATAGGGGCAGTCTAGATTTCCTGAAAGGTATAAAGGTTAGGTGCCGAAAGCAACATTGAAGAGGTGGGCTTTGAGCAAGGATTTGAAGATGGGTAGGGAGGGGGCTTGGCGTAAGGGCTCAGGAAGTTTATTCCAAGCATAGGGTGAGGCGAGGCAGAATGAGCGGAGCCTGGAGTTGGCGGTGGTGGAGAAGGGTACTGAGAGAAGGGATTTGTCCTGTGAGCGGAGGTTACGGGCGGGAACGTAAGGGGAAATGAGGGTAGAGAGGTAAGGAGGGGCTGCAGACTGAGTGCATTTGTAGGTAAGAAGGAGAAGCTTGAACTGTATGCGGTATCTGATTGGAAGCCAGTGAAGTGACCTGAGAAGAGGGTGATATGAGTGTATCGGTTCAGGCGGAATATAAGATGTGCAGCAGAGTTCTGAACGGATTGAAGGGGGGATAGATGGTTAAGTGGGAGGCCAGTGAGGAGTAGGTTGCAGTAGTCAAGGCGAGAGGTAATGAGAGCGTGGACGAGAGTACAGGTGGTGTGCTCAGAGAGGAAAGGGCGAATTTTGCTGATGTTAAAGAGAAAGAAGCGACAGATCTTGGCTATCTGCTGGATATGCGTAGAGAAGGAGAGGGAGGAGTCGAAGATGACTCAGAGGTTGCGGGCAGATGAAACGGGGAGGATTAGGGTGCCATCAACTGAGATAGAGAGTGGAGGAAGAGGAGAAGTGGGTTTTGGTGGAAAGACGATAAGCTCGGTCTTGGATATGTTCAGTTTCAGGTGGCGGTTGGACATCCATGCAGCAATGTCGGATAAGCAGGCCGATACCTTGGCCTGGGTCTCCGCGGTGATGTCTGGTGTGGAGAGATATAGCTGGGTGTCATCAGCATAAAGATGATACTGGAAACCATGAGATGAGATCAGTGAGCCCAGGGAAGAGGTGTAGATTGAAAAAAGAAGGGGTCCAAGGACAGATCCCTGGGGAACTCCAACAGAGAGCGGGATGGGGTGGAGGAAGATCCATGAGAGTGTACTCTGAAGGTGCGGTGGGAGAGATAGGAGGAGAACCAGGAGAGGACAGAACCCTGGAACCCAAATGAGGACAGTGTGGCAAGAAGTAAATCATGATTGACAGTATCAAAAGCGGCGGATAGATCAAGGAGGATGAGGATGGAGTAGTGGCCTCTGGATTTGGCAAGGAACAGGTCATTACAGACTTTAGAGAGTGCCGTTTCTGTCGAGTGTAGAGGGCGAAAACCGGATTGAAGCAGATCGAGGATGGCATGAGAGGAGAGAAAATCAAGGCAGCGGCTGTGAACGGCACGCTCAAGTATTTTGGAGAGGAAGGGTAGGAGGGAGATGGGGTGGTAGTTGGAGGGACTGGTAGGGTCAAGTGATGTTTTTTTGAGGAGAGGTGTGACTTCAATGTCGCCTTCGGCACCTAATCACTACATCTCTTCTCAGGAAATCTCATCTACCCCAACTTGACATTTCGTCCTTTAGATTGTAAGCTCTTCAGAGCAGGGACCGTCCTTATTCGTTAATTTGTACAGCGCTGCGTAACCCTAGTAGCACTCCAGAAATGTTAAGTAGTAGTAGTAGTAGTACTACGGCGTGCTTGAAGGTGTCAGGGACAGTTGCACAGACCGTATAAGTCTGCCCCGCCTCCCACTACCGGCTCTGGCACAGACTGTATAAGTCTGCCCTGCACTATCCCCGCCTCCCAACCTCCAGCCCCGCCTCCCACCACCGGCTCTGGCACAGACCGTATAAGTCTGCCCTGCACTATCCCCGCCTCCCAACCTCCAGCCCCGCCTCCCACCACCGGCTCTGCCACCCAATCTCGGCTAAGCTCCTGAGGATCCATTCCTTCTGAACAGGATTCCTTTATGTTTATCCCACGCATGTTTGAATTCCGTTACCGTTTTCATCTCCACTACCTCCAGGGGCAGGGCATTCCACAGGTACCACTCACCTGTAGAGAAAGATATGTTTATCACAACTAGAATAGTTACAGCAGCAGAAAATTCCACAAGATGGATGTACACTCTGGCTAATCTTTATTTGATGAGATTCTGAAAGTCTGATAGTGTAAACTTTGTTTTCAGGTACAATGTGGTAGAAGAGAAGGGCAATTACCTGAACATTTGCTTAACAGAGGAACTTAGACCCCCCTCCCCCTCCAAACCTCTTATCCTTCTATCGACAGTAAATGCTTTTAATGACAACTAATACATTCTTAGTATACAGAATATGCTTCTGTCTTTTGCTACACAGCTCAACTTTGTCGTCTACAAAAAAAGATTTTTCTGTGTCTTCTTCGTGATTAATCTACTGTACTGTATATCCAAATATATACATTAATTTAAGCAGGACTGCTCTTGTAGTTTATAAAACACTAGTCAACTGGTCTTAGGACTTTTCTTATGAGAAAACATCCTTCTAACAGCTGAACTGCTAAGCTAAATGGCCGGTTTGCATTGGCCCTGGCCTTTATCCAACTCCGAGAACAGACTGCTGTCTTATCAAAAGAGGAATAAATTGCTGCTATTGTGATGTTAGCCCATCACTTGCCATTGCAATTCAAGTTTTTGTAAGAAAGAAATGTATGATCTAACTGAGGACTTGACCTGTGCGCCTCCTGAGATCCATCTAGGTGCTCAAACGGAGCATAAAAAGTAGGGAATCCAAGGATAAATGAACCGATAGCGGGAGGAATTGAGATAAAAGACAAAAAAAAAATGTACATTCAAGAAGCGAAACATATAGGGTAGTTTCTATATATCACGTCTCGATTTCCACATGGAGGTCAAAGCGTATTCTGGAAAGTATGCTTTCATTTAGGTGTAGGTTACAGAATATGCCGGGTGCTGCTCCGTGTGACTAAATTTAGTCGCGATCAATTACGCCAACTAAAACCTGGTGTAAATCCCGACGCCTAAATTAGGCACGGAGTGGGTGTATTCTAGAACAATATGCACAGAGTTTAGAAATGCCCGCGACTTGCCCATGCCACTCCTATAATCACGCCCACTTTCCAACTACGCGACTTAGAAATTACATGCACCACTTTACAGAATATGCAAGTAAAGCGCATAAACTCTAATTAATGCCAATTAATACTTGTTAACATCCAACTATCAGTGCTGATTAGCTTGTTAACTAATTAAGTTATGCACATTCTTATGGAATGCGCTTCGATCTGCACTTGGAAATCGAGAAGCGATATATAGAAAGAATCCTGGGGATAAAAGTTAAGCCCATTTCAATTATTATTTGTATTAATGAAGGGCTAAGTCCATTGCAATTGTATAACTTATTATTTGTATTAATGACCATATCACTTAAGTGTTCTAGAAACGTAAAGCCATATGTTTATGAACTTGATAAAGCCCCAGATGGAGGACGAGTTGCCTGGCTACTTTTAAATATGTGATTGTATTTGGAACCCGGACAAAGATTTTAAGGGCTGCTGCTTGGCCTGTGATCCTCTTAGTTTACGATAATAACTGGTAAATGTTTACTATATTTTAGGATAATAATTATTATTATTTGTTGCATTTCTATCCCACATTATCCCACCTCTTCGCAGGCTCAATGTGGCTTACAATACATCATGAATAGTGAGAATACATGAGAAAGTAAACCTTTAGTATAACAGAAGGATTTTGGGTAACGTGAATGGCAGAACATGATAGTACATTAGCAAGCAATCATAGTACGAAATATTTAAGAACTGCGTAAGAATTATATAGAAAACGTGCATTTAGTAATAGTGAAAAAAAACATGATAGTGGTTTGGCAGTGAGATATTGTAAGGGCAGTTCTGGGTATGTGTATGGGAGTTCGTAGTTGTTGTATGCCTCTGACATTTACACCAAATAAGTCTGTGTTTAGAATTTCTCCATAAAGAAATCACCTAAAAGCAGGATCTGTGCTTGGATACCAGTTGGATTTAGAACCTGGAAGAGGCTCACGTTTCATTCATAGCCAGGGTGTAAATGTGCTCTTCTTGTACCTAACCAGATAATAAGCACTCAGCACACTCCCCCTTCTTGACATGACACACTGAGACTAATCACACATAATTGAAGGGGAGGAGCAGAGGGCTGGGCAATCTTTTGTGTCCAAAGGACAAATGGTCAGTTCATGACACTCTTGTCTGAAGCAATAATTCTTTATTCCTCTATAGGAAGAAAACATCCTGTTCCAACATCTCTAATAATTAAGGAACCACAATCTCTGCCGAGGTTAGGAAAATGCGTATTGTTGAAAACAGCGAAATGCAAAGCTAACAATAACCCCTGTGGCACAGAAGAGGACAAGAAAGTTATTCTTTTACACAAGAAAAAGCAAAACAAGGTCCACGTTAATCTTTTCCATATTGAAACAAAAGAACTGTAAGACAAAGCACAGTCAAAATAATCTACAAGGTTAAGAAAAGTAGATAAACATATTAAACAACCCGCCCTCCCCCCTCCCCCCCCCCGCCAAACAAAAAACACCAAATTGCCTGAAGTGTAAAAAATGTTTACCCAAAAAGAAAAACATGACCTGGAAAGGTTTCCGGTATATTCAGTCCAATGCGCAAAATCTAGTTATGTTAAGCATGTAGAAAACAACAAATGTTTCCAATTTTTAAAAATGTACTCTTAGTCATTCTTGGTCAAAACAAGAAAAAGTGGATAATGGAGATTTTCATCATAGATTTCTTTTTCTTCAGTTTTCAGCTGTAAATTGAAAACAAAATGATAGGTTAAATGGACCAGCATTAATCGCCTGTAAGTACTGAACAAGGAAGTCTTATCACAAAGCTGAATATTGCTCTTAGTGTGAATTATAGGACAAAATTAAGTTGCAGGGAAAAGCAGAAAGCAAGACTGGCATACGCAGAGATTCTTTATCTATTTCTTCCATATCTGATGCTTCCCCTTCCAGTTCAGAAGCCAAAAAGAATAGCCTTTGTGTATAAAATAAGCCAAAAATTCAAGGAAGTATGTGTCCTTTATTAATCAATTGGATATTTTCACATCTGGAATTTTTAAACATTTTATTTTAATTTTTTTTACTGTTTGATTTATTATCATTTTTATATACCGCCTTTCAAACGTAATTCTACCATAAAGTTTGGGGGCCTCGCACTTTCCTTTCTTCATAATAGTTCTTAAAGGCTGATTTTACAGAATTTATTTTATTTTTGTTACATTTGTACCCCGCGCTTTCCCACTCATGGCAGGCTCAATGCGGCGGGCAATGGAGGGTTAAGTGACTTGCCCAGAGTCACAAGGAGTTGCCTGTGCCTGAAGTGGGAATCGAACTCAGTTCCTCAGGACCAAAGTCCACCACCCTAACCACTAGGCCACTCTTCCACTGTTGCTACTATTTGAGATTCTACATGGAATGTTGCTATTCCAACATTCCATGTAGAAGTCGGCCCTTGCAGATTACCAATGTGGCCGCGCAGGCTTCTGCTTCTGTGAGTCTGACGTCCTGCACATACGTGCAGGACGTCAGACTCACAGAAACAGAAGCCTGCACAGCCTTCTACATGGAATGTTGCTAGTGGAATAGCAACATTCCATGTAGAATGTCCAATAGTAGCAACATTCCATGTAGAATGTAGAATGTCCAGTAGTAGCAACATTCCATGTAGAATCTCCAATAGTATCTATTTTATTTTTTTACATTTGTACCCCGCGCTTTCCCACTCATGGCAGGCTCAATGCGGCTTACATGGGGCAATGGAGGGTTAAGTGACTTGCCCAGAGTCACAAGGAGCTGCCTGTGCCTGCAGTGGGAATCGAACCCAGTACCCCAGGACCAAAGTCCACCACCCTAACCACTAGGCCACTCTAGAAAGACCAAAACAGTATTTTTGCAATATTGCTCACTGAGACCCATTAAGTAGGAAACTTTCTTCCATTTTGCGGGAAGAAAACAAAAACTCTGATTGGCACTAAGATTCCTGTTTATTAATGAGAAGTAATTCAGTTTCTCAGTTCTTAAGACAGAAAACCCCTTGTTCTATCATAGTTTTGTTTTTTTTTTAACTGTGAAATGACTGAACCGGATATTATCTGACACTAAAGACACTTTCTCTTCCCTGGCATGGGAACATACAGCAAAGCTACACTTTAAATTCTAATCCATTTTGCAAAGTAGAGCTTGTTGTATAATTGCTAATGAAACGGCAATCTGTTCCCTAAGATCTTTAACTTTATAACAGGTGGCTCACACGGGATTACCTATCATTTTTTTTTTCTGCATCCCTGAAGCTTTGTGATCCAACAAATTAGTTACTTTCAGCATACAAGACCAGCAATAATATAAATGTTGCAATGAATTAAAAAAACACTTCAGTATAAAGTTGTATTTTTACATATATAGCATAGGCAACAATGCAGAAAGATATACATTAAAGCAACACTGACACAGATTAAGAGGGAAGTTATCAACATGGGTTGTTATTATTATTATTATTAATTACATTTGTACCCCGCGCTTTCTTACACATAGTAGGTTCAATGCGGCTTACATAGTACCGTATTTTTCGGACCATAAGACGCACCTAGGTTTTAGAGGAAGGAAATAGGAAAAATTTTTTTTTTGCTTTTTCCCTCCTCTAAAACCTAGGTGCTCCAGTGCGTCTTGTCCGAATCCCTCCCTCTGAGTTCGGGATCGCCCTCCCCCCGGCCCTGTCACCACTTCTCCCTACTCACGTCACGCGATCTTCCCTGGTGGTCTAGTGACGTCGGGGCAGGAAAGAGCCCCCTCTTTCCTGCCCAGCGCGCTGCTCTCCATCCTCCTGTATGCAGCCTGACGGTCTCGGCGAGATTCAAAATGGCCGCCGAGACTTCAATTCTCGGCGGCCATTTTGAGTCTCGCCAACACCGTCAGGCAGCAATGCATACAGGAGGAGGGAGCTCTTTCCTGCCCCGACGTCACTAGACCACCAGGGAAGATCGCGTGAGTAGGGAGAAGTGGTGACAGGGCCGGGGGGAGGGCGATCCCGAACTGGGAGGGAGGGCGGGCGGCCTGCCAGCCGGCCAGCCAGCCAGCCAGCCGGCCAGCCAGCCAAATTTCTACCTTCGGACTATAAGACGCACCCCCCATTTTCCTCCCAAATTTGGGGGGAAAAAGTGCATCTTATAGTCCGAAAAATACGGTAAATAGAATTACAAAGTCTTGAAGGAGAATGTTACAAGCTGTAGTAAACATAGTAGTAGTGGGCTTTTGAGGATATGTAAATTGAGCATGGAGAGGTAAACAAAGATAGGATGAGCAAAAGGAGAAGAGATTGGGAGGGGTAAGGAATAGGAAGGACTGAGAGGAAGAGAGTGAGGAATGAGCATAAGGAGATTGTGAGACATGGTCAAAGGTATAATAATCGTCGGGGCAGGAATCATGTGGGTGGGCTTAAAAAGTTATTTTATTGTCCTATATAAGTTTCTCCTATATAAGCACACAACTGTGGAACGCATTACCTAAAACCATGAAAACAATGTATGACTACCTCTAAATCACTAAAAACTAACCTGTTTAAAAGGCATACCATACCGATCCAACCTAAATGGCAGGACTCCGCAACACAACAAAACCACAGCACGTAATGGACACAACAAACTCCTCCGCTCTATGATTCCCCAATATGATTATTCACACGAACCTTACCCTGTCACAACCTCATATTGTATTAGTTCACACCGGAGTCGGCGAACGCCTCTCCAATACTATGTATGCCACATTGAGCCTGCAACTAGGAGGGAAAATGTGGAATACAAATGTAGCAAATAATAATAATAAAGATAACCGTTAACCCAGTAACCAGGTCTCATTGTATGAAACAGGACCTGTGCTAAAACAGCAGGAGCTAATGATATAATAATGTCTTAATAGTAGCCCACATTGATAACTACATCCCTAAGAGGTCCTTTTACAAAGCCACGGTAAAAAATGGCCTGTGGTAGTGTGGGCGCGTCCCAGTGGCGTAGCTACGTGGGGCCACGTGGGACTGAGCCCCCGTAGATTTGGCCCTGGACCCCCCTGCCGACAACCCTCTCGACCCCCCCTCCCGCCACCAACCCTCCCCCGCCGCCACCTACCTTTGCTGGCGGGGGACCCCAACCCCCGCCAGCCGAGGTCCTCTTCTTCCGGCGCAAGGCTTCGTTTTGTTTCTGTGAGTCTGATGTCGTGCATGTACGTGCAGGATGTCAGACTCACAGAAACAGAACGAAGCCTTGCAGATCAGCCAGCGGCTGCGCCTTGCACCGGAAGAAGAGGACCTCGGCTGGCGGGGGTTGGGGTAGGCGGCGGTGGGGGACGGTTGGCGGCGGGAGGGGGGTCGAGAGGGTCGGCGGTGGGGGGGGGGGGGGCAAAGTTGTTGTTGTTGGTGGTGGGGTCGGCAATGGTGGGGGGGTCGGCGGCACTGGGGGGGGCTATAATATGCCCCATCACCTCGGGCTCTGGACCCCCTCCCGCCGAAGTCTGGCTACACCCCTGGCGCGTCCATTGTGAGTGTGCTTGGCCACTTTTTACCACGGCTGGGAAAAAGGTCATTTTTTAAATACGCCGGGAAACGGCCGTGCGTGTAAATGAAAACTAGTGGATGCCTATTTATGGCCTGAGCCCTTACCACCGAACACTGACTTAGCAGTAAGGGCTCATGCACTACCCACACACTAACCATGCAGTCTGCGCCAATGTGGCCGCGCTTTCAATTACCGCTGGGAACGCTCCCCCCCCCAAAGTAGAAAATAGAAAAATATTTCCTACCGCGGGATTTGGCACGCGCCAAACTCAGAACTACCGCCGGGCGCATGCAGTACCCTGGCAACAGTGCCGATTTGGTAGACGCTACCTGCGGCTTTGTAAAAGGGCCTCTAAATAATTAGTGCCAGTCAATTAGATTCAAAGGAGTGCCCGAATTTTTATCATACATACAGCAAACTTCCTAAGAAAAACTACAAACTCAGGTTCCATTGAAATCTGGACAATGGCCCTAGACCCCACATATTAAGATCTGTCATTTTTTTTTATTGTGCTGGCATCATATTTAATTATTGCCTATTAAAGGGTTTCATCTCACCGAAAGTATCATATCTGCGTTATATGAACGTTCCTCCATGCTATCGTGATGTATGTTTTATCACATTCCTGTTATATAATTCTTCTACAATGCTGTTTTAACGTATATATTTCTCATACTGTATCATGCTACTCCTGTTATTCGGATTCAAGTTTCCCTCGTTGATTTTATTTATGCTTATATTTGGTTATATCTCTATTGGCAATGCTGTTAAGCTGTACCTGCCGTATGTACACAACCTTGGGTGAATCTCTTCATAAAGACAGTTAATAAATCCCAATACATACTTTTCTTATGGGGCAAAAAAGGAAAAATCTCCTGTGTGTTTTGGGTTTGTAAAAGGTAAGGGAGGTGGAAGGCGGGATAAGAATTCTTTCATCAATCTGCCATCCATTCCATCACCCCACCAGGTTTCACCCGGCTTCATTTACTTTGCTCTTGTAAATGGCTCTGCAGGTCAAAAATATGTCTTCTGCATAGTGCATAAGGCAGTAACTAGCGTTCCCCCTAATTTAACCAAGATTGAGCCTACTAACCTATGAGAGCCGGTATAGATGAACATGAAGTCCACACACACTAATAGAAACGCGTCAATACACTCTCTTCTGAATTCTCTTCCCCCATATTTTCACCACACTTAAAACTCTACCTATAGTTAAAATTGTTATACCCAAACGTTTCTTACTATTGTTCTATCGCCTTATCATTTTCCCATTGTTACACTCCATTGTTCTATTTCCCTAATGATATTTTGACTTTGTCTTCCCATAACCCTTCACAATGTAACCCATAATTGAATTGTAACAAAATGTATTTCCATCATTCACTATCCAGCCTATAATCGAACGAGAAAAACGCCCAAGTTCCGACCTAAATCGGGAGATGGGCGTTTATCTCACAAAAACGAATAACGCGGTATAATCAAAAGCCGAATTTGGGACGCTTTCAACTGCACTCCGTCGCGGATGCGGACAAAGTGGACGGGGGCGTGTCGAAGGCGTGTCAAAGGCGGAACTGGGGCGTGGTTATCACCCGAACAGAGATGGGCGCCCTTCGCCGATAATGGATGCGTTTGTAGCTAGAATTTAGGGCACTTTTCCTGGACCCTGTTGTTTCACGAATAAGGCCCCAAAAAGTGCCCTAAATGACCAGATTACCCCCAGAGGGAATCGGGGATGACCTCCCCTGACTCCCCCAGTGGTCACTAACCCCCTCCCACCACAAAAAAATGATGTTTCACAACTTTTTATTTTCACCCTCAAATGTCATACCCTCCTCCCAGGCAGCAGTATGCAGGTCCCTGGAGCAGTTGTTAGGGGGTGCAGTGGACTTCAGGCAGGTGGACCCAGGCCCATCCCCCCTACCTGTTACAATTGTGCTGCTTAATGCTTATTAGTCGTCCAACCCCCCCAAACCCACTGTACCCACATGTAGGTGCCCCTCTTCACCCCTTAGGGCTATAGTAATGGTGTAGACTTGTGGGCAGTGGGTTTTGAGGGGGATTTGGGGGGCTCAACACACAAGGGAAGGGTGCTATGCACCTGGGAGCTCTTTTACCTGTTTTTTTGTTTTTGTAAAAGTGCCCCCTAGGGTGCCCGGTTGGTGTCCTGGCATGTGAGGGGGACCAGTGCACTACGAATCCTGGCCCCTCCCACGAACAAATGCCTTGGATTTATTCGTTTTTGAGCTGGGCACTTTCCTTTTCCATTATCGCTGAAAAGCAAAAACGCCCAGCTCACACATTGGCGAATAAAACATGGGCGTCTATTTTTTATCGATAATACGGTTCGGTCCGCCCCTTCACGGACCCGTTCTCGGAGATTAACGCCCATGGAGATAGGCGTTTCTGTTCCATTATGCCCCTCTATGTATTGTAAGCCACACTGAGCCCGGAAATAGGTGGGAAAATGTGGGATACAAATGCAATAAATAATAATAATAATAGATAATCCATTACACTATTTACTAGTGATCCAGCAGCAGCTAAATTGGACTAAAATGCAGAGACAAAAAACCCAAACTAAATCCCTAACTTCTTCCCTCCCCCTCAGCAAAACAGTTAGAAAATACCATTCTGAGTGACAAAACATTATGTAGTTTTTCAGCAATTTGGCTTATGGAGGTTCTTGCCGGATTAAAAATATTCTAATTGTATGATTCCGTGAAATGAAAAGCTCTGTTTAAAACAAGAACACGGAGCGGATTGTAAAGAAAACAATTTTCCAATTTTGCAGGCAAAATAGGGTTCATGAGGAGTGGAAGAAATTATATTAGCTACTATTAGCTGCATTGTGCTTTACTTCATAATTGGATGTAACACGCTCAAGACCTACCGGATGAATAGCAGCTGCAGGAGTGGAATTCATACCGTTTACCCTTTATCGTATCCACAATTATCAACAGCTTACCGCACAGATTATAAGCATCAGGCACTTGTAACGTGGCATTTTGAAAAGGTACGCAGAGGTGCAATCCACCATTCTTTTGCCAGTTCATATCATAGCCGTTCAAAGTTTGCTTTCATGAAACAGCACAGTACAGTGTGCACGACACTTCCTTGCACCTCGCACCTAGCTTTATTTTTAACATCACAAAAATTCATTTGCAAACGATGCAGAACGGTGCATTTTTCGTTGGGGGAGCATAAAAGTGGCAAAAATGCATCTGTAGCAAAAGTACTTTTGCATTTTAGGTACAGCTATGCAGTGAACAGTATGGATTTAGGTTAAATGATTTAATCCTCTGTTAGCACTATTCAGAAAACATTGTTTTACACCTTACAATATAAGACAAAGTTGTTGCATGATGTGAGTACATTTTCACAAAAGCATTGGCATAACTTGTAGAATGGCACAGATTTGATTACAGGCTTGCTTTTTAAGGGAAATAAAATTTCACAGCTAACAATGAGAGGTGAAAAGTTTAAGAGGCAAAGCTTCTCCTCCTGATCACGGGGTGTTAATCAGCTTCATGGGTGGTTGGCTAAATCTGTGGAATTTTTTTTTTTTACTTGCTCCATTGCCAAGATTGTAGCTAGTTTTTTTTTCTCCCCTGTTGTAGGAGGAAGGGTGAACAAGTCCCCATAGAAGGCAGCTGTGTATGAATGACATGAGGTGTTAATGCAAAGGGCAAAATTAAAATTCATGAATCTCTTCACAACCATTTGTGTAACAAGATTAAGACGGGACAGCGGAAAATAGCCTGCATTATCAGGCTTCTGACAGTTCTCCAGCTGGTTATGCTCTATTCCAAAACAGTAGGGATAAGAGGATAACATGAGGCCTGAAGGAAAATGCCTCTCCTTCTTTGGGGAGTAAAATCATCCCCGGGCACGATGAGGTTTGGAAGAAGACATGCTCCATAGGAAGAAAAACCCCAATCCTGCTAAAGAGGCAGAACATATTCGCTGTTGTTATCAGCATGAACGTCACACGCTAACAAAAGCTTCCGATGAACCAGAGAACTCTAGTGATACAATTTGTCAGCCAGTGCACTGCACAAACAGGTTGCTGCTTTGCCTGAGAGAGAGAGAGAGAGAGAATTCTTTGATTGTGATGGTGATAATGAAGAATTGCTTCCAAGTTCCATCCTTCTGTGCTCTACAGTGCCCCCAGGAAGAATCCCAAGGATGATAAAGGGGATGGGATGACTTCCCTATGAGAAAAGGCTAAAGTGGCTAGGGCTCTTCAGCTTGGAGAAAAGACGGCTGAGGGGAGAGGTCTATAAAATAATGAGTGGAGTGTTTACTTTTTGCAAAAATACTAGGACTAGGGGGCATGCTATAAAGCTATAAAGTGGTAGATTTAAAACAAATCAGAGAAAATATTTCTTCATTCAACGTGTAATTAAACTCTGGACTTCATTACCAGAGAATGTGGTAAAAGCAGTTAGCAGGGTTTAAAAAAAGTTTGGATATCTTCCTACAAGAAAAGTCTGGACATTGGGAAAATCCACTGCTTATTTTTAGGATAAGCAGCATAAAATGTATTCTACTGTTCTGGGATCTTGCCAGATATTTGTGAACTGGATTGGCCACTGTTGGAAACAGAATACTGGGCTTGATGGACCTTTGGTCCATCCCAGTATGGCACTGCTTATCAAACATATAAACGGCAAGTGACCTCTCACCTGCAAATGCGCAGTAGAGACTTCCCTCTCTGTCCCGCCCTCGCGTCAAGACGTGATTACGTGAGAGGGTGGAACAGAGAGGGAAACGGAGTCGGAGTCACTGTCGGACACTGCCGCCTGGAAAACGAACATCACGTGCACCAACCTCCACCCTCCCCCCCATCCCCGCCGCCGCTCCCGCCCTCCTCCGTATTGGGCCCCCTGCACTGACCTGACAGCGCCTCTCAGAGGTGAGAGGCGCTGTCAGGCCAGTGCAGAGGGCCCGGCATGGAGGGGGGAGGGAGCGGCGCTGAGGAGGGTAGCTGGAAATCTTGCCCGTTTTAACGGGCTTAACGGCTAGTGTTCTTATATAATGATTCTGTGGCATATCAATGGTTATTTAGCCAGAAGTAGAATTTCAACTCTAGAAGTGTTTTCTGTTTTTACAGTAATTTTAATTTTGATACAGAGGCTGCAGATCAATTTATCCGTGCGTATTCTGAAGAATGAAATACACACTCATGTGATACGCTAAGGGGGTAATTCAATAAAGATGGCGCTAACATTTATGCAGTAAATATACATTTTACTTCTACTACTTTTAAGCATTTCTATAGCGCTACTAGATGTATGCAGCACTGTACACATTATATGCAGGTATTTTCTCTGTCCTTAGAAGGCTCACAATCTAAGCTTTTGTACCTGGGGTAATGGAGGGTTAAGTGACTTGCCCAAGGTCACAAGGAGCTGCAGAGAGAATTGAACCCAGGTTGCCAGGATCAAAGCCCACTACACTAGCCATTAGGCTACTCCTCCACACCACCAATAAAAATCTGGCTACGCCCTATTCTCTAAATACGTAAATGTCGGCTATAGAGGTGGGCAAGCATACGGATGGACTGTAGGTAGGACTTGGGGTCCTTTTACTAAGGCATGCAGGTGTGTACGCATGTCCTACACACAACAATTTTGAACTACCACCTGGCTACCATGTGATAATTTTATTTTATACGTGTCCACTAAGCGTGCTGGAAATTTTCCGGTGCACGGCGCTAACCGGGCACTAATCGGCATTGTACGCACGTAGAACATTACCACCCAGTTAACGCATGAGACCTTACCACTAGGTCTATGGGTAGCGGTAAGGTCTCAGGCCCAAAATGGACGAGCGCCAATTTTTATTTCGCCGCTCGTCCATTTTCAGCCAAAAAAAAAGAGGCTTTTTTTGCAGATGCACTGAAAAATGGACCTGCGCGCGTCCAATACACGCGTCTACACCAGCGCAGGCCATCTTTTGGTGCACCTTAGTAAAATGACCCCTCATAGAATACTGTAAGTTATGCATCTATAACTAGCATCAAGGCACAAGAATTTACACTGGTTCTATGGCCAGCATAGCTGCTTGGACCTAACTACAAATGTGTGAATATACATACTGGCTGATGTTCAAAATTTATTTATTTTATTTATTTATTTATTGCATTTGTATCCCACATTTTCCCACCTCTTTGCGGGTTCAGTGTGGCTTACAATAAGATATGAATAGTGGAAATACAGTTGTACAGCTTGGTTATGGGTTACATTGTACAGGTTATGCGAGAGTCGAACAATCATTAGGAATATTACAATGGGAGGTCAACATTGAAACATTGGAAGGAGACAATGGGAAGCTTAAGGGCAGTAGTAAAGCACAAAGACATATGTTGGGTGTACATATTTCTGTGAGTATATGTATGGGTGATGTGGAATTAAGGGGGGGTGATACATTGATGAATAGTGAGTGTGGACTCTATGTGTTTTGGCTTTTTCCGTAGATTGTTTCAAACAGGTGGGTCTTCAATGATTTGCGGAAGGAAGCTTGTTCGTGAATCGTTCTTACGTTGCGCGGCAGTGTATTCCAAAGCTGTGTGCTTATATGAGAAAAGGTTGACGCGTGTAGCGTCTTGTATTTCACGCCCTTGCAATTAGGGAAGTGGAGGTTGAGGTATGTTCGGGTTGATCTTTTAGCATTTCTGGGTGGTAGGTCTATCAGCTCGGACATGTAGGCTGGGGCTTCGCCGTTAATGATCTTGTGGACTAATGTGCATACCTTAAAAGTGACGCGTTCCCTAAGTGGAAGCCAGTGTAGTTTCTCTCGTAGTGGTGTTGCCCTTTCATATTTTGGTTTTCCGAAGATCAGTCTGGCTGCTGTGTTCTGGGCTGTTGAAGTTTCCTCAGTATTTGCTCTTTGCAGCCTGCATATAGTGAGTTGCAATAATCCAGTTGGCTGAGCACGAGGGATTGCACTAGGTTGCGAAAGACGAATCTTGGGAAGAATGGTCTTATCCTTTTCAATTTCCACATGCAGTAGAACATCTTCTTCGTTGTGTTATTTGCGTGGGTTTCGAGTGTCAAGTGGCGGTCGATAGTGACTCCAAGGATTTTGAGCGTTTCTGAGATCGGAAGGTTTAGGTTTGGTGTGTTTAACTGGCCAGAAATGGCTGCCGACCAGTTAAATCACTTGTTTTCGACTATCTGGCTATTTTCAGCGGCACTTAACTGGTTCTCTCTGTTGACAATGACCGGTTAGCACCAAATTCCAATGTGGCTAACTTGGGGGTGTTCTAGGGGCGGAGGCGGGTTAAGGGCTGATATTCAGCCCCTCACCGCGTAAGTAAACTGCTTAAATTGGGCTACATAAATAACAGTCCTATCTTTAAGCGACTTGACTTATGCAATGAGAGGCTGAATATTGATGTAACTGGCTAAGGATATTCAATGCAGAAGCCTGAACAGGGCCCGGCACTGAATATCCAGGAATAAGGCTGGTGGCGGTCAGCAAAATGCTCACTGCTACCAACTGAATATTGGCCGGATAGTTATGCTAATATTATATGAGGGAAAGTAAGCTCTTGTTTTCCTTTATCCAATAGGCTCCAGTTAGGTGACTTCTAGATGCCTTAATCGATTGCTTTGTTTGAGCTTTACTTAGGCCCTATGTCTTTGCCTGAAAATTTCCTAAATGTAGGCCTGCAGTTTATATGCCTACTTTAGGTTCCTATTATTTCTTCTTTTCTAACGTCATCCCCATAGCATAGTAAAAATATTTTTCAGGAAGTCAGCCTTAATCAGTTTTCGAAAGGGCTGTTTTAGTCTGCAGTAGCTCTAAACCCTTCAGTAATTGCAGGGGGTACTCCTGGCACTTAGGGGAATGACTGTCTCAATGAAAAACTTTGGCATCTCTGAGATATTATTCACTTTACGTTATCAAACATGACGTAAATATTAACATACTTATGAGTTGGATAGTTAAGTATTTCTAAACAAGCTTCAATCATCATATGTTCATTTTCCCAAGACAGAATTTCTCCACTTTCGTTTTCATTTGATAAGGGAATTTCTTTACCCATTACATAAATTTTGGAGCGTTTACATAGCTATTCATCTAAGGAAGAAGGAGAGTTACACTTCCATCTTTTGGCTACAACACATCTTGCGGCCAATATAAGAGTGTGCTCTTGAGCTACTCCATAATCTTCCCATCGCAAGGTTGAATCTTAAGAGAATTCCACCACATGCGATTGAAATCTCCTGATTTTACCAACAAAGCGGAGAAGTATTATGATCCCATTTATGGATCAAGTAGGATAATTATATGATCTCATTAAAATCTTGGGGCCCTGTTTACTAAGCTGTGCTAGAGGCAACTTAACGTTTTTAGCGCACACTAAGCATTATTAGCGTGTACTAACCATGTAGACACCCATAATAATCCTATGGGCATCTACACAGTTAGTGTGTGCTAATTTTTAGCACACGCTAAAAACGCTAGTGCACCTTAGTAACAGGGCCCTTGGTTTGAACTGAAACTAAGTTGAAAGATACAGAAACCTTAGACACAAGATCCACATTTTTTCCCAGTCTTCTTTAGTCATGGTTCCAACAACAGATTTCCATGGAATAAGATACTTAAATGGTTGGGTTGAGCCTGAATCTATTAATGCATCACATAGCTTTTTGAGATAAGTTCATTCTTTTATTTAGGGCCCTTTTAGTAAGCTGTGCTAAAAGGTGGCCTGTGCTATTACAAGCCCGTGGGTTTCCTGTGCACTGAGGCCACCTGTTAATGTGGGGGTAAAATGGCCAATTTTTGTATATTGGCAATAATAGCCATCTGCTTAATTCTTCCATTAGCACATGACCATTAGGGCATGAGCCGTTAACTACACCTATTTTCGAGGCGGTAAGGGCTCATGCACTATCATGCGCTAATGGCTAATGGGTTAACACGTGGCAATACCCACACACTAACCCATTAGTGCTGAATACACCTCTTCTCTGCCCCCAAACATGCTCCCAGTGTAGGGTTACCATATTTTGTCCCCCCAAAAGTAGGACACATGCCCCGCCCCCTTTCACAAAGTGAATGGGCTGTGCTGGCACTAGCCTGTCTTAGTGAACTGGGGGGGGGGGGGAGAGGGGGTAAGTTTGTACCTGAGGCAATGGATACTTAAATGACTTTCCCAACATCACGGGGAAGTGTAGTGGGATTTGAACCGAGCTCCCCTCACTCTCAGCCCACTACTCTAACAATTAGGTTACTCCTCCACTCCTAGGAAGGTTCCCTTCCCCCCCCCTAAAATCAACATGCCAACCTTTGACTACTACTTATCATTTCTAAAGCGCTACTAGACGTACGCAGCGCTGTACACTTGAACGTGAAGAGACAGTCCCTGCTCGACAGAGCTTACAATCTAATTAGGCCAGACAAACAGGACAAACAAGAGATAAGGGAATATTAAAGTGAGGATGATAAAATAAGGGTTCTGAACAAGTGAATAAGGGTTAGGAGTTAAAAGCAGCATCAGAAAGAAATCAATAGTGCCAAATGATTGTGGGCTCTTAACTAATTGAGAGGTCCCATTTCTGCATGTTTATTGCCTATGGGCTCCTTTTACTAAGGTGCGCTGAAAAATGGCTTGCAGTAGTGTAGGCGCAGGTTTTGAGCGCGCGCCAATGCATTTTTCAGCATGCCTGTAAAAAAAAGGCCTTTTTAAAAATTTTTGCCAAAAATACACATGCGGCAAAATCAAAATTGCCACTCGTCCGTTTTGGGTCTACAACCTTACCGCCAGCCATTGGCCTAGCGGTAAAGTCTCAAGCATATTGGACGTGCAGCAAAAATGAAATTACCACAATAGAGCTGTGCAGTAACTCCATTTTAGCACGCGCTGGGCGCAAGTAGAGGCTTACGCGGCTTAGTAAATGAGCCCCTATGGCTTTAGTGAGTTTTTTTTTTCTCAAAAACAAAAAAAAGAGAAAAAAAAAAAATAATAATAATAGTAATTTAAAAAAAGTAGTGGATCTCGTTAGCAATTTTGGATCTCAAGTAGCCACTGCTGTTTCTCCTTCGGATTTTGAGCACTGATTGGGACACTTTTAATTGTAATGGCGAATCAGAGATAGGTGATATTTCATTAGATATCTGCTCTCCATTTGTTTTGCAACTGATTCCAGATAATTTGTCCTGCTCTGTTATTGTTAACTAGTAAAAAAGCCCCGTTTCTGATGCAAATGAAACGGGGGCTAGCAAGGTTTTCTTCTGTGTGCATGTGGGAGTGTGTGTGTCCCTGCCCTCTGCCCTCTCTCCCTTCCCCTGTGCTGTCTGTCCCCTCCCCCCTCAGAGTCGAGTCCTTCAGTGTTAAGTTTCCTGCTGTTCTGTGTTTGTGTTAGAGAGATAGTGAGGGCTTCTGCCCTCTCTCCCCTCCCCCCTCTGAGTCATTCACTGTTACAGAGAGAGTGATTTGGTTTCGTGCTCTGCTATGTTTTCCTTCACTGTTTGTGTTACAGAGAGAGCGTGGGCGGGGCAGACACTCATGGGGAAACCGGATATCTCTCCCCCTTCACACTTCTGGCTGGAGGCTTCATTTAGAACGTTGGTGGTGCCTTTTATATATATACTAGTAAAAAAGCCCCGTTTCTGATGCAAATGAAACGGGGGCTAGCAAGGTTTTCTTCTGTGTGCATGTGGGAGTGTGTGTGTCACTGCCCTCTCTCCCTTCCCCTGTGCTGTCTGTCCCCTCCCCCCTTGGAGTCAAGTCCTTCAGTGTTAAGTTTCCTGCTGTGCTGTGTTTGTGTTACAGAGATAGTGAGGGCTTCTGCCCTCTCTCCCCTCCCCACTCTGAGTCCTTCACTGTTACAAAGCCAACGATTTGATTTCGTGCTCTGCTGTTTTCCTTCACTGACTGTGTTACAGAGAGGGCGGGGCAGACACTCATAGGGAAACCGGATATCTCGCCCCCTTCACACTTCCGGCTGGAGGCTTCATAGAACGTTGGTGTTGCTTTTTATATAGAGAGATGTATCTTTACAGACAGGCGTTATGCACTGAAGCATTAAAATTAGCAATTGTGCATCCTTTGTTGGAAAAGAGCTCTTTGGTAAAGGTGGTTAGCTTGGCAGAGTTTAAAAAGGGTTTGGACGGTTTCCTAAAGGACAAGTCCATAGACCGCTACTAAATGGATTTGGGAAAAATCCACAATTTCGGAAATAACATGTATAGAATGTTTGTACATTTGGGTAGCTTGCCAGGTGCCCTTGACCTGGATTGGCCGCTGTCCGGGACAGGTTGCTGGGCTTGATGGGCCTTTGGTCTTTTCCCAATATGGCATTACTTATGTACTTATATCTATTCCTAATTATTGCCCTATTTCATCTCTCTCACTTTTAGCAAAAGTAATTGAAAGAGCAGTTTGAAGTCAACTTTGTGAATTATTCAGCGAGAGCTGAAATAGTTCATTTTTTCCAGTGTGGGTTTCATCGGCCTGGAGGTGCCCCAGACTGTCAGGGGATACCCACAATGAATATTCATGCGAGAGATTTGCATACACGGTTCCCACTGCATGCAAATCTTTCTCATGAATATTCATTGTGGATACCCTGAATACCCGACTGGCTGGGACGCCGCCAGGACCAGGTTTGGGAACCTCTATGTTAGATGTTTTTGCTGCCTTTGACACAATTGAGCACCAGATTATTTTGAAATTTCTTCAGTCCTTTGGTATTTCAGGAAATGTTCTGGAGTGGTTTGAATCTTTTTTGAGCAATAGGTCACAGGAGGTGAAATGGGTGATCTTTGCTCTCCCCCACAAAACATTATAGCTGGTGTCCCACAGACAGCCCTTGTTATCTGCCGCCTCATTTAATTTTTATTTGGTACTTTTGTTTGAAGTGGAAAGAGCTGAACCTTCATTATCAATTGTATGTAGACGACACACATTTTTTTTTTCATCCAGTAATCCATTTGAGAAAGCTGTAGAGCCTAGTGGTTAGGGTGGTGGACTTTGGTCCTGGGGAACAGAGTCACAGGCAGCTCCTTGTGACTCTGGGCAAGTCACTTAACCCTCCATTGCCCCATGTAAGCTGCATTGAGCCTGCCATGAGTGGGAAAGCGCAGGGTACAAATGTAACAAAAATAAAATAGATACTATTGGAGATTCTACATGGAATGTTGCTACTATTGGACATTCTACATGGAATGTTGCTATTCCACTAGCAACATTCCATGTAGAAGCCTGCGCGGCCACAATGGTGATCTGCAAGGGCCGACTTCTACATGGAATGTTGGAATAGCAACATTCCATGTAGAATCTCAAATAGTAGCAACAGTGGAGGAGTGGCCTAGTGGTTAGGGTGGTGGACTTTGGTCCTGGGGAACTGAGGAACTGAGTTCGATTCCCACTTCAGGCACAGGCAGCTCCTTCTGACTGTGGGCAAGTCACTTAACCCTCCATTGCCCCATGTAAGCCGCATTGAGCCTGCCATGAGTGGGAAAGTGCAGGGTAGAAATGTAACAACAAAAAAAATAACATCACTATTTGGCTGCCTAAGAATAAGTTTGCCCTGAATCTTGCAAAAACTGAAGTGATGATTATTGGTCAGTCTTGTTGGTATGATATTCCAGTATATATTTTAATCTATGGTCAGAATATTATGATTATTCCACAAATTTGGAGTCTAACATGTTATTCTGAATTTGGGAAAGAGCGAAGAGAAGTCCAATATCTTCTGAAATGTTTATTCTCCTTCTACTACTACTACTACTATTTAGCATTTCTATAGCTTCTAAGATCACATAAGTTACCGGCCTTCCCTCTACCACATCCAACCCTCGATAATGTCACTTCCTATTTCTTCACTGGCAGGGCTGCAATAGAGGGAAGCATGCAGAGCCAGCAAAGGTTGCCTACGGGAATCTCTGCCAGGGACAGCTCAGAGGTAGACCAGGGAGGAGTGGGTTCAGAGAGAGACAGGGAGATGTGTGTAAGAGGGTGGGGGGGGGGGGGGGGGGGAGGAACACTACTACTACTACAACTATTTAGCATTTCTATAGCGCTACAAGGCGTACGCAGCGCTGCACAAACATAGAAGAAAGACAGTCCCTGCTCAAAGAGCTTACAATCTAATAGACAAAAAATAAATAAAGTAAGCAAATCAAATCAATTAATGTGAACGGGAAGGAAGAGAGGAGGGTAGGTGGAGGCGAGTGGTTACGAGTCAAAAGCAATGTTAAAGAGGTGGGCTTTCAGTCTAGATTTAAAGGTGGCCAAGGATGGGGCAAGACGTAGGGGCTCAGGAAGTTTATTCCAGGTGTAGGGTGCAGCAAGACAGAAGGCGCGAAGTTTGGAGTTGGCAGTAGTGGAGAAGGGAACAGATAAGAAGGATTTATCCATGGAGCGGAGTGCACGGGAAGGGGTGTAGGGAAGGACGAGTGTGGAGAGATACTGGGGAGCAACAACATAGCAGATGCCAAGCTGTGGGTGGAGGGGGAGAAAAATGACAATATGTGGGTAGGGGCAGAGGGGTCGGATGGGAAGAAAGTGGGAGAGATGGATAGAAGAGCGGGGGGGAAAAGTTAAAAAGAAAATTGCATGTATAGGTGGTGGTGGGGGTGAGAAGGGCCCGCCCAGGTTAACTCTGGGTCCACCCAAAATGGCAGGTCTGGCTATGCTCCTGATTTGCAATCACTGATCACGATTTTACAGCCCAGCTCAACATTTTTTTAAAGGAATATGCCATTCAAGCAGTAGTACAATACAGCCAAATCTATTTTTGTATAAATCCTATCCAAACTACTTGTGTTGTTTCAGACGGAAAATAACACACAGAGAAAACAGGCACAATCTCTGCAAGCAATTTTTCAGAAGGCAATAATCAAAGTAAAAGCCTACGCAGATTTTTCCTTTGATTATTGGTGCAAACCCTGCAGGAAAAAGTACCCACAGAGTCTCTGCCAATGTGCCCAGTTTTGTTTCTTTACCCCTAAACGTTTCAGTTTTAATATACTGTAGAATGAATATTCAAAGGTACATATACATTAAGCAACTGAACATATAAGCCCCCTAAGCATGAATTTTCAGTGGCAGCATACTGATAGGGGGAAATACTACATATAACAGTGTGCCTAAACAGTGTCGGCACAAGGTGAGGTGCTGCCTGAGGCAGAGCCGAGATGCCACTCCCCACCCCATTCCAAGATGCCTCCCCCACCCAGGCCGAGATGCAGCCCCCCTTCCTACCTCCAGCCTGTTTGCGGCGTTTACCTCCTTTCGTCACGTTCCAAACCCGGAAGCGGCAGCGATTCCCATACGCTGCCCTGCCACTGGCACCCGCCTCTTCCCTTTATTGTGGCTGCTTGAGCCTCTGACAAAACAGGAAGTTACATCAGAGAGGTGGCTGCAGTAAAGGGAAGAGGCGGGTGGCGGCGGTTGGGCAGTGAATGGAAATCGCTGCCGCGTTTGGAACGTGATGAAACAGGTAAACGCCGCAAACGAGATGGAGGAAGGAGGGGGGAGATGCCGCTCCCTGAAGAGTGCCGCCTGAGGCCCCTGCCTCAGGTGGCGTAATGGTCGGGCCACCCCTGGGCCTATATATAGCCTAGAGGGCACCTATTTTCCTGTATAGAATACTAGCACAACTGGACATACAGTAATATCTCGGTTATCGTCGGTTTCAGTTTTCGTCGATTTTTTTCGCGAAAAATTTGTCTCGGATTTTGTCGGCGTGCCCACGTGACCTCGCTGCTAATTTTCCAAAAACGTGTTCTCCTGCTCAGTGTGGTGTTGTTTGTCGTTGTGTGAGCATCACCCCGTGCGTCTAGCCAAACAATTCCATTGCTTTCCAGTGTTTTTATTCATATGGAAATAATTGCCTCGGTTTTCGTCGATTCTTTTCGGACGGATTATCGACGAAAACCGAGGTATCACTGTATATGCATATGTACCACTGTTCCCTCTGAGTGGGAGTCCTCCACCTACAATCCTGCCAGTGGGGGGTGCTGTTTCACTATGACATTTTCCATAGTGAGGGACAGGCAAGTTATGCAGGACTCCAAGGAACCTAGAGATTGAAAACACAATATTCATGCAACACCACTCACTAGCAGCAATGCAGTTGGAGGACTCGCGCTCAGCTTACAGGGAACAGTATGAATGTGCTTAGGTACAAGCGCTTACACCAGCCATAGGAGCTGGTTTAAGTGTGCAGACCTAGTTGAGGGACAAACTTATAATAGTCTAGAAGTTAACATGCATAACTGTACATCTTGTCCCACCCATCCTAGGAATACTGTAAATAATTCCCACCTCCAACGTTCTGAAGCTCACTCCGTGCCACTGAAGCCCTGAAGCCTGATCCTGAAGCCCCCCCCGTAGTGTTCGTAGGGTCTCAGCACCACTCATAGCCCCGCCCACCCCCCCACATAATTCGCAACTCCAGCGTTCTGAAGCTTACTCCGTTCCACTGAAGCCCTGAAGCCCTAAAACCCTGAAGCCCTGTAGTGTTCGTAACCTCACTCAGCACCAACTCCTACAGCCGCCCACAGCCCCGCCCCTCGCACGATACCCTCCCCCGTCGCAACCACCAACTTTGAACACCCCCCCTGCTGACGACCCTCCCGCCGCCAACCCCCCGTTGCCTACCTTTGTTGGTGGGGGATCCAACCCCCGCCAGCCGAGGTCGTCGTCTTCGATCAAAAGGTTTCCTCCTTCTGTTTCTGACGTCCTGCATGTCAGACTCACAGAACGAAGGCTTGCTGAGCTGATCTTCGTTCTGTGATTCTGATGTCCTGCACGTGCATGTGCAGGACGTCGGAAACAGAAGGTGGAAGCCTTTTGCATGAAGAAGATGACCTCGGCTGGCAGGGGTTGGGGTCCCCCGCCAGCAAAGGTAGGCAATGGCGGGTTGGTGGCGGGAGGGTTGTCGGCAGGGGGAGGGTGTCATACAACAAGGAGCACAGCGCGTCAAAATCAAGCAAACTCCAAGGGAGGGGAAGGGTGCCGCCGTGCAAATCGACGGGGAGGAATGCCTGACGACACACAGAGGGACAGAGAGAGAGGTAGGGAGGGGGCCATGGAACCTTGCTAGCAAAAACGGGCCTTTTTCTGTGGTATATATATAACTTCAAACATACCACCCACATCCATAATGTTGGAAATGAAACCGCATTCTCAACTACCTAACCTGCTGCTGTCGAGAAAAACCTTTCAGAAATTCATGCATGTAAAATTTGATTATTGTGTGCAAACATTTTTAATGCATGTACCTGAAATTTGTGAGCAAAAAATCTGTGTGCAAAAGTGGATTCAGTGTGTATGGCTCAAGCACCTATAATTTTCCAAAATGAAACCGGAAACCGAACGCACACTCCTAAGCAACGGTTTTATGTTAAGCATGTAAGCTAGCTGAGAAACTAATCTTAGATAAATGCTTTTGACCTAAATCTTATAGTACCTGGATCTAATTCCACAGCTGTGAAATTCTATTTGAGATCTATCAGTCTGAATGTGCAATCCAACCAGGTCAAAAAACAACAAGAGATACAGATTTTAAGATATGAAATAGTATATGTTTTAGTATTTCATTATCCAAATTATTACAATTTATACTGTAAAAATGCTACTGTTGATTTGCTCCCGTTTTAAATCCAGATGAATGGAAATGATTCCCAAATATATCACTCTGCTATTAATTGAAAGATTGGTTTGCCCTGCCACAAGGCATGGAGATAAAATATGGATCTGTACCACACACAAAATGCTCTTGGAAGCTCTATACCTATTGAGTACTTTAATCATACATTTAGGTTACCTGCCAAAAGGATCATGATCTTTTTAAAATGAAGCATGGATTAAAGTGTTATCTAACACAGACAGAAAACCAACCTTGAAGTGGGAGTTAGAGATGTGCTCATCATAATTTTCATATCTTTGGATGGTGAAACCAGCCTTTTCAGCTAGGGTGCAGAAGAGATTCAAAGTATTCCCTCTGAGAGGTGCAAATACCATTGCTTTGCCCTGGAACAACAACAAAAAAAAAAAAAACAATTCCTAAACATTTTTACAATTGCAAGGTAATTGGACAGAACATACACAACTGACTAGGTGGCTGATTCTTAAAGTTGGGTGCAGAAGCGAATAACGCAAAGCCCATAACGCCGAAAGGAATGCAAAGAAATAGCGAAGCGATGCTAAAAATAAAATCTTATGCAATTGATATGTGTGGTTAATTGGAGCTAACAAACCGAAAGCAAGGGTAGGACCATACCTAGCGCACAAACACAAAGGGTTTGCGGTACACGAGGCTCTTGTGAGCATGCCCAGATGAATCCAGAAGTGCAAGCACACATCGGTGCTGTTCTTTTGTGCTTCTAAATATGAGCCTTTCAAAAATTGTTTGCTTATATTTAAGTGCACAGGCGTCAACCGGGGGCGTAGCCAAACCTCGATGGGAGGGGGGCCAGAGCCCAAGGTGGGGGGCACATTTTGGCCCACCTCCCTGCTGCCACCCTCCCGCTGCCACCTTTGACCTCCCCACCGCTTCTGCCTCCCCACCGCCGCCGCTTCTGCCCCCCCCCCCCCGGGCATTTTACCTGGTCACGGTGACTTTCCAAATCCGGCACTGGCAGCGATTCCCATATGCTGCCCTGCCGCTGCCAGCACCCGCTTCTTCCCTTTACTGCTGCTGCCAGGGTGAAACAGGAAGTCACTTCAGGTGGCCGCAGTAAAGGGCAGAGGCGAGTGCCGGCGGCGGAAGAGCAATGTATTGGGAATCGCTACCGGGTTTGGAACGTCACCGTAACCAGGTAAAACACCACAAAGCTGCCCCCCCCCCCCAAGATGCCGCTCCTAAAGAGTGCCATCTGAGGCCCCCGTCTCAGGTGGCCTAATGGTCGGGCCGCCCCTGTGTGCAGGGTTCCATATCATGCACGCTGTTAGCTATATTAGGAGGAGGCATGCTTACGGGATGTGTTTAGGTCAGAGAAGGTAACTAAAATGTGTTCATTACATTTTACTTTGTACATATGGTAGTTTTCACAAACTATGTAGTTCTTTTTCTACTGGATTTAGCGAACGCTAAATAATAATATGCCCATTATATTTCTATCGGCATCTTACCATTTAGTGCGTGCTAAATCTGTTATTGCATCTTAGTAAAAGGACTCCCTATATGTGTAGTAGGGATGTACATTTTTTTTAAAAAGTTTAATTTCATTCTGGACTTTTTCAGACTTTTTTTTTTGTTATTTTACACATTTGTTTAAATGAAAAAAAAAAAAAAATCAAGGCACCTTTAAATATTTTAGCATGCTTGCTGGTATGTGAGCAGATTTCCTCATTCCTTCAAGCTTTTGGCGTCAGATTGCACTACGCTTTTCAGGCTTAGCGCTAGTCTCACTGATAGAAGTTCGAACATTCGCGGCTGTCATGTCTGGACTCCTGATGAAGGCATAGGCTGAAACACGGACCACGTAGAGTCCATGCATCAGTGAATGTACGACTGACTAATGATTAAATTCTGCCACTTTTTGTGGATGTCTGAAGTAAAGACAATATTGCTTCCTGTCTCATTGCCCTGGTCATTCCCACTCCTTGCTTTGTTTGTGCTGTTTTGCGGGATTGCTTGTCTTTTCTTTCTTTGGATTAGTTTAAGTCAATTTAGCATGCACTAAATTTTTTAAGATTTGCTAACTGAAGGGGAAGGTTATCAATATGGACTACCATTATGATGTGCAGGGCCGGTCAAACTCGGTAAGCAACAGGGCCGGTCTTAGGCCGAGGCGACCGCATAGGGCCTCGCGCTTAAGGGGACCCCGCGCGGCGCGCCTCAGTCAGCCTCCTTCGCTCCCGATTCCCGGCGCTCCGGCGGTATTTAAATATACCTCCGTTGCAGGCAGCTTGGCAGCGTCAGTGAAAATGCTGTCTGATGTCACACCAGCCTTCCCTTCGCTCGTTCGTTCCCTCTCAGTGTCCTGCCCCCAAGGAAATGACGTCAGAAGAAGGCAGGGCACTGAGGGAACGAACGAGCGAAGGGAAGGCTGGTGGGACATCAGACAGCGTTTTCACTGACGCTGCCAAACTGCCTGCAATGTAGGTAAATTTAAATACTTGAAGATTTGAAGAGAAGAGGGCGGGCAGGTGGACATGGGAGCGGGAGGGATGGAGAGAGAGGAGAGCATTGATCAATGGACATGGATGGGAGATCAGGGCCCAGGGAGAGAGGATTAATTGCTGGACATGGAGGGGAGGGAGGAAAATTGCTGGATTTGGATAGATGGAGGAGGGAAGGGGAGAGAGGAGCATCGATGGACATGGATGGGAGGGCAGGGCCCAGGGAGAGAGGATTAATTGCTGGACATGGAGGGGAGGGAGGAAAATTGCTGGATTTGGATAGATGGAGGAGGGAAGGGGAGAGAGGAGCATCGATGGACATGGATGGGAGGACAGGGCCCAGGGAGAGGGGAAAATTGCTGGACATGGAGGGGAGGGAGGAGAATTGCTGGATCTGGATAGATGGAGGAGGGAAGAGGAGAGAGGAGCATCGATGGACATGGATGGGATGGGAGGGCAGGGCCCAGGGAGAGAGGAAAATTGCTGGACATGGATGGGAGGGCAGGGCCCAGGGAGAGGAGGGGAGGGCAGGGGAGAGAGGAGAATTGCTGGATATGGAATGGAGGAAAGGAAAGACAAAGGAAGGAGATGCACATGGATGGAGGGGAAGGGAGAGAGGAGAAATGCTGGACATGGATGTAGGGGAGGGGAGGAAAGTAGATGCACATGGATGGAGGGGAAATTGCTGAATTTAAGGGCTGGATCAGAACGCTTTGAAGGCAGATGCTGAAACTGGAGAAAGGATAGGGACAGGGCTACAGATGGTAGACAGGACACAGGAGGATGGTGGACATGGTGAGAGAAAAAAATATCAAATGGAAAGAAGACACTGCATAAAACAGAAGACACTGGGACCAAAGTGAATAGAAAAACTAAATGGTCAGACAACAAAGGTAGAAAAAAGTATTTTATTCAGAATGTATTAATTGGAATATGTCAACTTTTGGAAATGTGCATCTGTGATATTTTGCATGTAAGTTTCAATTTTTCTAGTATTGCTGCATGCTGAGTCTGACTCCTTGAGGTAACTTTCCAGTTCAGTATTTTGCCTTCATTTCTGTTGTGTCATGTGTTTTTCATGTATGATCAAGGTGCAGTGTCCTGCTAGCATGTAGTATTTGCAGCCCTTTTTTTTTTTTTTTTTTCACGAGGTAGTGTAATGGTGTTTTAGAGCCTAGTGTAATTACAGTTCTGCCTTTCCACACATAAGGTTGTAGCTCGTCCTGTCCTTGGAATTAGTGCTGTTATGGTTTGGTAAGGTTATGAGTGTGTTTTTGCACAAGTTTGTGTATAGTGTTTTGCAGTGGAGAGATTGTGTGTCCGCACCTCTGACCCCCCGGGGTTATGAGACTTGGAACTACTAATTGTAGTGGACTTGAACTGAATAATTTCTGGGGGGGGGGGGGGGTTCATGATAGCATTGTGCTTATTATTTCAATCAGTTTTTCTGTACAAATTTAGCTTCATTTGTCTTTATTTGAAATTTCATAAATAAAAAAATGTTCTAAAAATGTAATAATCAATGGGGTGGAGCTGGGGCAGGGCTAGGGCGGGGTGGGGCTAGGATGGGGCCCCACCAAATTGGTCTGCACAGGGCTCCAAACTTGCTAAGACCGGCCCTGGTAAGTGGGGTAAGCACTGCAGGGGGGCGCCTGCCTTCAAGGGCGCCGCCATACCGCACCACCCTTGGGGCTTTAAATCTTTTTAATTTACCTCCGTCCCAGCAGCCGCGTCATTTGAAAGCCCAGCCCCGTCTCTAGCCTTCCCTCCCTTCGTAAGTTCGTTCCGCAGAGTCCTGCCTTCTGACGTCATTTCCTCGAGGGCGGGACTCTGAGGGAACGAACTCACGAAGGGAGGGAAGGCTAAAGACGGGGCAGGGCTTTCAAATGACACGGCTGCTGGGACGGAGGTAAATTAAAAAAGACTTAAACCACGCAGGGAAGAAAAAGGGGGATGTTGGGGGGGGGGGGAGAAGAGGGCGGACAGGTGGCCATAAATGGGAGGGAAATGGGGGCGAAGAAGAATTGCTGGACAGGGGCAGGGTGGGAGAAGAGAGAAAGGAGATGCGGGGGGGGGGGGGGCTGCCGTGCGCGCCAACTCATAGTCTGCAGGGGGGCGCCAGAGACCCTTGGACCGGCCCTGATGATGTGTTATTTTACTTTTAATCCAAGTTATTAGTAACTAGGTCTAACTGCATAAAATGGGATCTGTGCTAAAATAGTATGGTTTAGAGGCAATAGTTATCAATAGTGGAGTGGAAGAGTGGCCTAATGGTTAGTGTAGCGGTCGTTGATCCTGGCAACCTGGATTTAATTCCCAGAGCAGCTCCTTGAGACCATGGGCAAGTCACTAACTCTCTATTGCCCCAGGTACAAACCCCACCCCAAAAAAAACTTAGATTTTGAGCCCTCTAGGGACAGACAGAGTACCTGCATATAATGTGTACAGCGTTGTCTCTGTCTAATAGTGCTATAGAAATGATTAGTAGTAGTAACATGGGTTACTGTTAAGCAGTGCATTTTTTTCTAACAAAATAGGTGCCGGTACTCAAATGCCAGGCCACCCTTCACGGGTGGGGTGATCACTGAGGGACCCATTTCACAGTAGCCAGGCCCCCTGCAACCAGTCACAGAACCTATGACAAGGCAGAATTGGTGTGTAGAGAATGAACTCTTTCATTAAAACTTGGGGCCATGGGTCAATTTTAGCAGACAATGAAAAAGGTGCCGGTACTCAGTACCCCCTCAAAAAAAGCCCTGCTGTTAAGACATGTTATGCTATTTACCACAGGTCCCATTTTATGCAATGAGACAATAAAGTAACGTCTTAACAGTAGCCCACATTGATAAAATAACACAGCTTAATGGCAACTCACATTGATAACGGAATGTGCACTACAAAACACACATCCCAATATGTAACTTCCCTTTGAAAATCTATTTTACTGCGGTACCGATAAAAGGGATTATTGTATAGTCTATTTTTAAGTCTAAAGTGGCATAGGGAATTATTTTTAGTTTAAATTTGTTCTGTTAGTTCACAGGGTCTGCCTGTCTCTTTTATTTGTGAGCCGCACTGAACCCCTTTTGGGTAGTTGCAGCATATAAGAATCTTACATAACGTAATGTAAAAAGACCCTGAATAAAAACTATCTGTAGATTTTGCTGTAATGTAGGCAGTTTGGAAATTGCTCCCACCATCTGAACAACATGGCAGCCCAATATCACGGGGCTCTGATGCTGTGCTTCAGAAGAAGGCTCCCCATTAATACCAGAACAATGAGTGCCACCTCAGTACATCAACCACTTCTGAACAATCCTGAGCCCAGGCACTTCAGATCAGATTTGTGTCTCGGCATGCCACTAATTCTATTTTTAGATCTAACTCATTAAGGAGAAATGATATCTCATCTGATAATTATCTTTCCATCAGTCCTTTACACTGTTCCAGAACTTGTGGGTAGTTGTGCCTATCGACCAGCAGGTGGAGATAGAGAACACAGAACTAAGCGGTGACTTACAAAGCCCTGCGTAGCTCCACAGCTCTTCAGTATTTACGTAATGACAACAACAATCTGAACACACTGAATTTTAAAAGAATTGAAAACACTCACATACTCCTCAAAAATGAGTGTAGAGAGAGCCCAAAAGCAAAGAGAAACCTGAACAATGGGAATATTCCAACTTTTATATAGTAAAAGGAAGGCCAGAAATCACAGGAAGACTTCTAGAACAGTATGAAGGACTAATGGAAAGAAAATAATCCACCTGCACATTCAGAGTGCCTGCAATGTGTGCCATGGACGAGCATTGGAGATTCTTCTCTGCCCAGCTCATTAGCAAGGAGGCGTTCATTGCCAAATGGCAACTGTCACATTGTCAGAGAACACTCTGACTGGGGCCAAACCTAGAAACTGCATAAAGGACTTTAGCGCAAGCTGGATTGCTCTGAGCTCCAGATGATTGATTGCTTCCATCTGAGACCATGTTCCATGTGCCACATGACTCTGATAATGTGTGCCCCAGCCCAAGAGACTGGCATCTGTAGTGACTACTTACCAGTGTATTATGGACAATGGGACTCCTTCACCCGGATTGCATACTGACAGCCACCATTGAATACTGCGTCTGGTCTCCATGGTCCATGGAATGTGAATGTTGTACTTTTGGGAGAGCAGAGATATCTAAAGCAGGCATGTGTGTGCCTGTGCCCATGCAACCACTTCCACTGTGGCTGTCATTGAGCCCAATACCTGGACATGATCCCATGCACGAGTCCTGCTCTGATGAAGGAGGAGCAAAATCTGCTACATCAGTTTAAATTCCCCTGCTCTGTGTCGAAGAGCACTTATAGGTATTCCAAGGACCAAACAGTCAGACTGAACATCCTTCCTAATGACTGTAACACGTGGACGACTGAAGTAGTCGTGGTCTTGCTGTCTGCAAAGGAGGAAGCTTCAATTAGCCAATTGCCAAGATACAGATAAACCCTGATACTCTGTTGCCTCTAAAAAGCTACAACCACCACCATGATCTTGGAGAAGGTCCTTGCTGCCATCAATAACCTGAAGAACATGGTTATGAACTGGAAGCAATGACCTAAAATCACAAACCTCAAATTTCACTGATTAGGTCAAATGTGTCACATCCCTCATCTGTTCTCTGTGATCTCTAGCATCATTCCGTACCAAGAAGGATCTGTTTACTTCCTTTATAGCCCTGCAAGAGGGTACTGGCTGATGTCTTCACTTCCTGTCTGGTAGTATATAAGGAAGTTCCTGACTCTCAGCCAGTGCCTTTACAACTGGTCTCCTAGAGTTGTCTAGTGTGTGTTGCAGCCTTGTTCCAATTTGTCTCCTGTTCCTGCCTGTGTCTTGTTCTACCCCTGCTCCTGCTTCATGTTCTTGCCTTGTTTCAGCCTTGCCTCCCAGTTCCATCTCTGTCTTCCACCTCCAGTCCTGTCTACAAGCTCCAGCCTTGTCTTTAGTCCAGTCTTGTCCAGGCATCTTGCTCGCCGACAGTTGGGGCATAGCCAGCCTTCGGGTTGACTAGGTAGCATCAACTTGGCTGCAGCCCAGGGTTCACCTCGAGTCATGACAGATTGCAAAGGCGAGTCACCCACCTTGCATCTGCTCCAGCAACTGGCCCTTCAGCTCCAGTAACTTTCTGATTCTGTTCAGGACCTGACCAGTTGCATGGACCACCTCCAGCGTCTCCAGGACCTCTCCAGCAGCAACGGACTCAACTTCAGCAGATTACGGAAACCCTTCAGAGTGTCTGTGCTCAACTTGCGGTGATGCCAACCACAGGCCCTACAGGACTGAATCTGCCTCCAGGATCCTCTCCAGTGGTACTATCTCCGGTTTACCCGGTATCTTAGCCTCCACCAGTTTGGATGACCTGTTTCCATATGCATCAAGGTGGACATCAACTTTCAAGAAAGGGCTAAGGAATGTGGAGGTAAACACCACTCTATGTGATCAATGCCCCAGTTTCAGAATTCCTCAGACTTAGATACTAGCGTCTCCTGCCACCCTGGAGGAAGAGGTCCCCAGGCAAATAGGCCAATCTCAACTTTCAGAGGAGGAGAAAAGATGTCAGAGAGCACAAAACCTCTGTCTTAATGTGTGGTCCTGGGAGATTATGCTAAGCGATGTCCCAGGAAACCGGGAACCCTTCTAAACCTAGACATTGTGGAGATGTCCCTAGGTCCTTCCCGAGTTCTTCTGACCCACTGGATCTCCAGCCCTCCCTGAACCTGTGTTTGGGGGGGGGGGGAATCGGGGGGACCGGAGGTCTGCTGGACCTCCAGCCCTCTGTCGCTGGGGTGGGGGTCGTCGGTTCTTGGGAGGGAGAGGTTGTCAGTTCCTGGGGGGGGGGGGGGGGGGGGGGTTGCTTCATTGGGGGGAATGGGGGCCTGCTAGTATGCAAATGCATGCTGGACAGGGCTCACCATTCCTCACCAATGGTCTGCAAACCCTAACGCCAGCTCCGAGCTAGCGAGCCAGTCTCTGGCACTATGGTCGCTGATCATTGGGGATGAATAGGTTTAGAATGCATTTGCATGCTATTTGCGCTAAGAGCCCTGTTTTGCATGTATTTGCATGCTAGTTGTGTTCAGAGCCCATGAGTACATTGTTTTACGTGCTTGGGGGCACTGATCATGGAGTGGTAGCAAACGCAGCCGCTAGTATGGCGCTAACAGCCTATAGTGCCTACGTTTGCTTCTTATCATCACAACACTAATTAGCAGTGGGAAGGATTCCTAAGTAATCAAGATTTTGTATCATATTACTGTTATATCATAAAATAAATATGTCATTTTCCAAATAGTAAATGTATCATGAAGGAAACACTTGTAGCAGAAGCTTATGGGGGGGGGGGGGGGGGGGGCACGCAGTTAGCATGATTCTATAAACTACTCCTAAATTTAGGAGTAGATTATAGAATATGCACACATGCCATTCTTATGACTAAAATTTAGGTGCACACCCATTTAGGCCACCTAAAACGAGGCCTAAATACCTGAGCCTTAGTTAGGCGCAGATCGAGTGTATTCTATGATAGTGTGCATAGTTTTTTGAAATGCCCACAACTTGCCCATTCCACAACCAAGGCCACGTCCCCTTTTTCACTGCACACAATAGAATTTATGCTCACTGCGTTATAGAATATGCCTAGAAAGTTGTGTGCGTTAATTCTAATTAAAGCCAATTAGTGCTGCTAACTGATTGTTAAGTAGCAATTATCAGCACTGATTGGCTTGTCAATCAATTAAATTGTGTACAATTGGTCATACAGCCAAATTAGTGTGCACAACTTAAGATGCCAAATATAGAATTTGGGGGTATGAGAGTGCAAGGTCCTGAATGATACCATATAGATACATTGGTCCATCCATAACTGTTCAACACGCTAGAGACTTCCATAGTGTTTAGCGCACGCTTATTTCTTAGAATGCAATAAAAACCCTAGTGTGCCTTTGTAAAAAGATTGGGGTGGAAAAATCTTTTGGTCCGAGGGCCGCATTGGGAGTTGTGACTGTCTCTGGAGAAAAAGTCTCAGGGAGTCGATATTTGCCCACGGATGGTTATCTTTTTTTTATGGTGAGAGTGTGGTACTTTGTTTTCAGCACGTCCTGGTTGGATCATGTGGGGCGGTAGAGACTATATCGGAGGAGGCTTTGAAATGAAAGTCGGCGCTCCCTCTACCCTGTGCGGCCTTGGGGATGGAGGGACAGGGAACTCTCCTGCTCGTCTGCTTTGATCAGCCCTCCTACCTTTTGCTGCACGTTCTCATGTCTGGTTCCTGGGGGTCCCTGGCCGCCTGTAAGATCCTCCGGCGTATCCAGAGTGGGCAGGAGCTGGGGAAGCGGCCCTTCTGCTGGAAGACCCTCACAGAGACCTTGTGTAGAAAAGAGCCCACCCTGGAGGGACCTGAGAAGACCCTGATCCTGTAAGAAATCTGAGCACTTTACCGTTTTCTGCACGGAATTGAATTTTTTCACCTTTAAATGTATAGTGCTTTTTTCTTTTAAATATTGAATGTGTGTATACCCTATTCAGCTTCTAACACCTTCACTAACATAGGAGCTGACTCTGAGGGTGCTTGAGCACCCCAATATTGAGAAATTTGTTTGTATTTGTCCAGGGTTATTTCCATTGGGGGGACGGTTTTGCAGGATCCCCGGGATCCAAGTACGACCTTAAGACTGGAGCGCGTCTTTGTTTTGACAGCCGCTGCTGCTTACAGTACACTGCAGCGATCACCAGCCATAACCCAGCGCTGCGATTCTCTATTCTCCTCTTTCCATGGCGAATCTTCAAGGAGGTTACTAATCTCAGAAGCTTAGCGGAGATTGGGTGGCAGCACCGGTGGTTGGGAGGCGGGGCTAGTTTAGGGTAGACTTCCATAGTCTGTGCCCTGAAAATGGTACATACAAATCAAGGTCAGGTATACATATAAAGTAGTGCATATGAGTTTATCTTGTTGGGCAGACTAGATGGACCGTACAGGTCTTTTTCTGACGTTACTATGTTACTATGTGTTAGAGGGACAGAACCAGTGCTTTTTTTGTAGAAAAAAAGGTGTCGGTACACATTATGGGCAGGGTTACCACATATGGCTCCACCCTGATTATAGCCACACCCCTTATACCAGCCATGGCGCATATAAACAGACATCATTGAGAATATTATACTAGTATAGGAGAAAAAAATGATGTGATTTTTTTCATTATAAATAATTTCTGTAAGCTGTTACAGCTCCAGTATACACACTGCAAAATAAGACAGCAGATGTAAATTCTCAAATTGGACATATTCCAAACACTAAAATGAAAATAAAATGATTTTTTCTACCTTTTTGTCTAGTGACTTTGTTTTTCTATCCATATTGGTCCCAGTCTCTGATTCTGCTGCTCTCTCTCTCTGTTCTCTGAACTCCGTTTCCAGGGCTTCCTTCTATATATTTCTTTACTTTCCTCCTTTCTTCTTCATTTCTTGCCCTACATCCATAAGGGAAAGCTGGGTCCTCCTCCGTGGAATTGACTGGAGGAGGTATAATGTGGATCCAGCTTTTGCCTATTTTCTCCATCCATGTGCAGTTTTTCTCCTCTCTTCCCTTTCCCTCATCTCCATTCATGTGCATCTTCTTCTTTTTTTCTTTCCTCCCCTCCATCCATGTCCAGCACTTCTCTTCTCTCTTCCCTCCCCTGTATCCATATAAAGCAATAATTCTCTCTCCTCCATCCAAGTCCAGCATTTCTCCTCTCTCCCCGCCAACTCCACCAGCCATCCATGTCCAGCAATTCTCCTCTATCTCCTGCTCTCCTCTCCATCCATTTCCAGCATTTCTCCTCTCTCCCCTGCCCTCTCCTCCCATCCATGTCCAGCGATTCTCCCTCCAAGTTCCAGGGTCCCCCCTCCCTCCCTCCGAGTTCCAGAGTCCTCCCCCTTCCTCCCTCCGAGTTCCACAGGATTCTCCCCCTCCCTCCCTCCCAGTTCCACAGGGTCCTCCCCCCTCCTTCCTTCCCTATCCCACAGGGCCCCCTCTCCCACAGGGTCCTCCCTCCGAGTTCCAGGGTCGTCCCCCCTCCCTCCGAGTTCTAGGGTCATCATCCCTCCCTTCCTCCCTCCCTTCGAGTTCGAGGTCCAGGCCCCCTCCCTCCAAATTTTAAAAGTCATCTTGACTTACCTCGTCGGGGTTACGGCGGCTGGCAGCAGCGATAAAATGCTTGCAGGCTCGGCGTTTACTTCAGTTTTCCCTTCTCTCTCTCTCAGCTCTGGTCCCGCCCTTGCAGAAACAGGAAATGAGGGTGGGACCAGAGCTGTCAGAGAGAGAATGGAAAACTGAAGTAAGCGCCGAGCCTGCACGCTTTTTATCGCTGCCGCTGGCCGCTGTAACCCTGACGAGGTATGTCAAGATGACTTTTAAAATTTGGAGGGAGGGGGCCTGGACCTTGAAGGGAGGGACGACGACCCTGGAACTCGGAGGGAGGGGGGGACAACCCTGGAACTCGGAGGGAGGGGGAACGACCCTGGAACTCAGAGGGAGGGGACGACGACCCTGGAACTCGGAGGGAGGGACGACGACCCTGGAACTCGGAGGGAAGGACGACGACCCTGGAACTCGGAGGGAGGGAGCAAACTTCTGGAGTTGGCGCCTATGGGTGAGTCGGATCTCACAAAAAAGGTGCCGGTACGCTGTACCAGTGCGTACCGGCACAAAAAAAGCACTGGCCAGAACAGTCTTTGGTCTGAGGAGTGGAAAGGGGGTTCCTCCAACTTAGTCATCACTCCCAATACAGCCCTTATGCCTGCTGTCTAGCATCAGTAAAAAATAATTGTAAATGGCCCACAAAGCTCAGCCAGTGGACCACTGCAGACGTGGATCCTGTTGCAGCTTCTATCATATTATCACTCTGAAACAGCAGGTATTTCTACATTATTAAAAGTAGGTCTGTCTTCCTTTTTCTTTTATTTCATTTTATCTTTCTACTTTTCACTTAATTTTACTTTGTTTTACCTGTTATTTGCATTTGTTTTGGTCCTTTCCTATCCTTTAAATTTTGGTGTTCCTTTCTGTATTTTTATTGATTTTATAGCATGTTGTTTACCACTTTGCTTGTACAATGTGTTAAGAGCAGTATATGAGATATATAAACCATAATGCAACTCAGAATGATCACATTTTACAGGCTGCAGTGGAGCCTGCATCAGTGGCAGACCTCAGCAGGGGTGAGCCTGACAAAATGCCCAAAGCTGCCTGAAGCTGTACGTACCCGATCCCCTCCTCCTGACACCCGGGTCTGGCATCGCTTCCTTCACACCAGCTGGGTCTCCACACACTGCAGCGGGGATCGCAGCAGACACAGCCTGAAAGCTGCCACATTGGCTGGCAGGGCCTCTCCTCTGCCATGTCCCGCCTCTCTGATGCAATTTCCTGTGGGCGGGAAGCGGCTGAGGAAAGGCTCCACCGGCAGCTTTCAGGCTGTCTCTGCCACGACCTACACCACAGTGTGTGGAGGTCCGGCAGGGGGAGAACTGGAGCGATGCTGGATCAGGGCATGGGGGAGAGAGATGGACAGATGCCGAACTGGCTAGGAGGGAGGCAAAGGGGGAGAGATGCTAGACTTGAAGACTTGAAGGGGGGGGGGGGGGCAGACAGACTGTTCGTTTGCACATATTGTGATATAGCAATTGCTATTATTAACAGAAAAGACAAGTTCAGAATGAGATATGAGAGATTTGAAGAATATTGATTTAAAGTAAGAAAATAAGTAAAAAAGAAATGACCAGTGAAGAATATAGCAGTTTGGAGCACATTGGTGCAATGGTTTGTTAGAACCTTTATGTACCGCTTCTGATGGTCATTTAAAAAAAATGTATTTTATTTTCAAGTGAATATGACTTAGGCTTATCCACAATGAGTTTTTGAAAAACAAATATTTTATGGTTTGGATATGTGGGTTTCAGGTTTACTTATTTATTCCAAACCATGAAACTTTAGTGCCTTTTAAACGATTTGTCGGACTGGGGGGAAGGGGGCAGAGAGAAGAGAAAGCGAGACTGGAACAGAGGAGAGAGGGGAGACAAATAATGGATCAACAGAGGGAGGAAGTGAGGGGTCAAGGGTGGGCTGCAGGAGGAAGAGAAGAAAGAAGCTCAATATAGGGAAGGCTGTGGAGGAAACAGGGACACAGAGGGGCAAAACTGGAAACAAAGGGAGGGAAAGGGACACAGATGAGAGATGCTGAACATAGGGGGAGGACAGGGATATGGACAGGGACACAGGGGGGAGACGCTGGACAGGGCAGATAGGGACACACAGGGGGTCTTTTACTTAGGCGCGCTGGTGTCTTTAGCGTGTATTAAAAATAGGCACGTGCTAAACGTTAGCATTTAGTGTGTGCTAAAAACGCCAGCGCGTCTTATTTATTTATTACACTAGCCGTTGAGCCCGTAAAAACGGGCTAGTAAAGGAAGGGGGGGGGGGGGTTTGAAAGGCCCGCCCCAGATAGGTCGCCGCCGCCTCTTCCCCCCCCCCCCGGAGTCACCGCCGCCCCTCCCCCCCTCCACCCGGCCCGTGTACCTGGCTTCACTATTCAAACCGCCGGAACGCAGCACAAAGCTCATCTGAGCTGCCGTCGGCCTTCCTTCTTCTCTGCGTGTGTTCCGCCCTCGTGTGACGTAACGTCGGCGAGGGCGGGACACAGGCAGGTAAGGAAGGCCAACGGCAGCTCAGATGAGCTGTGTGCTGCGTTCCGGCGGTTTGAATAGTGAAGCCAGGTACACGGGCCGGGTGGAGGGTGGGTGGCGGCGGTGACTCCGGGTGGGTGGGGGGGGGGGGGGGGAGCGGTAGCGGCAACCCTGGGGGGGGGAGCGGTGGCGACGGCGGTTCCCTCACTCGCAGGTGCGCTCTCTGTCACGCCCCCGTCATCACGTATTGACGCGGGGCGGGACAGAGAGGGTCTCTACTGCGCATTTGCGAGTGAGTACGCCTCTTGCCATTTATATGTTTGATTTGTACCCCACGCTTTTTCGCTCAACGCAGGCTCAATGTGGCTTACATAGTAACAAGAGAATACAATAGTATCAGAATCAACAAAGGAGGTATGTGATAGGACAAATAAACAAGGAGTAGATGGGATAGAAGAGGTGTCAGAGAAAGGATAGGGATAGATAAGGAGGTGGGGCGATAACGGAGAAGTTGGGAAGAGCATGGAGGGTGAGAAGGTTGGTAGGAAATATTTTCTGAGTCATTGTTGTCAGAGCCATAGCAAGGGGAGCTGACACCCGGGGCGAGTCGCCGCTGCGCACCCCCCCCCGGGTGCAGCACGGCGCATCTCTCCCCCCCCCCCGGAGCGCATACCTGCAGCGAGGGACGGGCGGGAGGGCCGATCCGCCCCGACTGCACGTTGCTGGGGTGTGTCGGCTCCGCGCTGGTTCACTGCTCTCTCTGTACCGGAACAGGAAGTAACCTGTTCCGGGGCAGAGAGGGCAGTGCACCAGCGCGGAGCCGACACCCCCCAGCGGCGTGCAACCGGGGCGGACCGCCCCCCCGCCCCCCCCTTCCTACGCCACTGATTGTTGTTAATGATTAGTTGAATGGGTAAATAGATGGATTGCTTATGTTTGCCTCAGTATAAGACTCTCACAGAGAAGATGAAAGCTGAACATACAGCAGAAACATCAAAAGGACAGGAGACATTGGAGAGAGCTAAGAAAAGAGAGAGAAAAAAAGCAGAAGAGAGACACCAGGACTAAAGCAATGTTCAGGCAACAAAGGTAGAAAAAAAAGTTATGTTTCTGAATTTCTTAATTGTAATATACTAGCTTTAGGAAATGTGCATCTTTGTGCTCCCCCTACCTTGCAAGTGATGGTGTTCAGGGGGCCCATCCAGTCCTAGATACACTACTGGGCCTCAGGTAGCTGATGACAGGCTGTGGGAGGGCCTTTGCACGCTGTTTACACTTTTTAATCGATAATAAGCAGCAGGCCTGTTCAGGCTCACAAAGATATAGTTTGCCTGCCCCGCTTTAAATAATTTGCCCTGACAGTGGTAATCCTGATTTTATGCTCAACAGCAAAAATTTGGACTTATCACAAAAGTCCAGTCAGACTTCTGTTTCCTTGTGCCTGGCTGACTCCCATGTTTACACTGAAACAGAGGAATTAAAATTTGTCGTAGCCACGAGAGCATGAAGCAATACCTCATTGCTAGTTCACAGAGACCCGGAGATATTCAATCAAAAAGGCTTTAAATAAAGTTCCTTCTGCTGAAGATTTTGATGAGTTGGCCTCACTAGCTCTAGAGTTTAGAGCATTTTACAAATGCATTAGCAAACTCCAGGGTGTGTTTTAAACCAGTGTTTCGTATTCTTCCGGGTGCCGATAGAACATCAGCTTGCTCCGTGCCATACAGAGCACTCGGTGTGCAACAATTTAGTGTACTAACACCCTGTTGTTCGTTGTTTGTCACATATAATACGTTCTGATTCTGCTGCCCTCCTAGCTAAGTGTAAGAGGCGAAGTGAATAAAGTTCAGTATTTACTGTATGATTTATTTACCAGAATGAATGGGTAAAATGAGTTAAAATGTCTGTTTCATGTAGTGCCATTGATTCAGTGCGTTCCAACATTTATAATAAGTAAACAGAGAGACTATTTCACGAAGCAAACAGGTTTTAAGCTGCAGATTATATCAAAGTGTTTTATTCATTTAATGTAAACAGAAATGAAAAAAAAAAAAGGGAAAGCAAAGTATGTTCTTGTACTACAAACACAAGGATGAGAAAGGTTACCACTGAAGGGATTACAAAAGACTGGAGCTACCGCAAAACTTCCAATATCTTAGTTTTGCTTTAATATGGAGGACACAGTTATCAAAGGAAAATACTCAAGAAACCCCTTGATAAAAATAATCTTATGCTATCTTTGAAGCGGTTTCATTTATTTTACTACCCACTGTGTTCCTTATCAGAAGGCCAAGTATAAGAAGTTTTCTAGTTTATGATTAGGAAAGAATCTTGCTAGATTAGAAGACTCAATTGAAGTTGGACTAATCAGTATTAAAGTATTACATGACATTAATCCTGCCATTCCATTACTCTCTCAATCACGGTGCACAGACTAATTATTCTGAAGTCAGCGTTCAAGAGAAAACGGAAGCATACTCACACGGGGCTGGAGTAATCTCTTTATTGCATCGACGAGGCTAGCTCTGTACTGGTCCAGGAACAAGCTGGCAAGGAAAAGAGAGCGGAATCCAGATTAAAAATGGGGTTTCAACTCTAATGATACTAATGCAGATAAGTACAAGACTAATTATCCTTGTTTATGAACTCTTGAAAAACTTGGAACAGTTTTTCTTTGAGGCATTTCCTAATTAATAATCGCAAAAGTTTGCCATAAGTGTAACCCACAGACAAAAATCAGATGAGCATAATAAAAGGAACCCTTATAAGGCATAAAAAGATATGATTTTATTTGGGTTGACTTTTTTCCTTATAGATTGATTCATAGAGGTCGTAAAGAACATGGATATGGGAATTTAATCTATTTATTTATTTAACACGTTTGTACCCCACATTTTCCCACCAATTTGCAGGCTCAATGTGGCTAACATCAAACCGTAAAGGCAGTCGCCAATCCGGTAACTATACAAATAACATAGTGTAGAGGACAGGGGGATAAAAAAAAAACAGGGTGTAAAGGGCAAAAGGTGAAAGGGTAAAAGTGGTCAATACGGTCCATTAATTTGCTGTGTTGCAGAATATAGGGACTATATTACTACTGTCTTATTATTTTATTGTGCACAAGGTAAATAAATCATTGCAGGACTCATTTCTAACAGTGTGTGCTAATGCTGATTCGGCATGTAATCTATCAGAGGAGCCACAGATATAAAATGGGCCCTGCAATAGAAAACAAGTGTTAATGGCAATAATACATGCTAATTGTTAGTAACTGACCACCTGATAGGGATAACATTAATGACATGTTAGTACATAAGCACTGCCCCGCTGGGAAAAGACCAAAGGTCCATCAAGCCCAGCACTCTGTCTCCGACAGCGGCCAATCCAGGCCCCAAGAACCTGGCAAAAACCCCAAATTTAATAATGATCAATGGACTTTTCCTTCAGGAATCTGTCCAGACCCCCTTTAAACTCAGCAAGGCCAGCTGCCGTCACTACCTTCTCCGGCAATGAGTTCCAGAGTCTAACTACGCGCTGGGTAAAGAAAAACTTTCTCCGATTTGTGTTAAAGAGTTCTAGGTAAGGAGGATCCCTACCCTTCATATATAAGTAAAGGCAGGGGGTGGGTGACATCCTTGACCTGCCACTAATAACATGGCTTCAGGTTTGAATGTCCCCACCTCTGATTTCCTTGTCCCCCCCCCCCCCCCCCCTCATCCCCTTCCTAGCATATCTCTGGTCCTTTCTTCCAGTGTCAGTGTGTTTGGGGAGAGAGAAGATCTCTGGTTGGGAGTTCTGCTTTTCCCTTCCCTCCTGATATGCATGCCTCCCCTCCTGCGCTTTAAACTAAGCAGTGGAAAGGAAACAGAAGCTTTGGCATAGGTAAACTTACGCACATGGGGGGGGGGGGGGAACTCTATAAATAGCACTCAAAAGGCTCTGTTTACTAAGGCGCGCTAGCATTTTCAGCGTGTGCTGTGTAGGCACCCACACTTAGCACGCGCGCTAAAAGCACTAACGTGTCTCTTGCGCGGCTAAGTAAATGGGGCCCGAAATCATCACTTAACAATGTTCTATAACGGGCATTCTGGGATCAGCGCCCTTTATAGAATAGTGAGTAATACGGGGATTCGCGTTCAACTTTGGGCATGTGGAGTTACACCAAATGAAACCAGGAGTAAATCCCGGTGCATAAGCTGGGTAAGGATCTCCCGAATACAGTAACAGTTCACGCATTTTTATGGAACACCCCTGACCTGCCCATGCCCTTCCCATGGCCACGTCCCCTTTGCAGATCCACGAGGAAACAGATGCTATTCTATAAATGGGCACATAAGTGTGTTTTTGCACGGATCTGCCGCTTCTGCCCCGTTTCGGTGCCTTAGAAAGCTTTTTTCACGCCAAAAATTCAGCACAGAAGTAGCGCCTAAGGTTTGGTACCATATACAGAATATCCCCCATAATGGAACTATGCACATTCGTTCACCTGCAGATAGGGTGGACAATTTTGAAGAGCCCCAATTCTGCACATAAAATTTGATTTTATATACAGGAATTGGATTTGAAAATAGCCCTCAATACATTTGTGACTAGATTACTGGAGCTATGGATGTAGCTCCCAATAGCTCGTTATATAAAAAAGAATGTCATCGCCTACAATTCATTTGACTTTTAGTTCTATGCCCTGGGTGCTATCCTTTTTCTTCACAATGCAATGGGCTTCTTAAAACTCTAAGATGGTATTTAGAAAACAGTACAATAAAAATGCAGTGACCGTAAAAGGAAGGAAATAAGTATAGGCTAATTTTCTCAGATTCCAAGGCGCCTCGAAGAAAATGATATCCAGAAAGCCAAGGCAGCCCAGCAACGTCCACAGTTCTCAAACTGGATGAAAGACAAAGAGGTAATTTGAGAAGCTTCTGCAAAACTGTTTACCAACCGCACTGAGGTATAAGATGTTCTCATTGAAAAATCAGTTTTAGGATTTCAGTCTGTGCACAATAATGCGGCCTTTATTATGGCTTACATGAAATCATGAGCTCCGACCTCACTGCTTGCTTGGGTTGGAAAAGGACAGGGAAGCTCTTACTTTGATGGGCCCTTTTACTAAGGTGCGCCGAAAAATGGCCTGCGCTGCTGTAGGTGCATGTATTGGGCGAGCGCAGGTCCATTTTTCAGGGCACCTGCAAAAAAGGCCTCTTTTTTTTTGCCAAAAATGGACAGGTGGCAAAAATAAAAATCAGCGCGCGTCCATTTTGGGGCCTGAGAACTTACCGCCACCCACTGACTTAGCGGTAAGGTCTCCCACGTTAACCGGGCGGTAATCATCAGCGTGCGTACACTGCCGATTACTGCCCGATTGGCGACACGCGGTAGAACTGCCACATAAAGTTTTGGACATGATTCAAAATTAGAATTACCGCCCGGGGCACGCAGTAGCTGGATGGTAGTTCTAATTTGACGTGCACTGTACACACACAGGCGCCTACATGTCTTAGTAAAAGGGCAATCATACTTTAGCAACACTTTCAGTAGGATAATTTTCAAAACAAGTATGTTAATACTAAGGGCACGCAGCCTGAAATATTTGTTTCACATTGTTTACGGGAATTTCATATTTTTTTTCTTTTCATTACGAGAGTGCACACTCTTTTGTAAAACGTGTATGTTTTTGAAAGAATGAACACTTTTCACAAAGAGTGCACACCATCCGCCCCCAGTTAGGTGTGCAATTTGGGGCATAGATAGCAGATCTACATATAAACTAATTAGCCAATTAGGCAATAATAATCAGTTACTGGTGTCAGATACTTAATTTGCAATAATTAGGACGTACGCATGGATGAGTCCTACGCTCTATACTATAACATGTGCACCTAAGTTCTTTAAGGTCCCTTATACTAAGCCACATAGGTGTCTGTGTGCGCCCAACGCGCGCCAATTTGGAGTTACTGCATGGCCCTTGCGGTAGTTTCATTTTTGGCGCGCATCCGAAAAAGACTTTTTGTTTTCTGATGCGCATCAGCTACGCGCATCAAGTGGCATTTCACGTGCGTAGGTCATTACCGCCCGGTTACCACGCGAGACCTTACCGCTACGTCAATGGCTGGTGGTAAGGTCTCGGACCCAAAATGGGCGCGTGCCAATTTTTATTTTGTCGCACGTCCATTTTTGGCAAAAATTTTAAAAAAGGCCTTTCTTACAGGTGCGCTGAAAATGGATCTGCGCGCACCCAAAAGCCACGCCTATTTATTTAATTTTTTTATTTTTGTTACATTTGTATCCCGCGCTTTCCCACTCATGGCAGGCTCTATGCGGCGGGCAATGGAGGGTTAAGTGACTTGCCCAGAGTCACAAGGAGCTGCCTGTGCCGGGAATCGAACTCAGTTCCTCAGTTCCCCAGGACCAAAGTCCAGCACCCTAACCACTAGGCCACGCCTACACTACCGCAGGCCATTTTTCAGCGCACGTTAGTAAAAGGACCCCAATAGTGCGCAACTCAAAAGGGGGTGTGGCTATGAGAGGAGCATGGGCAGGTAAGGGGCATTTCCAGACATTAGGCGTAATGTTATAGAATACCTGCATTTGTGTGCCTAACTGCCATCAATTGGCCGCCAACATTTACACCAGCTTTTGGCAGGTGTAAATGCTCGCGCCCAAAGTTAGGTATGAAATGCGTGCTAACTAACTAACTAACTAACATTTCTAAAGCGCTACTAGGGTTACGCAGCGCTGTACAATTTAAACATAGAAGGACAGTCCCTGCTCAAAGAGCTTACAATCTAAAAGACAAGAGAACAATCTAAAGACAAGTGTACAATCTAGAGGACGAGTGAGTAAGCTAGTATTTTGTAAAGGTCGTTCCACACAGAGTGCTACTAGCTTAGCACAAATGACCCTGCTGCCTAACTTTGAGCCTTTTTTACTAAGCTGTGGTAAAACGTGGCCTGTGGTAGTGTGGACGTGTGGAATTGGCGCAAACTGGGCCATTTTTTTTTTACCATGGTTGGGAAAAAAGGCTTTTTGACATGGGGGCAGTAAATGGCCGTGCGCTTAAATTAAAAGTAGTGAATGGCTATTTACTGCCTGAGCCCTTACCATCACCCATTGACCTATTACAGCAGTGCTAGCTGCTTAACATAGGAGTGGGAGAGAGCTGGATATGAGATGGGCAAGCAGAGGAGTGGTTGCCTATGACGACTAGTGCATAGGTTGGTACCAAGCACTAGCTGTCATGACTAATAACACAGCTGCACTTTCTGTCACCCCAAGAGAAGACAGTAAGTGCAGCCGTGCTATCGGCAGTCCAGTAGCATAGCTGTTGTCACAATAGGTCCCCCCCCTGAACTTCTCCTGTGCTACCCCTGCACTTCTGATCCCCTCTGACACCCCCTTCCACTTCCAATCCCTCTCCCTAAAATTCCCTAGCACTCCCAGTCCTTTTCCTCAACACTTCTTGACAACCCCCTGGTTCTTCCAGACCCTCTCCCTAACATTTCCCTGGAATGCAGGAGTAGCCTAATGGTTAGTGCAGTGGGCTGAGAACACGGGGAAGTGGGCTTGATTTCCACTGCAGCTCCTTGTGACCCTGGGCAAGTCACTTAACCCTCCTTATTTGTGAGTCTACTAGGGACAGAGAAAGTAACTGCATATAATATATGTAAAAACCACTTTGGTTGTACCACAGAAAGGTAGTACAATATACCAAATCCATAACCCTAACCCTCCAACACTCTCAGGCCCTTCTGTTCTCTCTCTCATACCCCCTGACACCCCAGGTCCTTCCAATCTTTCCCCCCAGCACCCCCAGATACTTCAAATCCCTCTCCTGAAATCCTCTTGACACCCCCACCACCTTCCAATCAACAATCAGTCCAAAAAGACGCCTAAGAAATGTCAAACCTGTCATACAATATTCATTATTACAAAAAGTACAAACAGCTCAGCAAAAATAATCAAATCATATTATTGAAGGCAGATAACTAAAAGCTCTATAAGCTCCCATAAAACACAACAAAAAATCTAGCTTTATATGATCTCATTTGTATAACCAGGAAGTTATATAATTACCAATGTAGCCACATACTTCCTGACTATAAAAAATGAGATTATATAAAGCATCCACTAAAGAGGCTCCCATTGACTCTATCATGGGTCCTTGATTAACACCCTCAAGCAAGACCTGCTAGATCCAAAGCATAAGAAACACATGCTGAGTCAGACTAAGGTTAATCAAATTCAATAGCCAGCCTGGGCTGTAAGGATGCAGCAGATCCCAAAAAGTAGATCTAGTTCCCATAGTTCATTTCCAAGGATGAGCAATGATTCTCCCAAGTCTATCTGGCCAATAATTTGTTATGTACTTTTCCTCCAGGAACTTGTCCAAACTTCTTTTGAATCCTACTATGTTGTTGAACTTGACAATAGACTCCAGCAACAGACCTGACAGCTCAATCATGCACTTCATGAAAAAGACATTTCTATAATATTAATAATAATTATTATTATTATTTGCTTTCAATCTGCTGGTCTTTAGTTTCACAGAGTATTCTCTTATGTTTGTTTTGTTTGATAGATTAAATAACTGTTCCCTATTTAACTCTGAACCACAGAAGTGGAAAGAACAACAATGTCCCACGAAAAGTCACAGGGACAGGAGAAGAGTGGGAAAAGAATCGGGCTCTTCAAACAAAACAGACCAAAGATGTCCAGTGATATTTTTCTCGACACCCAACAAAGGTCTTTTTAAAGACCACAATGTTTCTTTAAAGGTCTATTTCTGGAGACTACTAATTAAGATTGTCGGACACGTTTACCAAGGCTCCTGAAGAAGGCACTTTCAGTGCTGAAACATACTGTGTTGAGTCACCCTATTTTTTTTCTTACATTTGTACCCCGTGCTTTCCCACTCATAGCAGGTTCAATGCGGCTTACATATTATATACAGGTACTTATTTGTACCTGGGGCAATGGAGGGTTAAGTGACTTGCCCAGAGTCACAAGGAGCTGCAGTGGGAATCGAACTCAGTTCCCCAGGATCAAAGTCCACTGCACTAACCACTAGGTTACTCCTCCACTAGCAACATTCCATGTAGAACCTCAAATAGTAGCAACATTCCATGTAGAACCTCAAATAGTAGCAACATTCCAAGTAGAATCTCCAATAGTAGCAACATTCCATGTAGAATCTCCAATAGTATCTATTTTATTTTTGTTACATTTGTACCCTGCGCTTTCCCACTCATGGCAGGCTCAATGCGGCTTACATGGGGCAATGGAGGGTTAAGTGACTTGCCCAGAGTCACAAGGAGCTGCCTGTGCCTGCAGTGGGAATCGAACCCAGTTCCCCAGGACCAAAGTCCACCACTCTAACCACTAGGCCACTCCTCCACTGTTCCATCCTACCCATAATTTTATAAACTTCCATTATATTGCCTCTCAGTCTTCTTTTCTCCAAGTTGCAAAGCCCTGGCCTGTTAGCCTCTCTTCATAAGGGAAGAGTTCTAACCTCCATTATCATTTTTGTTGCCCTTCTCTGAACCTTTTCTAGCTGCATTATATTCTTTTTGAGATAGAGCAAACAGAACTGCACACAATATTTAAGGTGTGGTCACACCAGGCATCTGAACAGAAGCATAATGATATTCTTAGTTTTGTTCTCCATCATTTTCAAATAATCCCTATTTGCTTTTCAGCAGCCATGGCCTACTGTGCTGAAAATTTCAGTTTGTTATCCACAAAGCATCCAAGAATAGAGAGAGGTGTGACCAGCAGAAGAAAAGAGGTTTTAATACCCCTGTATAAGACGTTGGTGAGGCCCCACCTGGAGTATTGTGTTCAATTTTGGAGGCCGTATCTTGCGAAGGATGTTAAAAAAATGGAAGCGGTGCAAAAAAAGGTACGAGAATAGTATGGGATTTGCGTTGCAAGACGTATGAGGAGAGACTTGCTGACCTGAACATGTATACCCTGGAGGAAAGGAGAAACAGGGGTGATATGATACAGACGTTCAAATATTTGAAAGGTATTAATCCGCAAACGAACCTTTTCCGGAGATGGGAAGGCGGTAGAACTAGAGGACATGAAATGAAATTGAAGGGGGGCAGACTCAAGAAAAATGTCAGGAAGTATTTTTTCACGGAGAGGGTGGTGGATGCTTGGAATGTCCTCCCGCGGGAGGTGGTGGAGAGGAAAACGGTAACGGAATTCAAACATGCGTGGGATAAACATAAAGGAATCCTGCTCAGAAGGAAGGGATCCTCAGAAGCTTAGCCGGTGGTGGGAAGCGGGGCTGGTGGTTGGGAGGCGGGGATAGTGCTGGGCAGACTTATACAGACTGTGCCAGAGCTGGTGGTGGGAGGCGGGGCGGGGATAGTGCTGGGCAGACTTATACGGTCTGTGCCAGAGCCGGTGGTGGGAGGCGGGGCTGGTGGTTGAGAGGCGGGGATAGTGCTGGGCAGACTTATACGGTCTGTGCCCTGAAAAAGACAGGTACAAATCAAGGTAAGGTATACACAAAAAAATGGCACATGTGAGTTTATCTTGTTGGGCAGACTGGATGGACCGTGCAGGTCTTTTTCTGCCGTCATCTACTATGTAAGAACCTTTTACTCTTTTGGAATCTTGCCAGGTACTTGTGACCTGGATTGGCCATGGTTGGAAATAGGATACTGGGCTTGATGGACCTTCAGTCTGACCCAGTATAGCATATCTTATCTTCTTGGTTGGTGTCTCCCAACTCAGAAACCCTGCATTTTGTACCTGTTATTCAGTGCATGGGATTATTTTTCCCTATCTGCATCACTTCATACTTGCCCACATTAAATTCCATTTGTCATTTGGATGCCCAGTCTCCTAGCCTCACAAGATCCTTCTGCAAATCTTTACAATCCTCTGCAATTTAATCATTCCAATCCATTCAGGAGTATATGGCCCTCAGTAATATTTCCCCTCAGCCATCTCTTCTCCAAGCTGAAAAGCCCTAACCTCTGTAGTCTTTCCTCATATGAGTCCTTCCATACCCTTAATCATTTTAGTCGCCTTTTTCTGCATCTTTTGTAGTTCCACCACATCTTTTCTGAGATGTAGTGACCAGAATTGCACACAATACTCAAGGTGCAGCCTCATCATAGAATGATACAGTGGCAATATTCGTCTTCTTTGATTTATTCTCTATTCCTTTCCTAATAATTCCTAACAGTCTGTTTACTTTTTTGGCTACAGATGCACAGTGAGTAGAAGATTCTAAAGTATTGTTCACAATGACCCTTAAATCTTTTTCCTCAATGGTGATTCCTAATGTGGAACCATCATGATGGTGTATGGTGTAGCAGGTTATTGAAAAAGGAAGCTGGCTGCTGGGTACGTAAGAATTTGAATACCAGAGCCAAGATCTTAAATTTCACCCTATAAGCTACTGGTAACCAATGTTATTTATTTTTGATATACTGCAACTTGTTGCTTTTAAGTTTGTCAATTTGACTATTACATCTAGACTTATGGAGATATTTATTTTTGTTACATTTGTACCCCGCGCTTTCCCACTCATGGCAGGCTCAATGCGGCGGGCAATGGAGGGTTAAGTGACTTGCCCAGAGTCACAAGGAGCTGCCTGTGCCTGAACAAAGTCCACCACCCTAGGTCACTCCTCCACTGTTGCTACTATTTGAGATTCTACATGGAATGTTGCTATTCCACTAGCAACATTCCATGTAGAATTCGGCCCTTGCAGATCACCAATGTGGCCGCGCAGGCTTCTGCTTCTGTGAGTCTGACGTCCTGCACGTACGTGCAGGACGTCAGACTCACAGAAACAGAAGCCTGCGCAGCCTTCTACATGGAATGTTGCTAGTGGAATAGCAACATTCCATGTAGAATCTCCAATAGTAGCAACATTCCATGTAGAATGTCCAGTAGTAGCAACATTCCATGTAGAATCTCCAATAGTATCTATTTTATTTTTGTTACATTTGTACCCTGCGCTTTCCCACTCATGGCAGGCTCAATGTGGCTTACATGGGGCAATGGAGGGTTAAGTGACTTGCCCAGAGTCACAAGGAGCTGCCTGTGCCTGAAGTGGGAATCCAACTCAGTTCCTCAGTTCCCCAGGACCAAAGTCCACCACCCTAACCACTAGGCCACTCCTCCACTGTTGCTACTATTTGAGATTCTACATGGAATGTTGCTATTCCAACATTCCATGTAAAAGTCGGCCCTTGCAGATCACCAATGTGGCCGCGCAGGCTTCTGCTTCTGTGAGTCTGACGTCCTGCACGTACAGAAGCCTGCGCAGCCTTCTACATGGAATGTTGCTAGTGGAATAGCAACATTCCATGTAGAGTGTCCAATAGTAGCAACATTCCATGTAGAATCTCCAATAGTATCTATTTTATTTTTGTTACATTTGTACCCTGCGCTTTCCCACTCATGGCAGGCTCAATGCGGCTTACATGGGGCAATGGAGGGTTAAGTGACTTGCCCAGAGTCACAAGGAGCTGCCTGTGCCTGAAGTGGGAATCGAACTCAGTTCCTCAGGACCAAAGTCCACCACCCTAACCACTAGGCCACAGCAAAATGTCCAAATCCTGCTTTATGCCACTTTTTAAATATTTGTCTCTTTTGAAAATAAACCCCCATAGTCTGTGATCTCTTATTTCCAGAGCAAAACTGTTCACCATCTAGCATCCACACTGAAAATGTTCTATCCTATGATGTCTTTTATCTAAAATCTTGGGGTCCTGCTCTTCCACACTACATATGTAGATTTGAAAACAGTGCTGAGTAAAATTTCTCCGGAAACAGTGTATCCTGCTTCCATCTGTCTACTGGCTGACTCTTGGCACCTCCCTGTGTTAGGCCTGCCCACCCGCATCAATTAAGTGACCATAGCAAATCAGTCTGTATCCTAATTGACTCCTGCTGCCTCTCTTTTAGGTCCTGTCCATCTGTATCGATAAATGGACATCAGGTTGCCCTAACTACAGCACTTTGTTTTTTGAATTAGTGCCTGTGTTTCTGACAAGCTTATTTTTGTTTTGTTTTTTTAACCTGTTTTGAGTGTTGTTTTTCTGCAGCACTTCCATCTGCCTCCTGAAGGGCTCCTGCTGCCTGTGTTAGGTCCCGCTCACCCATGTTCATATACCCTTGTACCAGCCCTGACTGGAGCCTAGTCAGAAAAAAACCCTTGTGGGTAAGTATGAAGGCCCATGGTGCCTCAGTTTTGGAACCCCTTAGCATAGATTGACGTAGTAGGGTTGGAACTGGTTGTAAGTCAATTAGAAGGGAAGGGAACTGGGACTTGATATACTGCCCTTTCTGAGGTTTTTGCAACTACATTCTAAGCGGTTTACAGGTACTTATTTTGTACCAGGGGCAATGGAGGGTTAAGTGACTTGCCCAGAGTCACAAGGAGCTGCAGTGGGAATGGAACTCAATTCCCCAAGATCAAAGTCCACTGCACTAACCACAAGGCTACTGCTCCATGGAGAGAAGTTAGCTGGGGGAGGGCGGAAATCAGTGCTTGAACCATGTAACCTTTTAGTATTATAAATGTGAGGCAAGTGGTCTGGAATCCAGGCTGCTAAGGTTAACATGGCACTAGGCCTGGCCTGCACCTTATTCCTCTCCATGAGCTCTGAGGAAGGTAGGGGGAAGGCTGACTCATCTTGAGAGAGCATTAACAAACATTCCCACAATGGTATGCCTACTGCTGCTAGACAGTCAGAACACAAGCAGTGGCCCAGAATAGATACTTATAGGCAAGAACTGCATGACAGCAAAATCAGAGGTGTGGTTTCTATAGAAAATAAAGGCGGGACCTGGTTGTTACTCCCTTCTACTTGCCCATCTTTTCTTGGTTCTCTCTATACTGATTTAGTCTTTCTTTATGTTTGGCTTGGGTTTGTAATTTTTCAGCTTGGGGGGGGGCGGGGAGTTGAGACATTTTGTAACTGGGGGATTTGTATGACATATTGCATATTGCCTAGTAACCTAGTTGGCAGTTTCTGTTTTTCAGGATATTGCTGAGGTGGGCCAGTGCATGGCTAGTAGCACAGGGCTGGCATTAGGGGATGGCAAACAGGGTAACTGCCCTGGGCCCCCACACTACAAGGGGCTCCCACGCCTGCCTCATACTGAAGGAGGAACAGGCTGAAGGCTAGCTTTGGGGCCCCCCCCTCCCTAGTTTCTGCCCTGGGCCCCTGAATATCTAACACCAGCCGTGAGTGGCAGAACAATTGTGAGGGGCTAATTACACTTTCTTTCATGAGTAGTCATTAGGATGAGGTAAGGAATGCTTGCCGTTGGGGGTGGTGGTGGTGGTCTGTAGTTCAATGCTAGAAGCCCTGAAGGGTTAAAGGCAGCCCACTGTCGGATCATGATGAGGGGTTCTCCTGGCATGGTGTTGATAGGTACAATGATTATGAGGTTGATAATAAATTGACTCGGGTCTTGTTTCTTGTAGCTAACAAAATAAAGCTGTGGTCTTTAGCTTAGTTTATAAAAATTTGATATACCACCTTTCAACAATGTCAACAAAAAGATCAAACAAGCCATCAATAAATAAATAAATAAATAAATATAAAATAATAGAAACAAAACAAAAAGAATAACACAAGAGACACAGAACCAGGGGTGTGCTGGTAAATTTTTAACAACAGGCTCTTTCTCCGGACGTAGCCAGCTCTGCAGTTGGAAGGGCCAGGGGTGGCCGGGTGGGGGGGGGGGGGGGGGGGGGGGGAAAGCAACATTTGCCTCTCTCTCCTCCCTCCCTTCGTGCGGGCACGCTAGGCATACCTTTGCTGGCAACCAATAAATGGACTGCCACCACTCCCAACATCTTGCTCTGAGCAGCATGCTGAAACTTCTCACACATGCTGGAGAAGTCCCAATCTGCTGCTCAGAGCTGGAAACAAGGAGCTGGGAGCAGCAGCAGTCTACTTACTTGGCTGGCAGGGCTCAGCATCCCCACCAGCAAAGTAAAAGAAAATTTAGCAGGGGGCCCAAGTCCACATTTTGGGAGCCAGTTGTTAAAGTAGCCATGGAGGGCCCTACTTTAACAACCGGCTCCCAAAATTCTTAAAAACTTAACAACCGGCTCTTGCGAGCCTGTGAGAGCCTGCTCCAGCACACCACTGCACAGAACAATTGTGGATTGAATACTTAGTGTTTAGTTTGTTTGCTATTTTGAATAATTCTTGCAAGGTTCAGGGCTGCACCACTCCTTAGAACCATGGTGATGTCATGGGAAAGGTTGTGCTCTCTGTCTCCATCTGCCAGTAGGGAGCATAAAACCATTTGTATTCCATTTTTATTTATTCTGTCCTGTTTAGGTCTGAGAAGAGGGTACGAGGGATATGAAATGAGAGGTCCCAGCTCCTTGTGATAGTGCTGACTACTGAAATACAGGCAGTAAATACTTTTCAGAGTCTCTCTTCTAAATTTTATACAATTAACCGTGGCTCTTAAATTTTCCAGAGACCTGATGAACTTTATTGTTATGAAAAGAGAACATCTTGTTCCCTTATACTCCTCTGCCTGCACGGAATGTATATGAATGTTTCAATGTAAATCCATGAATAACTGAAGAATATAAACATATCCCCAATTGTGATCATGCACATTTCTACACACTGATCTCAATGTGGGCTTGCAGCAGGTTTATGAATAGAGCTTGTTTTGATGTAAATGCGATCACACGGTAGAACTGGTTAGCTATTCAGAGAATCAGACAATTCTACCCTTGCTGGAAATACTTCAAAAAGAATTTAATCCAGGTACCTAATATTTGAGCACAGGCTTCTGTTCACAGTCTCCAAGCTCTAATCCCAGGTCGTATTGATTGATAATGAAGTATGCAACTAACCGCAGCCTATGTATTATGTACTATATTCAGAACCTACTGTCTTCAAACGTCATGTTTTATTTGAAATACTGCATGAAAAGAAACGCACCATTTGCTGTCGATAGTTTAACCGAGCAGACGGACCAGAGGCTGAAGGGGTTTATTTTAATTCAACATTCTACATCAGGTGAAACACTGGAAATGGTATCCTTATTTTTCCATAAGTAACAAGTGCAAATTATGCTCTTAAAAAACTATGGGGCTAATTTCATAGCAGGACACCTATGTGAAAAGTGGCAACACAGGGTCCCGGAAATAGCCCTAATAATGCCCAAATTTACACCTGCTCCAAAGAAGGTATAGATTTGTGCATGCATTCTATGCATCTTGGTGTGTATTAAATATACACAACTATCACAACTCCGCTCAAACTATACCTTTGAGTGCACCTATTCTGCATGTGTGTATGCCAACTCGTGATGTTATAACAGCCCTTCTGTACTTAAAACATGCTTTACAGGTGGAAAACGCATTGTAAAAATGACTCTCCTATGCTCATTTCTTATAGCAGTCTTTGATGAAAGCCAAGGTACAATGATATTACAGACTTCACTATTTAATGAACATCTAGTCATTCACTAAGCTACAGTAGTACTATCAGTGCAGACAGAATTCACCTTCCATTAATAGCAAGCAAGCCCTCGTATATTTAGTGTTACTGATCCGTGTTTTCCTACATCTTAATAGCGCAACTACACCAAAATGAATGTACATATTTACAGTGTTAATGTAAGCAACTGCAAGCCACACCGCACATCCAAATGAGAATATATTTGTTTAAAAATCCGGGAGGAGTGTCATCCTCCAATATTATAGCAGAATTGAGTCTCACTGTTCCTGCTGCTCTTCTCAACGAAAATAGGATAACCTGGTATAGGACAAACATAAAGCACAGCAAAGCCAAGTTCTTACATCTGCATGAAGAACACATTTAACTCGAAACCTCTTGGCAAGGCATTGCTTCACCCACGTAATTTGGAGAACATCCCTATGCGAGCTCTGCCTAAGCCTTCAAGAAGGCTGTCGTCCTGCTGCCAGTGCCCTAATCTGACTTTCATACCTAATCTGATCTAACTCCTCTCGGCATTAACTTCATCTCCACGATGAAACCTGAAGCATCCGTTCCTACATTCGGCGAGGAAGGCATTTACTAAATTACTTGCTCGGATCATGCAGCGGTGTTTAGATCCTTGTTTCAATAAGCTGATGCATCTCCGAGGCCTGTGATTAGCGATCAGTTAGAAAAATGTGTACTTGTCCCCCTTTTTTTTTTGGAACAAAGAACTTTTCTCTGAAGTTAAATGCTCTCGGAATAAAGTAGCGTTAACACCCGGTATCAGCCAACACAAGAATAATAACAAGAAAAGTACAGTCTACGCTCATTAAGGCAAATCAGTTACTTTTATTACAGAGAAATACAATTTGCATAAGTAGCACCAAAGGACTATAGTGGAAATATTTTATGAAGAGGAAACTGAAAGGGTATTTTGTTTAAGAAGACAATAGAACAATTTCTGCTAATTTCTTAAGAATTACTTCATGTGCTTTAGAAAGCTATAATTCCACTATCCAATGAATTCATTATCTAACAAGTTGTCGCTTGTAATTAGAAAGATTAAAGTATAGACACAATCTTACATTTTTTAATTGTTTCCCCCCCCCCCCCCAGAAATCTGAGATATCCCAAATCAACATGACTTATAGCTAAATCCGTCTTCCAACACTACTCTTTCTTCCGCAGTAAGGCAAAATTCATTTTCATACAATTTATGCACCCCCAGAGGCAAAATATATACCATAAAAGAAGCCTTATATAACAATACAACATCAAAAGGACAAGGGGATTAAATATGCTAACACAGAGGCAAATCACCAATTGTGTTTTTATTAATGAAACACAATCGTATAAAACATGTTAAAAACTAAAATTAATTAGTCTTCGAGCAGGGATTTTAACCAGGCAGCCTCTTGTATTACTGCAATACAATTTTTATAACCCATCTGAATGCAATTTTGAAACACGGTTGTAGAAGTCAATTTAATAATCCGGGTATAAAGATTCTGCAGCCCGTTTTTAGATGGGGGGAGGAAGGAAGACGAAATCTATCTATATTTATATAGATATAGTTATAGATATATATAATATACACACATATCCTCTTATATCAATAGTCAGATCTTTGGTAAGAAGCAAGCTAATTGAGCTGTTTGTGTTGATAAACTCCCTTTTCTGCAGACTGTTCCTCACTGAGCCATAATTATTTGCAATTTGCCTAAGTCGTCCATTTACTGATACGTCAAGCATGAAACAGAGGCAATTTCAGAAAATGGAAATGCTTCTCAAAATCAATCTTTGGGAAATAATGTGGTAGAAGTTACTGCCTGATAGAAGACTACCTCATAACTGTCACATGGAGATGAATATTAATTTGTTGAGGTTAAGGTGGCTTTGTGCTTCATTTGTTGACTTTGCTTAGCGATCAGCGAGCAGGCACAGTACAATTACTCCAGCAAAGCTATTTTTCCTAACATGAATTTTATGATTTTATGTACTTACCAGTCAGCACACATAACAATGTCAAAATGTCCTTCCAGTTGAGAGACATCTGTCTCATTATCCCATCGTAAAACGCTAGAGGAAAAAAAAAAAGATTAAAAGAATTAGACTTTTTTTTTCTGTTTTGAATTTTTAAACCATTAACAGTAGTTTTTTTTTTATGGAACAGAAAATTATTTAAAAGCCACGCATTATATAATAGGTGTATACAGAAAAAGAAGGAATGCAGTTTACTGCTCGGCAATCTGTAAAGTTCAGTCTTTAAAGTTAATTCTGTACTTTGTCTCCTCTAAATTGTTCGACATTGCAATTTCTTCACTCTGATGAACTAAGATATACTATACAATAAGCTAACGCCATTCTAATAGCTCCATATACCATGCCCTGTTTTATCCACTGCACAGACCAAAAACTGAAATCGGAGAAAAGGTACCTACTGCAGGCCTCTTATGTATCTCTGTTGCCACTGTGACTCCAGCCTAAGTAATGAATCTTTAAAAGAGTCTCAGGATGGGGGTAGAGGATAGGAGGAATCTAGAAAGCGGCAAAGTTATGCTTTGCTTTTAATTTTGCACTTGACGCCGAACAAATAGGCTAAAAGCCAAGAGACTGTCTTGGGCTAAAGATGATTCTTTATAGCTGGATCTGACTTTCAGTAAACAGTGTAAAAGAATTAATTTAAGGGACAAGATTATTTGTTATACCTAGTGCATCTGAAGTTAGCTCCTAATCGATAAACATCCTTGATGCAAAATAAATACATAAATAAGACAGATGTTTGCTGGATAAAGACCAGAAAACACATCAGTTCCCTTAGCAGTGGCGTAGCCAGACAGCCGATTTAGGGTGGGCCCAAGGCCAAAGTGGGTGGGCCAAAAATTTCATCTCCACTCCTCCCCCTACCTGTGCTGGCAGGGATCCTCAAGCCCGCCAGCTTAAGACTTCCTCCCTGCCAAAGAACCTTACCTCTTGGGTGGCCAGTGGCAGTGTCCGCGAGCCACAGCTGTCAGCCACTGGCTCTATCCTGCGCGTGCTCAATTCTTGCACATGTGCAAATCCTGCCTGCCCTTAATTCTTCTCCACAGGCTCCGCTTTGCTGCATCGCTCCCTACATTTTTCTACTCGCCTGTCACGCAGCGCTGCCATTCACACAGGCAGCTGTGCGCCCTTTGCCGTGTCCATCAGGTCCTCTCTGATGCACTTCCTGTTAGGACCGGATGGACGCGGTAGGGGGGAGCGCAGCTGCCTGTGTGAATGGCAGCGCTGCGTGACAGGCGAGAAGAATGCAGGGAGCGATGGAGCGATGCAGCGAAGCGGAGCCTGGGGAGAAGAATTAAGGACAGGCAGGCTACGCTGAACGCTGCCTCCCGGACGGCCGTACCCGGCGGAGCCGCGGGAGAAAAGGCAGCGATTGCGTCAGCGAGCAAGGATGTGGATGGGCAGGCCTGGAGGGAAAGTGGCTGGGCCTGGGCCCGTGCAGGCCCACCTGTGGCTACGCCCCTGTCCCCTAGTGTTCTTTTACCTCTTCCCTTACCTGCCTTAGGGGCCCTTTTACTAAGGTAAGCCGAAAAATGGGTTGCCCTAGTGTAGGCATGTGTTTTGGGCGCATGTAGATCCATTTTTCAGCACGCCTGTAAAATCGCCAGCCATTGACTTAGCAGTAAGGTCAAACATGTTAACCATGCAGTAATCGTCTATGCGTGTGTAATGACGATTACCGCTCAATTTCTGCAGCGCACCAGAAAATAAAAATTATTTTCTGGCGCACGTAGCGGACGTGTAGCAAAAAAGAAATTACCACGAGGACCAAGCAGTAGCTGGGCGGTAACTCCAAATTGACATGCGTTAGGTGCACATAGGGGTCCTTTTACTAAGCTGTGGTAAAGGAGCCTTGCACTAGTGGAGGCAGCCATCTTTGCCACGTCCTAGGGCCCCTTTTACTGCAGTAGGTGAAAATAACCAAAAATGAAATGGCTGTGTGGTAAGTTTGCACTTGCCATGCAGTCATTTCTTGGGGGGGGGGGGGGGGGGTACACTTACTGCCACCCATTGAGGTGGTGGGAAGACTCCTGCACTAACCCAGCAGTAATCCGCTAGCACCGGAAATGGCGCCTGTGGTAGTTAGTAAAAGGGCACCTTAGATCCTATTTCGGTGGATGGCACTCTCATTCTCCCTGTCTTATGAGCCTGTAACCTTGGGGTCAACTTCGACTCCTCTCTCTCCTTCTCTGCTCACATTCAGCAGACTGCCAAAACCTGTTGTTTCTTTCTCTATAACATCAGCAAAATCCGTCCCTTCATCTCTGAGCACTCTACCAAAACCCTTATCCACACTCTTATCACCTCCTGTCTTGATTATTGCAATCTATTACTCACCGGCCTCCCTCTTAGCCATCTCTCTCCTCTTCAATCAATCCAAAACTCTGCTGCGCGACTCATTTTCCGCCAAAGTCGCTATGCCCACATTAGCCCTCTCCTTAAGTCACTTCACTGGCTCCCTATCCGTTTCCGTATTCTATTCAAAGTTCTCCTATTGACCTATAAGTGCATTCACTCTGCCGCTCCCCAGTACCTCCCTACATTCCCCCTTGAGTGCTCCGTTCTGTTGATAAATCTCTCTTGTCCGTCCCTTTCTCCTTTACTGCTAATTCAAGACTCCGTTCCTTTTATCTCGCTGCACCTCACGCCTGGAATGGACTTCCCGAGCCTGTACATCTAGCCCCGTCTTTAGCTGTTTTCAAGTTCAAACTCAAAACCCACCTCTTTACCACTGCTTTCGACTCCTAATTCACTTGCCCTGTCCTTTTATTCTCACCTCTTTATTCCCTTACCCTTAATTGTTCTGTCTGTTTACCTGTCTTATCTAGACTGTAAGCTCTTTGAGCAGGGACTGTCTTCTGTGTATGGTGTACAGCGCTGCGTATGCCTTGTAGCGCTATAGAAATGATAAGTAGATAGATAGATCCTTTTGCTCTGATCTTGTGCCTTTTCCACACTGATGATTCCTCAGCTGTACAAACGTATGCATTTGATTCAATTGCAAAAGGTACTTACTAACAGGATGTGTAGCACAAAAAAACAACGATAAACACTAATTTTATATACCCATAAAGAACTCCTAATTAACAGGAAAATACATATCTACATTTAAAAGTTTCAAACACCTAAAAATAGAAACCCTAGTGATACCTGACGGGTAATAAGCAATAACATTGAGTTGAAAGGATCAGGCCAGTTTTCAGCAGTTGCAGTGAAGATTGAGGGGCTCTTTTACTAAAAGAAATGGGCTTAATGTGTTTTAACGTGGGGTTTTCCCACAGCTAAGCCCATTTTTAAGGCGACCCTAAAATAGGGCTTTTTTCCTTTTTATTTCTGGAGGTCTCGAACAAATATTTCCATCAGCGTGTGTCATGTCCCCTACCTCAACGCAAGCGGCGTCCTCGGGCTGTGCGGGGTCCCATCGACACGCACACTTGACTGGCATAGCCCTGCAGGGTCTATGGATTTTGTTATGGATTTACCACCTTCCCAAGGCCACACGGTCATTTGGGTTGTGGTGGATGGATTTTCTCGAATGGCCCATTTTATTCCCATGAGATCTCTCTCTTCAGTCACCACTCTTGCCAAGGCTTTCATCCAGCATATTTTCCGTTTACATGGCCTCCCTCTCTGAATCATAAGTGATCGGGGATCGCAATTCACTTCTAGGTTCTGGAGAGCTCTGTGTTCTGCTCTTGGCATCACCACCCATTTCTCATCCGCATACCACACACAGACCAGTGGACTGGTGGAACGGATCAATCAAACTCTCAAGATCTTCCTGCAAATGTACACTAATAACCGACAGGATGACTGGTCTACATTACTCCCCTGGGCCGAATTCGCTTATAACAATGGCTTTCACACTGCCTCTCATACGTCACCATTTTTTACGGTGTATGGGCGCCACCCAAGACTACCACTTCCGATCCCTCAGACCCAAGCCTCGCCTCTGCTCCAGCAGACCCTCACCGATATCTGGGACATTTGGAACAGGGTCCAACAACATCTTCAGCGAGCCGCTGTTAGATACAAGCTTTTCGCAGATCATAAAAGGCGGTCTGCTCCAATTTTTCAACCTGGACAAAAAGTTTGGCTCAGTACCAAATACTTGAGGTTCCGTTTACCCTCCTTCAAGTTTGCCCCCCGATACATTGGACCCTTTTCAGTACGATCTCGGGTGGGAGCTGTCACTTATTGTCTACAGTTACCAGTTAACCTCAAGGTCCACAATGCCTTTCATGTGTCCTTGCTAAAGCCATTCTTAACCTCTAAATGGCATCCAGAGCCGAAGAAGGTCATTGTTCCTGACTCCGAGCCTGATCCTGAATTCGAGGTAGATGAGGTTCTGAACTCCAAACGTCAAAGGGGACGGCTGTTCTATTTGTTATCCTGGAAGCACTTTGGTCCTGAGGATAATTCCTGGGAGCCCGCTGCCAACGTCCATGCACCTGAATTGATCCGGGAGTTCCATATCCGCTACCCATCCAAACCCGGACCTAGGCAGAGGGGGGTTCTTAAGGAGGGGGTACTGTCATGTCTAATACCAAAAAAACTGGTGAACAGCCAAAAAAACCCAAAGGGTAGAGTAAATTAAAGTTTTCAATTAACGGGTATAACCCTCAGAGACCAAGGATTGACCGAGGTCTGACCTGCAAGACTCCAATATCTACATGAGATTGTAGTGTCTGCGGTCCTATCTCTTTCATAGGGCTATCATATACCCATAGTAATTTACTTAGTAATTTACTTACATACAGAAAGTCTTTTGTTTAAATATAGTCATTCTTTTTGTTGAATATTGCAATCTAAATAAATGACAACAAAAACTTCAAAAACAGCACTTAGCTTTCACTGAAGTAGTACAATAACCCCTCTGATGAAATAAACAACGGGGCCCATATTGTTTCGCCTTCCTACAGGCTTCTTCAGGTTTTGCCCAATATGAATATTAAATGGGGTTTCACCTAATATAAAATATAAAACATATATTCAGCAAATAAGATCTTGACTTAATATTCATTTCTATAAACTTTAATAAGGCTAATAAGCCAGATTTTTAAAACCCACCTAACTCAGGAATGCTCAACGCATAGATTAAGCTACATAGAGCTAAAGGCATTCAATATTGTTCAAAATAAGCGCTTAATGGAGTCGAAAAACATTAAATGCTACACAAAGTTAAAAGACATTTAATGCTGTGCAAAGCGGGTAACAAATGCCTCATATATAATAGCATTATCATAGAATATCCTTATAGTATGAAAACATCCTGAAGCAATATCTGCAAAGGACGAATATACAAATAAAGCTGTGCTGAAAAGACTGTTGAGAAAAGGCTAACTCCCTATAGTTAATTCAAAACCCAACAATTCAACGATCATAAAATATCATAGCACTGTCATTTCCCTTTTCACGATGCTACCGACAGCATCTACTCTGCCTTGGTAGAAAATTAAGCTGGAGTAAAAAAGGAAAAACTTAACCATACAGAAACATAAAGACCAGTTCTTAACAGGCCTGAAATCTTTCTCGAACAAGGACGCGCTGGCTAGGCGTTTATAGCACAACTAACGTCAATCGCGTGATGACATCACAAGGCAACAGCGTAACGCTATCACTAATGATGCTATACGTTGCTCAAGACATCTAAACATCAATGGTCCTGTAATGCAAAATGCTACGTGATCACGCCTATTGCGTTGTCACGTCACTCCAGCATGGCGATATGGATTTAATTAAAGATGTGCTATAAAGAAGTACTTGCCCGCTGTAAATCATCCTCATTGATGAACTAATAAGAACTAAACTATATTAGTGGTAAATCACACATGTTTTTCACACAGCTCGTATTTGGCAACCATAAGTAAACCCCATGCAATGCTACACTAGCAGAGGCTAGAATACGAGATAGGTATCACATACTAGTGAGCACTTCTGCAAGCGCAAGCATTACAGAACATATAAAGAATAATGGAAACAGCACATTATATTCACAAATCTCAAAATCTTTAAAAGACATGTGTCATTGTGTTCAATAAAATGCATGCCATTCAATGGAGTTATTAAGACCATGCGGTTCGACAGAATTAAGATTAAAGATCCATCTGGTCTCTTTCCTCTGGAGCATGAGTTTACGATTGCCACCCCTTTGAGAAACTTGTACATTATCTATTACATAACATCTTAGATCTTCAAAATTATGTTTTAGCGCTAAACAGTGTTCAACCATTGGCTCTTTCATCACTGCTCTACGTATGTTAGATTTGTGTTCAGAAAGTCTGATTTTGAGTTTTCTGGTGGTCATTCCTACGTAGATTTTGTTGCATGGACATGTTAAAGTATATACTACATGATCTGTGCAGCAGTTAGAAAAATGTTTGAAAAATACAAAAGTGTTGGTATGAGCATTGTAAAATGACTTTGTCTGTGTCATAATCTGACAAAATGAACAGTTACCACACTTAAAATGTCCCACAATTCTAGCTGGTTTAATAGATCGCAAATCTGCTGGGCTTTGAGGTTGTTAGCTCTAGAGAAAGCCAATCTCAATCTCTTCTCTTGAAAGATGGGTAAGGATTGTAGAATGTCCCATCTATTTCTGAGAATACTAGCAATATGCCTCCCAGCTTCTGTGTATTCCAAAACCATAGTAATGGTATCCTGATCATTACTTTTAGAAGAAGTGGTGGATAGCAAAAGTTCCCTGTTATTATATTTAGCTCTGCGATAGGCTCTTTGGAGAACTTTGTTTGAATATCCACGTTCACTGAGCTTCCTCTTAAGATACTTCGCTTGTTGTTTAAATATAACGTCATTGCTGCAAATCCGCCTGATTCTCAAGAATTGGGAAAATGGTAAATTGTCACGCATATGTTGAGGATGACAGCTGCTCTGGTGGAGAAAAGAGTTTCTCTCTGTAGTCTTGTGGTGCACTTTAGTAGAAAATCCACTACTGGTCTTCTCTACATCTACATCTAAGTAGCTAATGTTGGTTTTAGAGATGTTACTGGTGAATTGAATATTTGAATTACAGCTGTTAAGCCAAACCATGAAGAGAGAAAAAGCCTCTGCTGAACCGCTCCATAACAGAAAGATGTCGTCAATAAAACGCCACCAACATACTATTAACTCTCCAAAAGGTGAAGACTGGAGCCACTCATTCTCAAATTGCTCCATGAACAGGTTTGCAACAGACGGTGCGAAGGTGGCACCCATCGCTACTCCGCTTTTTTGTAAATATAGAGTTCCATTAAACAAAAAGTAGTTCTCTTTCAGGGCCAAACGTGCCAACTGCATAAGAAATTCTGTTGGGATCAAGTGTGGTCTTATCCGTTTGTCTAATACATTTCGGATCGTAAACAAAGCCTCTCCTTGAGGGATAGATGTGTATAATGATGTCACATCCAAGGTGACCATCATTAATGATGACATGTCGTCAATCTCTAAGGAGGCCAGTTTTTGTAGAAAGTGAGTACTGTCCCTAATATAAGAAGCAATTTTAGGGACTTCTATCTTCAAAAACTCATCCAAGAATTGGGAAAGAGTTTCCAAAACAGATTGTCTAGCCAAGAGGATTGGCCTCCCTGGTGGATTAGTGGGATGTTTGTGGACCTTAGGCAAAAAATATATAACCGGTGTTCTAGGTTGAGAACAGCAAAGAAATCTTTTATCTTTTGATGTTATGAATCCTTGTTCTAAAGCCTCATCGGTTATACGATTGATCACTGATTGGAGTCTTTTAGTGGGATTCAAAGATAATTTCGCATAATTTGACATATTTGTGAGTTGTCTCAATCCTTCCTCTATATATTGTTGGGCAGAGGAAGAGGGGCAAGAAGGAGAAGAAACAGAGGTGGGTGGAACCACAGGCCATGGACACGCTCTCAGCAAGAAAATCAGCAAGAAAGGTGATCAATCTGTCCAGCAGACCACTTACTATTGATGAGGAGACGGTTTTAACAAAAGGTTTCTCATTTGTGCCATCAGTGCAATTTAATGAATTTCAGTTTAACATGGATCTTGAAAGGTTCATGAGAATATTGCACTTGAAGACTTTCTTTGGAGATACCCAGATTAGAGATGATCGTACTGTTCTCAATCCTAAGTCCACCTGGAAACCTTTAAGTCCACCAGACCCAGCACTTACCATGTTTAAGCAGATGGTGCTTACTGATATCAATAAATATAAAACCAAAAAGGGGTTTAAATTCCCCAAGAAATACAATTACAGTAGTGCAGACGTCAGACTCACAGAAACAGAATGAAACCTTGCGCCGGAAGAAGAGGACCTCGGCTGGTGGGGGTTGGGGTCCCCCGCCAGCCAAGGTAGGCGGCAGCGGGGGAGGGTTGGCGGCGGGAGGGGGGGTTGAGAGGGTCATTGGCAGGGGGGTCCAGGACCAAATCTATGGGGGCCCAGATCCTCGTGGCCCCACGTAGCTACACCACTGCTTTGCACCCAAAGTTGGCCATATGGATCCTCTCTAAGCGCTATTCTATAAAGGTTGCTTAGTACTAAGTCAGCTTTACAGAGTTTGTGGCTAGTGCGGATCTTAACAGCACCTATCTTTGGGTACCATTTACTGAATCTGGCCCTATATGTATAAATCATGACACTAAATATACATATAGGAGTCAATTTTGTATAGTATGTCACAAACTAGGTGTCAAAGAAAGAGTTGGAAAGACCAAACTGATGATCCAGGAGAAGATTTTATTAACAAATGCTCAAAAAAAAACAGACTCAAATGGCATGAGGTACTAAATAAAGATGGACCCTACCTGGGCTGTGTTTCAGTGGGAAGCCTTCATAAGGGGTCCTATCACACAGCGGAAGAATTGCACACAGGATCATGCAAAATGCTATGGGAATGTGCTAGCACTATAGCGTTTGTCAGGAGAATTTCAGACCTCGGATCTACTGGACATTGCCACAGGCCGTTTAGGTCTGATTTTTTGAGTGTGGAGGAGTGGCCTAGTGGTTAGACCACCCATCTTGATATCTAGAGGTGGGGGGTTCAAATATCACTGCTGCTCCTTATGATCTTGGGCAAGTCACTCCATTGCCTCAGGTACAAACTTAGGGGTCCTTTCACTAAGGTGCGCCGAAAAGTGGCCTGCACTGGTCTAGACGCATGTATTGGAAGCACGAAGGTCCATTTTCAGCGCAACTACAAAAAAGGCCTTCTTTTTTAGCCGAAAATGTACATGTGGCAAAGTAAAAATTGGCGCGCGTCCAGTTTGGGCCTGAGACCTTACCGCTACCCATTGACTTAGTGGTAAAAGTAAGGTCTCACATGTTAACCGGGCAGTAATCATCAGCATGCAAACACTGCCGATTACCGCCCAGTTAGCGCCATGCGGTAGAAAATCAAAAATATTTTCTGCAATGCGTATCGTACACGCGTAAAAAAATGGAATTGCCGCCAGGGGCTCGCGGTAGCTGGGCGGTGGTTCCAAATTGATGCACGTTGGACACGTATAGCTGCCTTAGTAAAAGGGCCCCACAGATTGTGAGCCCTCCAGGGAAAGGGAAATACCCAGTGTACATGAATGGAACTCACCTTGAGCTACTACTGAAAAAGGTGTGAGCAAAATTCAAATAAATAAATAATAAAATCTTCTTCGGGATCATTGGTTTGGTCTTTCTCACTCTTTCTGTGCTCTTATGATTTCAATCTTGTGGGACTGTTTTTGGCTTTGTATGTTGTGTGCAAAAGCTAGGTGGGTAAAATGCAGGGTGTTATGTACTATTCTATAAAGGCATCTGGGTGTCTAGATGCCGTTACAAAATTGAACGTACGTTGGCATTTATGCACCAACATTTAGGTGCGTGCACATAAGCCTGGTCTATGGTAAGCATAAATGTTGCCATGGAAATGTTGCACTTAAGTACATAGCATTGCATTTTATAAATTATACGAGCAAGTGTGGGTCCTGTAACCAGGCGCCTTCTCTTGTGCAGCCAAGGATAGAACAATCTCCTCCAGTCACAGGCTCCCGGCACAATGAAGAAATAGATGTCCACCAGTAACTTTCAATCTTAAGGACTTTTATTCCATGCAGGTTTCTAGTACACAGTTCCAACAGCAGCATAGCACTTACCAGGGTTCAATACAGGCTTACAGGCTCCAGCCTGGGCTCTTTATCCAGTGCACAATAAACAGTAATTCAATTCCCAAGACCCACAGTTCTTTCAGTTCATCATCACAGTCCAGCCACCAAGTAGCAGTTTCTACCTTCTATCCTCTTTACCTTCAGGAGAGTTCAATATTTTAGGTACTCCTTCTACCCAAGGGTTTTCCCCTGCATCAGCTTCACCATGAAGTCAATACTTTTGGGACTTCCTCTCACCCAAGGAATTTCAGCCTGCTTCAGTACTTTAGGGACCTCCCTGCCCAAGGATTTTCAGCCTGCAAACTTTTTCTCCCCTTCTGCTTCTCTCTCCTGAACTGAACTCAACTCCTGGGACTCCTTCCCACCTGCCTAATCAATCCCTGGCTTCAGCTACCACCACCAATCATTCTCCTCACACCCAAATCAGCTGAGTTAAGCATTAGACTAATGAGACCAATGATGAGCTCCTGCACCCAGGGTTTCCTAACTCTCTTTCTGCCTAGTGGCAGCCACTCTACACAACCTACCAGCTTACACCCATGTCTTCCCTGATTGCAGCTAGGAGTCCAGTCCGGGTTCTTCATCTCACCCTCTGGCTCCTTGCCTGCAATGCCTTCTGGGACTTGTATTTCAGCCTGAAACTGCCTTAACCCAACTATCCTGGAGGTGACTTTATCACAGTCCCACTCATAGTATGCCCCCTTGCAAATATGTGCTAGCCCCCGGATTTTTTATATGGTGCTCAAATTTGTGTGTGCTGCTGAGATTGATGTTAATAGGCACTCATTAAAATTTGTATGTGCATCTGGTTGCATGCTATAAGGCAGGGCACCAATCTCCCATAGAAGATATTCCAAAAGGGGGCATGTTCATGTGAGGGGCTTGGGCATTTCAGGGACATTCACATAGTTATAGAATACTGGGTCAGCACCAGGGGTGGGCCAAGGCAATGTGCCGCATGAGGCAAAGGCTGAGATGCCACCCACCCTCCACCGCAGTCTGGCATCTTTCTCCATCCTTTTTCAACCCTCTTCCTTGAGCCTATCTTTGTTTCCCAAAAGGGGTTGACGACAGTGATTCCCATAGGCTGCTCTGCTGCCGGCACCGGCCTCTTTTCTCTACTGCAGCCTGCCTCTGAGGAAACAGGAAGTTACATCAGAGAGGCGGGCCGCAGTAGAGATTAGAGGCCAGTGCCGGCCAGCAGGGCAGCCTATGGGAATTGCTGCCACCGCTGACTTTTAATAAACAAAGGTAGGCTTGGGGAAGGGGACTGAAGAAATAAGGAGGGAGAAGCCAGACCGCGGCTGCTGTGAGGTGATATGCCGCTCCCTGAAGAGTGCCGCCTAAGGACCCCACCTCAGTTGGCCTAATGATAAGGCCGTCACTGGTCAGTGCACCTAACTTGGGTGCCAGCATTTACATCAGATTTCAGCAGGTATAAGTCTGGCACCCAAATTTAGGTGTGGGAATCAGCGCTACATGCTATTCTATAAAAAGGCATGTGCCCTTTGTATAATAGTGCTTAGTACTGATTTTTTTCAGTGCCCATTTTTGAGTGCTATTTATAGAATTTCCCCCATATGCGTGTTGCACGCTAAACTTACAGAATAGTGCTTAATGCGCACATAGTACATAAGCATGTGAATGCTACATTCTTGTGCGTAAATGCTAGTATTCTAACATCTTAGTGTCCAAATGGTGCTTATATTTAGGTGCTAAGATTTTAAACATTCCATTATAGGGGAAGACTTTTGGTTTGGGATTTCAGGCCGGTTTTGGTGCCAAATCCAAAACCGAAATTCGTTCAGCCTCTAATGCATATTTTATAAAGTGTCAACGTATATAGTGTGACCCCCCCCCCCCCCCCCACCTCCACCAATTCTATCTGCAGAACTCAGGGGCTCTTTTACTAAAGGGTTGCCGCGCCGCATCCTGGAAGTACCACCAGCCCAACGTGGCTGCCGGCAGTAGTTCCACCTCCAATGTGCACCATTTATGGTGCTGCTGGAATAAAAAAGATATATATATATATATACCGCCGGGTTAGCGTGGGAGCCCTTACTGCCACCTCAGTGGGTGGCGGTAAGTGCTCCCCCCATATGGCCACTTGGTAATTAAAAGCTTACTGTATGGTCATAGTAGTGTGGGTTGTACACAGCAATGCTGATCAACAAAGGGAGAGCCAATACCACGAATTCTGACCTTTTGCAGAGTGTTCAGAAAGGACATTATGGCTATTTTATTATTTATTTATTTATTTGTAGCATTTCTATCCCACATTTTCCCACCTATTTGCAGGCTCAATGTGGCTTACATTTTTTCCGTAATGGTGATCACCAATTCCGGAAAAGAGAAAATACATAGCCAAGATAGAGGTGACAGAGTGGATTACATATTCAGGTAAAGAAAGTTCATTATCATGATGAGAAGTAAAAAGGTATAAGGTTAAACTTCAATCGTGATAAATCAGTTTGAACAAACAGAAATAATAAACTATAATTGTGAATAGGTTAGATTGAATAATCAGAAAATTAAAGGTTACGTTTTGTGTATTTCCGGTGGAAATTTCTTACTGGTGTTTAGGATAGATTTGTGTGATATGCCTTTTTGAATAGGTTGGCTTTCAGTAATTTTCGGAAATTATTTGTCATGTTTCGTACCCTTGTCCACTGGCTTGTCCTATCCCATCTGGATTATTGTAGTGGTATTTACGTGGGTTGTCAGGCCTCCTTATTGAAAACGTTCCAAACGGCTCAGAACACTGCGGCGAGGCTCATTCTTAGAGTAAGGCGTTTCGAACATGCCGAACCCCTGCGCTTTAAACTTCATTGGCTGCCTGTACATGAGCGCATTGCTTTTAAGATCTGCTCTCTAACACATAAAATCATCTATGGGACTGCACCGGAATACATGCTCCCCTTGATCGACCTTCCGCCTAGAAATGCCAACCCTGCCGCTCGGTCATATCTCCACCTCCATTTTCCGAACTGTAAGGGAGTCAAGTACAAGAAAATCTTCGCCTCGTCCTTCCGTTACTGGAGTCCCAAACACTGGAATACGTTACCTCATCACCTTAAAACTCAAGAGGATCATGCCCTTTTTAAGAAGTTGTTAAAGACATTCCTCTTTGCTAAGACTTACCCCTCATCTTACTATGTTGATTAATGTATCCCTTGTCCCCTACCCTACCTAGTTCACTCTGTTAGATGCTTGCCTAATCTTTAAGTTTGTACTCTTATTTAACTTACTGTAAGCCACATTGAGCCTGCACAAGTGGGAAAATGTGGGATATAAGCAACAAATAAATAAATAAATAAATAAATGTGTTGTTTTTATGGATTTTGGTAATTCATTCCATTTTTGCGGGCTTATATAGGAGAAACTGGAAGCATATGTTAAATTTATATTTTAGACCTTTGCAGCTGGGGTAGTGAAGATTCAGGAACAGATGTGATGATCTAGTCGAGTTCCTGGTTGGTAGGTCTATTAGACTTGACATATACCCCGGAGCTTCACCATAAATGATCTTATGAACCAGGGTGCAGACCTTGAACGCAATTCGTTCTCTTAGTGGAAGCCAGTGTAGTTTCTCTCTCAGGGGTCGTCTTACCAAATATGAGTCTGGCAGCTGTGTTTTGTGCAGTTTGAAGCTTCTTAATGATTTGTTCTTTGCATCCGGCGTAGATTGCATTGCAGTGTTCAAGTTGGCTTAGTACCATTGATTGTACTAGTCTACAGAATGTTTCTCTTGGGAAGAAAGGTTTTATTCTTTTGAGCTTCCACATCGAGTGAAACATCTTCTTTGTTGTGTTTTTCGCATGGCTCTCTAGTGTAAGATTTCGGTCAATTGTGACTCCTAGAATTTTCAGACTGTCTGATACAGGAAGGGTAAAGTTTGGGGTACTTAAAATGGTAGGTTTGTACGTGTTGTATTGTGATGAGAGAATGAGTCATTGAGTGGTTAGGTAGTTAAGTCATGGTACAGGATCTGTGGTTACGGGTAGAGATTGTTCTAGTGTGATGTAGGCAGGTGTGTCCCATAGAATGGGAATTTAAAGGGCAGGTGTGTCCAGTGCTGTAGCGAGGGCAGCTGACACCCTGGGTGGTTCGCCGCTGCGCACCCTCCCCCCTGGGTGCAGCACGGCGCACCCCCCGGAGCGCGCACCCCCCCTCCGGAGCGCATTCTTACCAAAGGGGGCGGGCGGGAGGGCCGCTCCGCCCCGAGTGCACATCGCTGGGAGCTGCGTCGGCTCCGCTGGTTCCCTGCTGTCTCTGCCCTGGAACAGGAAGTAGCCTGTTCCGGGGCAGAGAGAGCAGTGAACCAGCGGAGCTGACGCAGCTCCCAGTGACGTGCACCCGAGGCGGACCACCCCACCCCCTTCCTACGCCACTGGGTGTGTCCCCTAGAATGAGAATTTAAAATGCAGATTATTCTAAAGTGGAAAACAGGAGGTTAGAGAGATTAGTTAATCGTCCTCAGAAAAGCTGAACAAGTTTAGCTCTGTCCAGTACAAGGCAGCTGCACAAAATAAGAGGTCAATTCAAGTCAACTGCAAAAATAAGAGTTCAGTAATAGCAGAAGTTCATCTAGTTTAGATCTGTTCAATACAGGGCAGCTGCAGAGAAGAGATCAAATCAAGTCAGCTCCAAAATAGGGTCAGTAATAGCAGCAGTTCGTCACAAGTTTGGGTATTAGGTGTGTGTGTCCGTAGTCAATACAGCCAATGTGGATTGTAGGTTTTATTGGGAAAGTGCTCTGTGAAAACCAGACCACATCCCTTTTTGACAGCATCTTTGTCACTGTGCCACTTTTTAAATAGTAGATCAAGGGGATGATAACCAGGTCATCAGGCGCTGCATGAAGTTCAGGAGGAGGATGTTGTCTAAGTTGAATTTTTATGTGCAGGGAGGAAGCGACAGAGCTTTCTGAGGTATAGGTACCGCTGTGAGTTGCGCCAATCTAGAGGGAAAGTGGAGGGAGAAGTGAAGGGATGTTTGCTTTAGTAAACTCAGGTAAAGGCCTCATCTCTGAGCTATCGTTCTTCATGGTTGGGGTCGTACAGCATCAGTGTGCATATTGGTGATAATGGTGGCGGGACTCTTTGTGTTTTCTCTTGCATAGGTGAGAACACAGATTCTTTCAAAAGCAGTTCTTAAATTACATTATTTTATCTGTGTCCTTTGTAAGGAAGGGTATTATTTCCCACCTCTCAGTCTCGGGGTAACCATTCCAGCGAGTCGCAGTCTAATCGGGTCTGGGCTGCCATTTGGAAAGGATGGTTTCGGTTTCTTCCCTGGGCTGTGTGTTACTGGTGTCATCTTCGGTTCTGCCGCAGATGCCTGTTCAGCAGTAGGTGAGCCATATCGCTGTGATTTTCTCTTAGTTCTCCAGAAGGTCCAATGTCGCTAGCTGTGATTTGATTCAGGCGCCATGCCTCTGTAAATCTGGCTGTCCTGTTTTGGTTCAACCGTAGGTTCTTCTGAGAAGGCGCACCCTCCTATCAGCAAGTCATACCTTCAGAATTTCCTTGAGCTTCCGTTTGCCGTTTTGTGGGTCCTGAGGGATCGGTAGCGGTTCTGTTGTTGGCATAATCTCCAGGAGCTCCCGTCCTGCAGCCGGGGTCTGAAAATATACAGTCACCATATCATCTAAAGCTTAACTTTCTGAGACAATTCATTAACCTGAGGAAGCAACAACTTGGTAAGATCATGGATATCCAAATGCTGATTTTATAAAACCAGGATTTGGATGTCTATAACTGCTGGGGATATGGTCTGGGCATGTTTTGGGTGGGACTAAAGAGGGGCCAAAAGATGGATTCCCAACTCCAATGCAGAAAAGGAAGGGATGCCCATGGTTAAAAGATGGATGTCTGTACTTAGACCTGGTATTTAGCAAAGCCAGGTTACAGAAAGTTGCTCCAGTTGAGGAGCTCTCCACTGAATGGAATAAGGAAAGTCACAGTAGGCTGGATCAAGATGGCGCTTTGAAGCAAAGGGCAGGAAGCTATGCTGCTCCTCTGGCCGAATCTCCAACAATGGGGAAGAGATGTGGGAAGAGTGCGCTGCACTGCGTCTAGTAGCGCTATAGAAACGATAAGTTGTAGTAGTAGTAAAAGGCCCGCATTTACCCTTCGGTGCAGGCTTCCACACCCTGAGTGTTCCAGATGAGACTGGAAGATTGTGGCCTTCATATTGCTGATACAGAGTCTGGAACTTTGGGTGGCTCTGCAGAATATGCAGAGAGCAGTTTTGAATGGTCCTCGTTGAGTCCCGTGTTACGGTTGCCACTCCCAAGACCTGGAATTATTCGTGCAGGAGGAGATTCAGCACAGCGGGGAGCAACTGAAGCTGTCTCCGTTGTAGCCGTTGAAGGGTTCTCTCATCCTGCGCTGCCTCTGGTGAGTTGGTGGATAAAGGAGCCCAAGGAGGTGTTTTAGTCTCCTTTGATATACCCAGGACATTGGCACCTTCTGGAGAGCTACGTGTGTTAGTTCAACCAGTGGCAATCACCATGACTTCAAATCATTCCGTAGAAGTACTTTCATCTCAATTTTTCAAAATATAATGATGACTTTTCTTCTCAATTTGTGTCTCAGGCTGAGACACAAAATTTGCATGCTGCCAGACTTGACCAGTTAGAGTCAGGTGTCTGCTTTAAAGAGCTGTGATACAGCTATGGTAAAAGAGAATACCCTGATACATCGTCATTATGAATATTTGGATAATCAAGTAAGGAAAAACAACTTAAGATTTTAAAATTTTCCAAGCTCGTCTATGTTGTCAGCAGTGGAGTTAGTTAAGCGTAAGATTACTGCCTGCAGATAATCTTCCCCCTATTTCAAGAGTTGTATAACTAACTACTTCCACTGGGCAGAAATCTGGGCAAGGAAATATTCAACCTGGAACTCAACAAGCTGATATGAACTTAACGGAATTCCTTGAGTCATCTTTGGAATTAGTCACTGGTCAGTCTTCTCTGGTGGTTACCTTTGTGCTGGAACCTGACCGCAACTTGATCTTAAAACAATACTGCAGACATGTGAATGAACTGTTTTTTGGCTCTGTTATTAGATTATTTTGTAACCTGTCTCATATGACCCAAGCTAGAAGAAAGAACTTCTTGGCTTTAAAGCTAAGGGTTCTGGCTCTGCCAGGGACATTTATATTAATATTTCCTTGTCGTTTGTTTTGTTATTTTTGGTGCTAATACTTTTTTATTTCTTGATCCAAAGCAGCTCATGGACTTTCTGGTTTTAAGGGAAAAACTGGAGGTTCCTGAATAATTGAATATACTGAATAACCTTAACCAAGCTGCTCCATGTTCACTGTGTAACTTCTCTTTTTGAATATTTCAGACTTTGGGCCCTGTTTACTAAGCCGCACTATAGGCACGCTAACTTTTTACCGTGCTCTACAAATTAGCACATGCTAACAATAGAGACACCATTGGCTGTCTCTAGCATTCGTGTGCGCTAGAAATGTGCACACTTACAGCGTGGCTTCGTGAACAAGGCCCTTTGTCTTACTTTTTCCTTATTTTTCATTTCTATATCTTGACTCCCAATATTGTGGGCTAAAGCGATATTAATCTTTGTTACCTTTGTAATATTATATTTCCTCTATATTTGATTCTTATTGCTTCATTCATTTTATTGATGGATGTAAAAATAATATTATTTTGAAAATTATTTTGCTTAAAAAAGGAAAGTCACAGTAGGTATCTTCCTATCCCTGGAGGGCTCACAATTAAAAAGAAACAAAATACGAAAAGCTGCAGTAGGATTTGAACCAGCAATCTCTTCCTTGGTTCTCAGCAGACTGCTCTAATCAATAGGCTACTTTTTTACATGGATGTGTGTGTGGCCATTTTATGTTTAAATTTGTTTTTATTTTAACATAACGACAAAGCAATACATTGCACATTATAAATTACAAGCCTTCAATCTCCCACAGGGGTTTTCTGAGGTTAACTTCTCCTAGCTGTGTGTTTACATTCAACCCTGTACTGCTCAAATCTAGACTGCCCCCACTTGACACTTGACATTTCGCCTATTAGATTGTAAGCTCTTTTGAGCAGGGACTGTCCTTTTGTTAAACTGTACAGCGCTGCGTAACCCTAGTAGCGCTCTAAAAATGTTAAGTAGTAGTAGTACTGCTCAATCATACAAAGTTATACCAATATGCAATGCACTCTCCATTCTATTTCTAATCCCTACCCTCCCTGACCCACCAAATTCTTGGGCCATCCATTTCTCCAGTTCAGAGGCCAGCACTCTTATCTCCTACCGACTCTGGGATCCCCAGAATCCTCAGATTTTGTCGCCTTGACCTATTCTCAAGGTCTTCCAGCTTCTCTGCGTGTTCTCTGACCTTCCATTCAAGAGTTGCTACCAGTGTGGTAGTGCAAGAGGCCTGATCCTCCAAGGACGACACTCTAGCCTCCACTGCTCCGGTCCTTCGCATTGTGTCCTCTAAAATAGTTTCCAGACTCAATAGTCGTTCAATAACCTGGCCAAACTTGGGTTCCACTGCTATCCCCACTGCTTGTGTGATCTGTTCCAGTTGTACCTCGGTAAATAACGAGGTGGGTGCGGCTTGGTCCTCCATCTTGTCTTCAGCCGCCTTCTGCTTCTCTTTTAATAGTCTTTGCGATTTTCCAGCCATTTCTCTCTTCGGAGGGTTCAAATATCTGTCCATGCGATTCTTATTCAAAATCCGGGGATTCAGCCTTTCTCGAGGAGAGTTTTATGACGGTTTTGGTTGCGGTGGGTTCCCTGAGAGGAAAGTGCGTCCTTATCCCCTCATGGCATCACGTGGTCTCCTGTGGCCATTTTATAATATAGATGTTCCTCTGCTGCCACACAGACATCGATGTCCCTTGTTTTGCCCCATTCATAGTTTAGACATTTCACTTTGTAAAATGGATGTTTATGCTGGATGCAGCCAGCACTTGGAAGTCCATTTCTCATGTATTTTAGACAAGGCTGTACGTCAGCAGTTCCTGTTGTAAAATACAGGAGATATGGACATTCATATCTGACGTACAGACTTGGACATCCATATTCTGAGTTGGACATCCTTTCTAAAATTCCATTCTGCGTTTCTAAAATGACTCACAAACATTTATGTTGTTATTTCATACCATAAACATTTATGTGCCAGTCCATAAGCTCCAAGGACTTGTGCCACAGAACCTTTCCAAAGATCCAGGGTTCATCAGAACATCCACAAAAGATGTTTTCTACTACATCTGTTTTAATATTAAATGTAAATATTTGACATTGAGAAGTTGTCTCCTTGCTTCTTCCTCACTGAAGTTCCATTAAATGTTTTGGTTTAGAACTTGCATACTGGCTTGGACTGCTTCACTGAGAGAAAGGAGAGTGCACAGTGAGTAGTTTTATTGTGTCCTTCAGTCTCTGGCCCTGACCTCACAAGCAGTCCAAAGGTACTAGTAACCCACCCTGATACTCACTGGGCAAGAAAGGATTACACTTATATAATATATAGTTTGTCCAGAAAAAAAGGGACCCCCTTACATAGTTTCAAAATACTTTGCAATTGATTAAACATTTTAGTAAGACCTTTGAAATATACTAGTCCACCCTTTATTAAGAAACTCCCTTAGCAAACGCTTTCTGTTGCATATCTTATTTTGCCACAAAAATTTAATCACATGGAGGGGCATAATCGAAAGGGGCGCCCAGGTTTTCTTGAGAAAGTCCTCCCAGGATGTCCCGGAGAAGGGACGGGGAAACCCGTATTATCGAAACAAGATGGGCGTCCATCTTTCGTTTCAATAATACGGTCGGGGACACCCAAATCTTGACATTTAGGTCGACCTTAGAGATGGTCGTCCCCGATTTTTGGCCATAATGGAAACCGAGGATGCCCATCTCAGAAACAACCAAATCCAAGCCATTTGGTCGTGGGAGGAGCCAGCATTCGTAGTGCACTGGTCCCCCTCACATGCCAGGACACCAACCGGGCACCCTAGGGGGCACTGCAGTGGACTTCACAAATTGCTCCCAGCTGCATAGCTCCCTTACCTTGTGTGCTGAGCCCCCAAACCCCCACCCCAAAACCCACTCCCCAAAACTGTACACCACTACCATAGCACTTATGGGTGAAGGGGGCACCTATATGTGGGTACAGTGGGTTTCTGGTGGGTTTTGGAGGACTCACATTTACCACCACAAGTGTAACAGGTAGGGGGGATGGGCCTGGGTCTGCCTGCCTGAAGTGCACTGCAACAACTAAAACTGATCCTGGGACCTGCATACTGCTGTGATGGAGCTGGGTATGACATTTGAGGCTGGCAAAAAATATTTAAAAAGTTTTTTTTTAGGGTGGGAGGAGGTTGGTGACCACTGGGGGAGTAAGGGGAGGTCATCCCCGATTCCCTCCAGTGGTCATCTGGTCAGTTCGGGCACCTTTTTGAGGCTTGGTTGTAAAAAAAAATGGACCAAGTAAAGTCGTCCAAGTGTTCGTCAGGGACGCCCTTCTTTTTTCCATTATCGGTCGAGGATGCCCATGTGTTAGGCAAGCCACAGTCCCGCCTTGCTACACTTCCGAAACGCCCCTGTGAACTCTGGTCGTCCCCGCGACAGAAAGCAGTTGAGGACGCCCAAAATCGGCTTTTGATTATAGTAACATAGTAGATGACGGCAGAAAAAGACCTGCACGGTCCATCCAGTCTGCCCAACAAGACAACTCATGTGTGCTACTTTTTGTGTATACCCTACTTTGATTTGTACCTATGCTCTTCAGGGCACAGACCGTATAAGTCTGCCCAGCACTATCCCCGCCTCCCAACCACCAGCCCCGCCTCCCAACCACCGGCTCTGGCACAGTCCGTATAAGTCTGCCCAGCACTATCCCCGCCTCCCACCACCGGCTCTGGCACAGACCGTATAAGTCTGCCCAGCACTATCCCTGTCTCCCACCACCGGCTCTGGCACAGACCGTATAAGTCTGCCCAGCACTATCCCCGCCTCCCACCACCGGCTCTGGCACAGACCGTATAAGTCTGCCCAGCACTATCCCTGCCTCCCAACCTCCAGCCCCGCCTCCCACTACCGGCTCTGCTATCCAATCTCGGTTAAGCTCCTGAGGATCCATTCCTTCTGAACAGGATTCCTTTATGTTTATCCCATGCATGTTTGAATTCCGTTACCGTTTTCATCTCCACCACCTCCCGCGGGAGGGCATTCCAAGCATTCACCACTCTCTCCGATTATGCCGATTTGGGCGACCCTGGGAGAAGGATGCCCATCTCCCGATTTGTGTCGAAAGATGGGCGCCCTTCTCTTTCAAAAATAAGCCTAATTATCTTCTTCATTAAATGCCATTTTGCTAAAGCGGATCTTAATTATCTCAGGAATATGGACAGCTTGAGTAATGTCTGTGTAATTCTTAGTCCAGTATGCAATGGGGTCCTTTTACAAAGGTGCGCTGAAAACTGGCTTGTGGTAGTGTAGGCGCGGGTTTTGGGCACATGCCAATCCATTCTTTAGCGTGCCTGTAAAAAAAGGCACTTTTTTTGCTGAAAACGGATGTGCGACAAAATCAAAATTGCCCTGCGGCCATTTTGGGCCCGAGACCCTACCGCCAGCGATTGACCTTGTGGTAAAGAATCTGGGTGGTAATGACCTGCATGCATCCGTTACTTGTGCCCGAAAATACAAAATATTTTTCTGACGCGTGCCGGTAACTCCATTTTGGCGCACATTGGGTGCGTGTAGACACTTACGCGGCTTAGTAAAAGGGCCCCAATGTTTTTATATGATGTTTATATTGTAATGCTGTTTTTATGCTTTGTATGTACTATGAAATCTGCTTAGAATCTTTAAGATAATTTGGAATAGAAATACATTTTGGAAGAGACTATATATAGTGCCTAAAAAAAACACGGTGCTGAAATCAGTGCCGGCTAAACATATTCTAGATTTACGTGCTGATTATAGAATATGCTTAGTTGATATTTCAGCGTTGACATCTGTGCACATCCATTTACAACAGCGAAAAGCTGGTGTAAATCTCAGCTTGTAGATGTAGGCACACTGGCCTATATTCTATAACTATGTGCCTAAATTTTAGAACGCCTATGAAATGCCCATTTCCCCGCCCATAACCACACCCTTTTTTGCCTCCGCGCATTAGAAGTTCGGTGCACATCGTTACAGAATACGCTTAGCGAGTTGTGCGCCTAAATTCTAATCAGTGCCAATTATTGCTTGTTAAGTGCTGTTATCAGCTCTCATTAGCTTGTTAATCCAATTAAGTTACGAGTGGTGTTATAGAATCCGCGCTGATTTTGGCACCTAGATTTAAGTGCACTATATAGAATCTGGGGATTTTCAAAAGGAATCATTTTATGGACTTTCTCTTTGAAAACAGCATGTAGTCCTTCGTGGGCCTCCTAGTTATATATTAGTCGCCTGCGGGGAGATATGATAGAGGTTTATAAAATAATGAGTGGAGTGGAATGGGTAAACGTGAATCGTTTGTTTACTCTTTCCAAAAATACTAGGACTAGGGGGCATGCGATGAAGCTACAAAGTAGTAAATTTAATACGAATCAGAGAAATTTTTCTTCACTCAATGTGTAATTAAACTCTAGAATTCATTGCCAGAGAATGTGATAAAGGCGGTTAGCTTAGTGGGGTTTAAAAAGGGTCTGGACGGATTCCTAAAGGAAAAGTCCATAGACCATTACTAAATTGACTTGGGAAAATCCACTGCTTATTTCTGGGATAAGCATCATAAAATGTATTAAGCTTTTCTGGGATCTTGCCAGGTATTTGTGACCTGGATTGGCCACTGTTGGAGACAGGATACTGGGCTTGATGGACCTTTGCTCTGTCCCAGTGTGGCAATACTTACATAATGGTCTTTTTATGAATTACAAATATATTGTTTAAATTAACTGCTCTACTTCTCGTTCAGTTACTAGTTTGAAAATTCATAACCAAAGCTTCAGTACAACAGTCTTATTGGAGACACTTTCTTGTAATACGGTATTCAAAGAAATTGTGAAACGGAGAACAGGATTACCTGATAACTAGAAAAAAAGGTATAAACCTGTGGAGCACTATAATCACAGAAAAAAAAGGGTACCACAAAAGAAGAATAAAAAACAAAGGAACACCCTAATCATTTACTAAATCAAACTAATAAATTTATAACAACCCAGAGAGGGCTATGTTTGACAAACGAGTTTAAAAGGGAAAGCAAACAAATTGTAGGCATTATACCATGTTTGGCAACTTTTATTTCTACATACCTGTGTACCTACTTCTGTACATTTCTAGCACTATATAATTAATACCTGAGTAGACAGATTCAACAGCCACAATACAACAGAGTAGAGGAGTGATCTAATGGTTAGAGCAGCAGGCTGAAAACCAGAGAAGCCCAGTTCTTACTGATCTTGGACAACTCACTTAAACCTCCATTACCTCAGGCACAAACTTAGGGGTCCTTTTACTAAGGCGTGCTACTGAATTTAGCACATGCTAACGATTAGCATGCATTAAATGCAACACAGCCCATTGCATACCTATTGGCTGCATGGTATTTAATGAACAATAATTCATTAGGATACGCTAAATCCATTAGAGTGCCTTAGTAAAAGGACCCCTCGCATTGTAAGCTGTCCAGGAAAATACTTACAGTACCTGAATGTAACTCACCTTGAACTACTGAGAAAGACACAAGCTAAATCCAAATCCCTGTACTTTACTTAAGGTGAAAACAAAATATTAAAAAAAAAATGAAAACTGAATAAAATAAAAATATTGCATAGGTTTTATTTGACTCACAAGCAGGACAAACACTGTATCAGCTTTGAGTTCTCTATAACCACCAAAGTCACACAAGCTTCATAAAACCAAGGATTTCTCTGGTTTTCAGCCTTTCTTTGTAACTCACACAAACTTAAGCCCCTCCAGCTCCCATAGTTTGTCTGTCATGTGCGATTCACAAAAGTACCTTCCTACAGTGTTCCTGATGTTTTGTAAATCTAGGCTGAAGTCGGTCATCAATTAATGTGTACACCTGCTGCTTGCTATACACTCCCTTCCTGGAGATCTGGGTTCATTTTTTGGTCATGTCTTTCATTCCTCCGAATGTCTAGGGCTAGGGATGCTGCCCAGTTATCATACAGTGTGAAATCCACAAAAGATCTAGGGGTCCTTTTACTAAGGTGCACTGAAAATGGCCTGCGGTAGTGTAGGCACGTGTTTTGGGTGCGCGCAGATCCATTTTTCAGCGCGTCTGCAAAAAAATTCCTTTAAAATTTTTTTTTGCCAAAAATGGATGTCCAACAAAATGAAAATTGGCGCGCATCCATTTGGGTCTGAGTCCTTACCGCCAGCCGTTGACTTAGCGATAAGGTCTCACGCGTTAACCTGGTGGTAATGACCTACGCATGCCAGAAAATAAAAATTATTTAGCGGACGCGTGCCCAAAATGAAATTACCACAAGAGCCACGCGGTAACTCCAAATTGGCGCACATTGGGCGCGTGTGGACGCTTATGTGGCTTAGCAAAAGGACCCCTAGGCTCCAGGATTGCAGGGTTCTGAAAGGAGCCCCAGTGCAGCTGAGGACTCTTGTTGCAATGACAAGGCTAAAGTATACTAGGGAAGGATGGAAAGTAGAGGAAAGAATTCCAGGGTAATTGCGACTGAAGTCTCATAGTGCCCGATCCCTGCCCCATTTCCGAATGGGTTCGTAAGGGTTGAAATTACCATCTAGCGCACAGCCCCCCCCCCAAAAAAAAAGTGTGTGCGTATCATTACAGTAGGTTAAAAAAATGAGTGAAGAGCGAACGTCTGCTGGCTATTAGTTTTCAGCAAAGATTCTTTAATGCAAGAATAAATTCTTTTTTTGTGCCAAGGAACTTTTCTGCCCAGCATTCAGCGCTATTTAACTGGCCTGGAACGGGTCCTGGCCGGTTACATAGCGCTTAACCAGCTATCCATAAATATTCTGATGGAGATAGCTGGCTATCTCCCGCTGAATATTTACGATCAGCACTTAGCCAATAACCAGCTATATCGCACAATATAACCGGCTATCCGCTGATATTCACGCATCGCCAGCTAAGTTTAGTGGCCAACATAGTAGGCTTAACTTTGTCTGGTTTCAACTTAATCAGCCAATGCTGAATATTGACTTTTTTTTTGTTACATTTGTACCCCGCGCTTTCCCACTCATGGCAGGCTCAATGCGGCTTACATGGGGCAATAGAGGGTTAAGTGACTTGCCCAGAGTCACAAGGAGCTGCCTGTGCCTGAAGTGGGAATCGAACTCAGTTCCTCAGTTCCCCAGGACCAAAGTCCACCACCCTAATCACTAGGCCACTCCTCCACTTGGCTGGTTAAGTTGAAACTGGCCAAAAATAAACTGAATATTCAATGTCGGTCACCAGAAACGGCACGGCCTTGAATATCCAGGCTCCATGCCGTCCCTGGGAGTCAGCCCGGCTAACTCCTGGGGTCTGAATATTGGCTCCTTTTTATTTTTCAGGTACAATGTACAAGTTATCTGCGCTGAAAAAATGATTTACTTTAGCAAATTTTTAATAATTAAAAATAAAGGGGCCCTTTTACTAAAACACGCTATAATATGCATAGTACATTTTAACGCAGGACTCTCTCATGATTACGCCCATATTTAAGGCCCCAGCATTTTAAGGATATTTTTTTATTTTTGCAGGTCCTGCACTAATTTTTCCATTAACGCTCAGGGCTTGCACAAAATTTATGCGGAGCAGTTACCACCTCCTATTTAGGAAGTGTGGTGCTCCCGCGTTAACCCTGCATTATCCAGTTATGGAGTGCTAATGTGAACATGCTAGCTGGATAATGCTTCCAAGCTCATTCCTCACCCATGACATGTCCTCTCCCCCCCCCCCTCCCACAAAAAAGACACATTATTAATGCATGCTGATATGAAAATTACTGTAAACACTTTAACGCATTTTGCAGTAAGCCTTTTTTCCCCCCATGTGAAGCATGCAAGACAAACCTCATCGACCTACCAATCAGAAAGACAACCGAATCAACACAAACATATCTAAACCTCCACTACCCAAGCTGCAAAGGCCTCAAATACAAATCATGCATCCAGCTTTTCCTACGTAAGCACACAATTATGGAACGCACTACCAAATGCCGTGAAAACAACATATAACCACATAAACTTCCGGAAATCACTAAATACCTGTTCAAAAACGCATACCCTATCGACCCTGTTTATTTATTTATTTGTAACATTTGTATCCCGCATTTTCCCACATATTAGCAGGCTCAATGTGGCTTACAAAATACCGTAATGGTGAACGCCAAGTACGGTAGGTATTAAACAAATACAATTAGAAAAAGGGTCAAGTAAGGTAGGGGTAGATGGGTACAATAAGGGACAAGGAAATAAGAAATAAAATGTCCATTGCAATATATGTATAGATGCATTGTAGAGTTGAGGCATTTAAGCAGAATCAGTAGGATAGGCCTTGCAAAACAGATAGGTCTTTAAACTTCGCTTGAAGTTTTGATGGTCGTGCATCATTTTCACACTCTTAGGTAATGCATTCCACATTTGCGTACTTAAGTAAGAGAAATTGGATGCATAGGTTGATTTGTATCTGAGTCCAATGCAGCTTGGATAGTGAAGGTTCAGATAAGTACGTGATGAACTGATTCTGTTTCTGGCTGGAAGATCTATTAAATCAATCATATATTCTGGGGCATCACCGTAGATTTTCTTGTGGACCAGAGAGCAAATTTTGAAAGTAATGCGGTCTCTGATAGGGAGCCAGTGTAGTTTCAATCGAAGAGGTTTAGCGCTAAACACCAGAACCCAGCAACATGACGAAACCAAAGAACATAATGGACATAACGTAACACTTCCTCTATATGATTCCCTAAACATGTTTGTTCCACATGACCCCTATTCTACCATAAAATCACTGTGTAACTGTTTATACCGGAATTGGCAAACCACTCTACATTGAGCCTGCAAATAGGTGGGAAAATGTGGGATACAAATGTTAACAAATAAATAAATAAATTAACACTTAACACGGTTTGGTAAAAGGGCTCCAAAGCAAGATGGACCTTTTTTCAGGGAGGAAGAATAGCCAGGGATTTAGAGAATATCTTATCTGATTCATATAACATGAGGACAAGAGTTGTCTTACAATTATCTCAGTCATGTTACTTTATTTTTGTTTTATTTTATTTTTTTTCTCTCATGACAAGTTTTGTTGTTCCTATTTCTAGGAAGCAAAACATAAGATCTACCAGCTAACTCTCTTGCTGGGCTACAAAGTAGAACCCGCACTGGGGGGGGGTGGGGATGAGGGGGCAACTGCTGTTGCAGAAGTGACAACTTCAAGCACATTTGCAATGCTGAAGGTTCCATTTGGAAGAAACTTCCTCTCTAGTCATAGGAGCCAACTTTTCGGAATTATTGGGGGTGTTAAACCCAATGGAAATACCCCCTTCCTGGACACATACAAGGAATTTTCTCAATACTGGGGGTGCTCAAGCACCCACAGCACCCACAAAGATGGCTCCTATCTAGCCATTGCCTCAACAACAAACATGAACCTGTTCAAGGCAATCTATCATCTTGGCAAGAGTGGTTAAGTCTTTACCAAGGCCTAAACGTTCTAAAGTTTTCAACCTCTTCACCCAAGAAAAATCCTCCTAAACAGAAAACATTGAGGCTCTGTGACAAGAGTCAGTATGAAAACGTACAGCAGACTTTTCAATCCCTGTGAACAGTTCTAATGGGATAAGTCCTATGATGCTTAAAAAATGAATGAATGCAGAAAAGATATCCGAGTTAAAAATAAAACTGTTTTTAAGCAACGATATTTCTTTATTCACATGGGACCTAGTGTCATTGCAGCACTTCCATCACAATGTCAGTGCAAGTCTGTGGAGACAACGTTAACATGTCAAAACAACACGTCTTCAATGCAAATCTACGGAGGCAATATTACAAATGTCAAGATGAAACAAAACAATGTCAGTGCTGCAAATCTTTTGAGACGACTCTATAATGCCGAAACAATAGCACAAAGATGTTAATGGACATCAGTGGAAACCATGCTACAAAGTTACAATTAAAAGTCTCAATGCAAGCTATGGAGGTATTGCTACAATATTATAGTCACTTATATTACTACAGAGTTAGACTTACGTGTGTGTGTGTGTGTGTGTATATATATATATATATAAAATGTATATGTTTATTCACTCCAGATATATATGTGTATCTCCACGTAAGGTCCTATTTTATGTAGAGATCTGAATTGAAACTTCCAGTTGGGATGTGCTCAGTTCTGGTGGCATTTTAAAAAAGGATCTGTTGACATAGAGCCTTTTCCAAAACACATGCAGTGGCACACATGACTTTGCCAGCACGTACAGTGGGAGCAGCCATTTAGCAAATATACATGTTGAAACAATGAACGTCGCAGACTCAGCAGCTTTAAACATAAGAGCATAAGCATAGCATACTGGGTAAGACCAATGGTCCATCTAGCCCAGTATCCTGCTTCTGAAAGTGGACAATCCAGGTCACAAATACCCGGCAGAAACCCAAATAGTAGCAATATTCCATACTACCAATTGGCATTTACACATGAAAGTGTAAACCCACACATCTAAGTGCAAATTAAGTAGTGAGACCATCAAAAGGTCCTACTATAAAACCAAACTAGGACCGGATAACAAAGATCTCAAGAAACTATTTCAACTCATAAATAAGCTATTAGACACCACTCCTGTCACCACATCCAACACAGACATTCCACCTGCAGACAAACTGGCTACCTACTTCAAAGATAAAATAACAAAATTACGCAGCACCCTTCCTCACCACAACACCGACATCAAAAACTTCTTCGACAATCTGGACGTAATCCTGGGCAGATACCCAGCTGACCGAACCTGGTCAACATTCAATCTACTCACCAATGAATCAGTCACACAAGTGACTCATAGGTTCGCCAACACCCACTGCAAACTGGACACATGTCCCAGTCATCTACTTAAATACGCCCCCAACCGATTCATAGAAGACGTCACATCCTACCTAAACTTCATGTTACAACAAGGTTCCTTCCCCAAGGAATACAGCAACATCCTACTTACCCCAATACCTAAAGACACCAAGAAAAAAACAAATGATCTCACCAACTATCGACCAGTTGCGTCTCTCTCTCTAGTAGTAAAATTGATGGAGAGCTTGGTGACCAAACAGCTTACGGATTACTTGGACAAGTTCTCAATACTGCACAATTCACAATCAGGATTCCGCTCCCACCATAGCACTGAAACTGTTCTAGTCACTCTCCTGGCCAAATTCAAGCAGGAAATAGCCATAGGTGAAAGCATACTTCTCCTCCAATTTGATATGTCGAGCGCATTCGACATGGTAAACCACAACATACTACTGAGACTCCTTGGTCACTTTGGGATTGATGGAAACGTACTTAATTGGATCAAGGGCTTTCTAACCACCAGAACATACCAAGTAAAATCAAACTCAAACATATCACTACCGTGGAAAGCAGCCTGAGGAGTACCTCAAGGATCACCATTATCACCAATACTCTTCAACATGATGATGATCCCACTGGCAAAATCCTTGTCCAATCGAGGTCTCAACCCATTCATCTATGTAGATGACATTACAATCTACATTCCCTTCAGACAGGACGACAGAAATAACCAATGAGATTAATGATGGCCTCAACATTATGGACTCCTGGGCAAACTCATTCCAATTGAAACTGAACACTGAAAAAACACACTGCCTCATCCTCTCATCACAACACAAGTACAAACCCGCAACTATAAGCACCCCAGGACACACACTCCCTACTTCAGATAGCTTAAAAATACTCGGCGTCACACTCGATTGCAACCTTACACTTGAGAACCAAGTAAATACTGTAATAAAGAAAATGTTCTATGCAATGTAGAAACTCAAACGAATAAAACCTTTCTTCCCAAGGGAAACTTTTTGAAACCTAATACAATCAATGGTCCTAAGCCATGCAGATTACTGTAACGGAATCTACGCTGGATGTAAAGTACAACTCACAGAAAAACTCCAGACCGCCCAAAATACAGCAGCCAGATTTATATGTTGTAAAACACGATTTGAAAGTGCTAAACCCCTGCAAGAAAAGTTGCATTGGCTCCCAATCAAAGAATGGATCATCTTCAAAATCTGCACTTTGGTCCACAAAATTACCTATGGCGTAGTCCCAGGATACATGACAGACCTAATAGATCTACCAACCAGAAACAGAATCAGATCATCACAATCATACCTAAATCTACATTATCCAACTTGTAAAGGACTAAGATACAAAACAACTTATGTATCCTGCTTCTCCTACATAAGCGCACAACTATGAAACAGACTCCCAAATGCTGTGAGGACAATCCGTGACCACTTAAACTTCAGGAAATCACTCAAAACTCACCTCTTCAAAAAGGCCTATCCCACCGATCCAACATAAATCCCAGCAACCAGCAACACAACATAACTAATGATCGTACTGGACAATTTATAATCTTCACTTCCTTCGACCCCATGACACCTGATCCATACCTACCTCATCTGACCACAATATAACTTTGTATCTGCTATCAACCGAATTGGCAAATGCCTCTACGGTACTACGTAAGCCACATTGAGCCTGCAAATAGGTGGGAAAATGTGGGGTACAAATGTAATAAATAAATAAAATTTTTGTTTTTTTGCTCAACATTCAGAGTTGTTATTTTTATGTTAATAAATAGGAAGGTAGTAAGGTAAGGGTAAGCTCACTCAATTGAACGCACAATCCTCAATATACCGCAGTAGTTTTGCTCACTCTACTGTGGTGCATTGAGGATTATATGTTAATAAATAGAAATAAATCAAAACATAGAAAAGAAAATAAGATGATACCTTTATATTGGACTAACAATACATTTTTTGATTAGCTTTCAAAGGTAACTCTTCTACATCAGATCAGAAATAAGCAAATGTTGACAAATATCAGAATAGAAAGTGAAACACAGAGGCATTCCAATGACAGTCTCACAGGAAAAGGGAGGGGTAGGTTAGGTGAGAAACAGGGACAGCTGGGTGGAAGAGAGACAGAGAGAGATGTATGGAAGATAAGAGAGTGACAAAGCAGTAGAATTTTATGGTTTATAGTGGGATAGAAAGCCCAGGTCTTTGTTAAGTCCTGTCTAGTGGGCGTCAAAATATTTCATCGTTTTGACTTCAAAGGTCTTACGTTCCTGGATTGTCTTAAAATTTCCTTTTAGTGTTTTGTAAAGTGCTGACCCACAGAAGTGGCATCCTTCTACAGCTGAGTGTGGAAATCCTCCATTGTCTGTATCCAATCCTCTACCTCAGTACACTGCTGATGTTGAAAAACTCACGGCTCAGGTCGTCCAACGTACCCTGCCTAGTACTTAGTTCACCTCCAGTGGTTGAAAACGTTTAACCAGCAAAGCTTCCATGAAGTTTGCCACCTAAGCCACCATCTCTGACACCCATGTGGAACTCATAGACCAGCGGGGCTGTGAGGAGCCACCATGTTGACCTAGGATGGACAAGCCTTCTCCTATTCTTTGCAGTTAAATTTAGATGCCATTGAACTGCAAAAATCGCACCAATCAACACTTGCCCCAAATAAGATACATGCTATCCAATCCGGCAGCCAGCGGGAGCAAATTCACTGAAAAGTTGGGTTTCCAAGAGAGGACAGTGGGAGAACCGACATTCAGCATCCTACCTCCTGCATAGTGTCAGTAATCCCTGAGACCATCATTTTAACATAGTTTAATTTCTGAGGTGGATAACTGCATACCCAATGTATGGTTCGTTACCTAAGGGAGCCCTTTCAACACCCTCTCTCTGATCCACTTCCTTTTTGGTGCATCAGAGTTTCTTCGTCGACAAACTCCTGACACAACAGATAGCCCCCACTTTCAACTCCCCATCCATATGGATAAAAAAACAACATTCCCACTGCTATACAGGAGACCCCTCCTTTCTAGGGCACACCAGAAAGGGCTCACAAATCTGCTTATGAGCCAACTGGTAGGAATAAGATATAAGGTTATCATCTTCGGTTTAACACTGATTGCAACACCACACATGTAGTGTATGTTTTAATCTGCAGGTGTCCGAAGATATATGTGGGAAAAACTACTAGACCTCTAAAACAGAGATTGAGTGGCCATAAACACAACCTAAAACATAAACGTCTAGATGCACCTATAGTGCTCAATAGTATCAAGAAATCGCATAACTTTAATGACTATAGATGCACAGTGATAGACCACATACCGAAGTCCATACGGGGGGGGGGGGGGTGACAGAGACAGGAGATTAATACAAAAAGAACAACGGTGGATACATAAGTTGGGGTTTTTGGAACCGGTAACAAGATTCAATTTACATAGACATCACATGAACAATACAGCCAGTAGGGCCCCCACCCCGGTGGGACAGCACTTCACAGAACCAGGACACTGTATCAGTGATTTCACAGTGAGAATACTGAAAGGTAACTTTAAAACCATACAAGAACGTAAGACCTTTGAAGTCAGAATGATTGAATATTTTAACACCCAACAGAAAGGACTTAACAAGGACCTGGGGTTCCTAGCCCATTATAAACCATAAAACTGTATGTCTCTGTTGATCACCCTCCCCTCACCTACCCACACCCATCCTGTTAGAATATCAATGATATGCTTTGATGTCCCCATGCATACCTCCGACCCACCCCCATCCTCCCACCCTGTCAGACTGTCATAGTAATGCTTGAATGTTTTCACTTATATACACTGTCAGCTAGCACATTTGCTTATTTCCGATCTGACGAAGAAGGGCAACCTTCGAAAGCTAATCAAGAAATGTATTAAGTTATGTCCAATAAAAAAGGTATCATCTTATTTTCTTTTCCATGTTTTATTTTGTTTGATTTCTATTGGAACCGGTAGGAATGAACAGCAGGGTGGAATGGAAGGCCTTCCTATAAAACCACAAAAACATAAAAATTGAAATATTGAAAATAGTGTAAAAAATAGAGGGAAAAGTTGGACTACTCATTATAAGAATAATAGTAGGAACAGAGTCCCCTTTAAATCTAAGTTGACCAGCTGATTGGTTGAAGCCAGAGGCATTTCGCGCTCTTAAAATCAGCTGATAGGCGCCATTTACAGAATAGAGCAGCAGTGGAGAGCAGAACAGCGGTAAACACGGAGAAAGGTAAAGGCAACAAACCTAAAGCTTCAGTGAGTACATGAGAATATTGGCAGTTTCTCACAGCATAAGGTTATCAATAGAAATCAAACAAAATAAAACATGGAAAAGAAAATAAGATGATACCTTTTTTATTGGACATAATTTAATACATTTCTTGATTAGCTTTCGAAGGTTGCCCTTCTTCCTCAGATCGGAAATAAGCAAATAGTAACATAGTAGATGACGGCAGAAAAAGACCTGCACGGTCCATCTAGTCTGCCCACGATAAACTCATGTGTATACCTTACCTTGATTTGTACCTGTCTTTTTCAGGGCACAGACCATATAAGTCTGTGCAGCAGTATTTCCCGCCTCCCAACCACCAGTCCCGCCTCCCATCACCGGCTCCGGCACAGACCCCGTATAAGTCTGCCCTCCCCCATCCTAGCCTCTCAACCACCAACCCCTCTTCCCCCCGCTAGCTGACAGTGTATATAAGTGAAAACATTCAAGCATTACTATGACAGTCTGACAGGGTGGGAGGGTGGGGGTGGGTAGGAAGTATGCATGGGGACATCAAAGCATATCATTGATATTCTAACAGGGTGGGTGTGGATAGGTGAGGGGAGGGTGATCAACAGAGACATACAGCTTTATGGTTTATAATGGACTAGGAACCCCAGATCCTTGTTAAGTCCTTTCTGTTGGGTGTTAAAATATTCAATCATTCTGACTTCAAAGGTCTTACGTTCTTGTATGGTTTTAAAGTTACCTTTCAAGATTCTCACTGTGAAGTCACTGGTACAGTGTCCTGGTCCTGTAAAATGTTGACCAACATTATCTATTGATAACCTTAAGAGTGGACTAACACGGTTACCACACTCCTCTACTCACAGCATAAGAAAATCTTTTCCGTTTTTAGGGCATGAATATTGGGGGTTCAGCTCCTAATGAAGCGAAAGCGAAACAGGAGCTCGCTGTAGAGCGAACCTACTAGAAAACGCCCAAAGAAAGATAAGTGCTAATCCCTACATATAAAGTATAAGAGTAGAATTGTAGGAGAGTTAGCGGTCAAAAGAGGATTAAGGACTTATGAGGATGCCCGCTGGTAACCACACGGGCAACGTTGAGACCCAGCGGTAGAGCGGAGAGGTGCAGTTCTGTACAGAGTGAATTTGCACCCGGTATCTGAAGCCACTTACCTCTCTACAGAAATCTGTGTGTCACTTTATAGTTTGCATTGGAAGTAATAGAATTTGAATTCATAAAGCAAACCTGGGTAGATTTTATTTTATACCTTTGCAATTGGGCTTCTGCGGTTGCTCAAAGTATTTACAAATATTGGCACGTGTTACAGCTTCATGAAGTTTTCATGAAGGGCCAGTGTACAGCCTTTTCTAGAGAAAAGAATTTGGCTAATTATCTTGGCTCTTCGAAGATGGACATTCAGCACGTGACCCATGTGGTAAATGTAGTGCCTGCAGTATGTCTTTGGATCTAACCCAATGGATTCATTCCATCATGGGACATATTTATCATTTGCCTACTACGATGATGTGTGATTCTAAGTTTGTCATCTATATTTTCACTTGTCCCTGCAGTAAGCTGGATGTACGACTAGACCTGTAAAATACGGATTTCTGAACATCGTAGCCATCGTAGTGGCCCATTGTTTGGAAACTCATTTTGTGAACTATCATGGTTTATCATTGAGCAGATCCCTCTCACCTCTAAAGGAACAGGAAAGCACATCTCTTATCTAGAGAGCAGTACTGGATATTTATCTTGCAATCCTGTAAACCAAGTAGTCGTAACAATGATATTGAATGGACTGGTGTTTTGTGATTAGGGTTTGAACAATAAAGCTTCTGTTCTATTGTCATTATGTACATAAGTACATAAGTAATGCCATACTGGGAAAAGACCAAGGGTCCATCGAGCCCAGCATCCTGTCCACGACAGCAGCCAATCCAGGCCAAGGGCACCTGGCAAGCTTCCCATTATTTCTATTTCAGAAGTTTGGGATGTTGCTGTCTGTGGCCGCCACTGAAGATTTGCTGGTATGGAGGACGCTGCAGGCAGTATGCATGGGCTTTCGTTTTGCAAATTTTGAGGATGTATCTGATGAAGAAATATTGAAAAGGAGCTTCTGTTGAACCCATTCCTCAAGTAGATAAGTGATCAGCCCGTTTTATAATTTGATAGCAGTATCATTGAAAGGCATTTTCCCAAGTAGCATAGTTAATATGATAGTGATACTGCAGTGATACATTTAGTGGAATTGAGCAGTGTTTTATAATGAATACTGAACTCACATATTATGTTAATATATGTTTCTATTTACATAGAAGGTTAAATGATTTGAAATGAGCATTTATGTATAGCCCTTTTGAATGAATGGGCATGTCATATTCACTGCTCTCAGACCTTGGTTGGTCTTCACTGAAACTCTTCCTTATTTTCACTATATTTTTGTTGGATTTTCAGTTTTTTCCCCCTTTATGTCTCTCAGGGCAGGTTCTATCCTGACATACGTTTTTGAGCCACCTTTTTAGTTTTGGGATTATTATAATTATTATATATTCAATTACCACAGCCAACTTATTCCTCATCTCCCAGGAGATGAGTAGCCTTGTGGTTAGTGCAGTGGACTTTGATCCTGGGGAACTGAGTTTGATTCCCACTGCAGGTCCTTGTGACTCTGGGCAAGCCACTTAACCCTCCATTGCCCCTGGTACAAAATAAGTACCCGAATGTATGTAAACTGCTTTGAATGTAGTTGCAAAAACCTCAGAAAGGTGGTATATCGAGTCCTAGTTCCCTTTCCCTATTTGACATTATACATGGAATGTTGCTACTATTGGAGATTCTAGATGGAATGTTGCTACTATTGAGATTCTGTTGCTACTATTTGAGATTCTACATGGAATGTTGCTAGTATTGGAGATTCTAGGTGGAATGTTGCTGTTGCTACCAGTGGAGATTCTAGATGGAATGTTGCTACTATTGAGATTCTGTTGCTACTATTTGAGATTCTACATGGAATGTTAATGTTGCTATTCCACTAGCAACATTGCATGTAGAAGCCTGCCCTTGCAGATCAGCAACGCAGCCATGCAAGCTTCTGTTTCTGTAAGTCTGACGTCCTGCACGTGCAGGACGTCAGACTCACAGAAACCTGCGTGGCCACGTTGCTGATCTGCAAGAGCAGGCTTCTACATGTAATATTGCTAGTGGAGGAGTAGCCTAGTGGTTGTTAGCGCAGTGGACTTTGATCCTGGGGAACTGAGTTCGATTCTCACTGCAGCTCCTTGTGACTCTGGGCAAGTCACTTAACCCTCCATTGCCCCTGGTACAAAATAAGTACCTGTATATATGTAAACCACTTTGAATGTAGTTGCAAAAACCTCAGAAAGTCCCGTTTCCCTTTCTCTTAGCAGATACCCTGCAGAACAGTCCAGACTGTGGCCATTTACCAACTTAGCTGGCACAATGGGATATGATATATCAGAAGAGAGCATCACAGAGGTTGAGAGAAGGTTGACTAGCGTTAAACTAAACATACAAATGAGAAGGACAAGACAAATTCTGCCTTTGGCAAATATACTCAATTGGTTTCCAATACACATTTTTCTTTTGAAATTGTACAGATTCAAGATCAAGGCTCGGCACACTTAAAACTAATAAATCAGTGTTTGCCTGTATCAGACAGACTAAAACATTTCATGGCTGGATATATCTAGCATTCTTAAAGTGAAGAAGCAGTGCACTGGGGCACAATATAAATATATTTATGTTTATTCACCATAATTCCTAGCATTGTAGTCTGGTAGACGTTTATGGCAAAAAACAAATGGGGTGGCAAAACAAGTCTGCTAGGAGGTCTGGATCATGATGTATTTTATTGACTCCATGGGTAAAACCCCATACTCTACTACTCCAAAGACTTGCATATATAGGAGTGACAGGGACTGTTCTTGACTGGTTCATATCATTCTTCAGAATTGCGCATTCAATATTTCTATGTCAAAGGCTCTATCTGCATTTTATTCCTTGTCCTACATAGCACCAAAAGGCTCGATTCTTTCACCCCCTACAATTTTTGTCAGTCCCTTAGCATTCTTAATTCAAACCTTCAGCCTGAGCGCCTATTATTACACGGACAATATCCTTCCGATACATCAAGGGTCCTCAAATCCAGTCCTCAAGGTCCACAACCCAGCCTGGTTTTCAGGATTTCCTCAATGAATATGTTTGAGATCTATTTGCGTTCCCTGATTCCATTGCATTCTATTGACGGTCTTTATCTGCCATCATTTTCTATGGGGTCAACATTGATCCAGCAGCGGTCAGCGATTTTTAATGTGCTGACCACCACAGGCAGAACTGAGGCCAGATATTCAGTACCAGATCATATCTGGCTTCTGGCATTGAATATCTGTGTATTTGCGGTTACCCAAAAGTTAACTTGGTACCAGTATTCAGAACGATATCTTGTTAACTTGGTGGACAAAGTTAGGACACCATTTTTGCTGTCCTAATTTTATTCACTTACTTAGCCAGTTAGTGGACTGAATATTGCTGCTAACCGTTATCGGCTCCACCCAGACTCTGCCCTGCACCACTCCTAACCTAGCCAGTTTGCAGATGGCCAGTTAAAGCCAAGACATGTCGCTTCTTTCTCTATAACATCAGCAAAGTTCGTCCTTTCCTCTCTGAACACACCGCTCGAACACTCGTCCACTCTCTCATTACCTCTCACCTTGACTACTGCAACCTACTCTTTACTGGCCTCCCACTTAGCCATCTATCCCCCCTACAATCCATTCAGAACTCTGCTGCTCGTCTTATCTTCCGCCAGGACCAATATTGCCCACATCACCCCTCTCCTCAAGTCACTTCACTGGCTTCCGATCAGGTACCGCATACAGTTCAAGCTTCTCCTACTTACCTACAAATGCACTCGATCTGCAGCCCCTCATTACCTCTCGACCCTCATCTCCCCTTACATTCCTACCCGAAACCTCCGCTCACAGGACAAATCCCTCTTCTCAGTACCCTTCTCCACCACCACCAACTCCAGGCTCCGCCCTTTCTGCCTCGCCTCACCCTATGCCTGGAATAAACTCCCTGAGCCCATACGCCAAGCCCCCTCCCTGCCCATCTTCAAATCCTTACTCAAAGCCCACCTCTTCAATGTCACCTTCAGCACATAACTATTATACCTCCATTCAGGATATCTAGACTGCCCCTACTTGACATTTTGTCCTTTAGATTGTAAGCTCCTTTGAGCAGGGAATATCCTTCTTTATTATACTGTACAGCACTGTGTAACCCCAGTAGCGCTCTAGAAATGTTAAGTAGTAGTAGTAGTAGTAAAGTGACTATTCAGCAGCACTACCCAGTTAAGTGCTGCTGAATATCAGCAGCCAGCCAGCCAGCTCAGACTCTCCTGTTTGATTAAACCCTTTGTATATTGACCCCTATGTTTCTCTGTGTAAGGAGTGGCCTAGTGGTTAGGGTGGTGGACTTTGGTCCTGAGGAACTGAGTTCGATTCCCACTTCAGGCACAGGCAGCTCCTTGTGACTCTGGGCAAGTCACTTAACCCTCCATTGCCCCATGTAAGCCACATTGAGCCTGCCATGAGTGGGAAAGTGCGGGGTACAAATGTAACAAGAATAAAATAGATACTATTGGAGATTCTACATGGAATGTTGCTATTATTGGAGATTCTACATGGAATGTTGCTATTCAACTAGCAACATTCCATGTAGAAGCCTGCGCGGCCACACTGGTGATCTGCAAGGGCCTACTTCTACATGGAATGTTGGAATAGCAACATTTCATGTAGAATCTCAAATACAAGCAACAGTGGAGGAGTGGCCTAGTGGTTCGGGTGGTGGACTTTGGTCCTGGGGAACTGAGGAACTGAGTTCGATTCCCACTTCAGGCACAGGCAGCTCCTTGTGACTCTGGGCAAGTCACTTAACCCTCCATTGCCCTATGTAAGCCGCATTGAGCCTGCCATGAGTGGGAAAGCGCGGGGTACAAATGTAACAAAATAAAAATTCCTGGGTGAGCATCAGCAGGCTACACAATATTTTTTTATTGGATTGGTTTGAGGGCAGAGCCAGAACAAGCAAACTAGGAGGCTGGCTCGCACATAATCCAGGAATGGCAAGTCAAGGGGGTCCACAACTTCCACAAAAGACGAAAGTTATATATAGTTATAGTTACTTGGAGTTATTACTCCTGGTATTCCATATGAATAGAAGCAGTTGGAAAGGGGGAAACACTGATTTGATCTTGTTGAGAGAAAAACAGCGTATCATCTATCAACTGGAAAGTGTATCACCCAAGGGTCTTAATAAAGAGCTAGAATTTGTAAATTTTATTTAATTTTACTTTAGTCATCTTTATTTTGCCACTGTACTATTCCCTGTTGCACAGCATTTATTGTTTTTTTCCAGTTATACCACGGACAACTTAACCAGCTTTCGCAAATCTTTGAAGACACATCTCTTCAACAAGGCCTACAAAAGACATCCTTAATGAAACAAATCACTCCTTATACCACCCAAGCGCTTTAAAACACCTCTCACACGACCTTACCTAACATCTTTCCATCTAAATCCTCATCTACATTCAGCTTATTATCGACTGTATCTAAGATTCTGTAATGACTATATCATATGGAACGCATTATCACTCAACCTAAAAACAAAGTGAAGTGAAGTGGAGGAGTGGCCTAGTGGTTAGGGTGGTGGACTCTGGTCCTGGGGAACTGAGGAACTGAGTTTGATTCCCACTTCAGGCACAGGCAGCTCCTTGTGACTCTGGGCAAGTCACTTAACCCTCCATTGCCCCATGTAAGCCGCATTGAGCCTGCCATGAGTGGGAAAGCGCAGGGTACAAATGTAACAAAAATAAAATAGATACTATTGGAGATTCTACATGGAATGTTGCTACTATTGGACATTCTACATGGAATGTTTCTATTCCACTAGCAGCATTCCATGTAGAAGCCTGCGCGGCCACATTGGTGATCTGCAAGGGCCGACTTCTACATGGAATGTTGGAATAGCAACATTCCATGTAGAATCTCAAGTAGTAGCAACAGTGGAGGAGTGGCCTAGTGGTTAGGGTGGTGGACTTTGGTCCTAGGGAACTGAGTTTGATTCCCACTTCAGGCACAGGCAGCTCCTTGTGACTCTGAGCAAGTCACTTAACCCTCCATTGCCCCAGGTACAAATAAGTACCTGTATATGTAAGTCGCATTGAGCCTGCCATGAGTGGGAAAGTGCGGGGTACAAATGTAACTAAAATAAATAAATAAATATTAACACCCTGTAAGCCACATTGAGCCTGCAAAAAGGTGGGATAATGTGCGGTACAAATGCAATAAATAAATTACCATCGGTTATCAGTATTATTATCATATATTTTTCCAGCTATTATTATCATTGTCTTTTAAATCATATTAATGCATACATGAGATTACTATGTGGAAAACTGATATGTCTGTGTTATTATAAAATCCATGTATAGTGCAATTTGTTTGTTAGAGTGAGTCTTTAGTGGATTTTAGCACAGAAATATTGTCACCATCAATATGTTTTTATAACTGTATCAGGCGCTTTTATTTTATTTTTTTCATATTTATGTTTTTTCATATTTTTCGTATTACATTTTTTGTACTATTTTTTTGTTTTTTCCCTTTGTCTGCTTTTTTGTGTATTTTTAACCACATATTATACCACAATATTTAATATTCATATGCCTGCAGCTCTCTGAGCATCGAGGTATAGAATTCCTGTTATCATTATAATATAGCTTTCAACTTGACACAGTATATATCATACTTTGATACAGGTACGTTTTTACAATATTGCCATATACCCGTTTTTAATTTACAATATGTTTTTGCATCACATATGTCTTCAATACACCCCATTCTATTGCTCCGTTTTTCATGTTTTGTTTTTCCCTGTGTCGTCTCCTTACGTCACTGCATTTTGGCTTTTTACTTTGGCGAATTTTTCCTCTCAGTTTGTTTGGTTCTCTTTGAGACCTCTCATTGGTCTGATGCAGGTACATCTCCGTTTTTCTTTTCCTTTGGATCTGTGGGCCTTCTGCCCCCTCGCCCCAGCCCGTCTGTCTTTGTTTCTACGGGGGTGCCAGTGTCGGTTCCTCCCTCCTTTCTCTCCCCGCTGGTTTTTGGCGTTTTTCCTTCCCTCTCTCTCTCTCTCGCCCTCTCCCCCTCCCTATCCCTGCGGTGGTCCCCTTCTTTCTTTCAGGTTCTCCTGGTGGTCTCGTTTCACGGTCTAGTTCTGGTTCTTTTTCTTTTCCGTCACGCTCTCAGTCCCAAGCCTCCTGTCTATCGGAGCGTCTTTCCATTTTGGTTCATATGTTTTTTCAGGGTTTCCCACTCTTTTTATTTTTCGCATTTTAATTTTCCTCTTTTTGCTTGTTTGTTTTTTTATTTTTGGTTTTCCCCAGCGCCTTACGATTGTGCCTTTATAAAGGCTCACTTTTTCTCAGCAGCACCATTGCGACCTACAGTATTTTGGTACGTACCGTTCTGCCTCATTTTCACTGTGTCAATGTTTGTATGAGCACCTTTAATCATGCCTCTTCCATAAGTCCTTAGCTTTTGCGTGTTGCATAATAGCGAAACATATTTTCTTTGAATAATGGTTTGTCCATCTTTCTAGATGGTAGCTTCCTTTAACACATCCACCCTAATATAAAATAAGCGAATGCTACATACCTGTAGAAGGTATTCTCCGAGGACAGCAGGCTGATTGTTCTCACTGATGGGTTGACGTCCTCGGCAGCCCCCTCCATCGGAAAGTTTACTAGCAAAGGCCTTTGCTAGTCCTCGCGCGCCCATGCGCACCGCGCATGCGCGGCCGTCTTCCCGCCCGAAACCGGCTCGAGCCGGCCAGTCCAGTATGTAGCAAGACAATACACTCCAAGGGAAGACACAACTCCAAAGGGGAGGCGGGCGGGTTTGTGAGAACAATCAGCCTGCTGTCCTCGGAGAATACCTTCTACAGGTATGTAGCATTCGCTTTCTCCGAGGACAAGCAGGCTGCTTGTTCTCACTGATGGGGTATCCCTAGCCCCCAGGCTCACTGAAAACAACAACCATGGTCAATTGGGCCTCGCAACGGCGAGGACATAACTGAGATTGACCTAAAAAATTTACCAACTAACTGAGAGTGCAGCCTGGAACAGAACAAACAGGGCCCTCGGGGGGTGGAGTTGGATCGTAAAGCCCAAACAGGTTCTGAAGAACTGACTGCCCGAACCGACTGTCGCGTCGGGTATCCTGCTGCAGGCAGTAATGAGATGTGAATGTGTGGACAGATGACCACGTCGCAGCTTTGCAAATTTCTTCAATAGAGGCTGACTTCAAGTGGGCTACCGACGCAGCCATGGCTCTAACATTATGAGCCGTGACATGACCCTCAAGAGCCAGCCCCGCCTGGGCGTAAGTGAAGGAAATGCAATCTGCTAGCCAATTGGATATGGTGCGTTTCCCTACAGCCACTCCCCTCCTATTGGGATGAAAAGAAACAAACAATTGGGCGGACTGTCTGTGGGGCTGTGTCCGCTCCAGGTAGAAGGCCAATGCTCTCTTGCAGTCCAATGTGTGCAGCTGACGTTCAGCAGGGCAGGAATGAGGACGGGGAAAGAATGTTGGCAAGACAATTGACTGGTTCAGATGGAACTCCGACACGACCTTTGGCAAGAACTTAGGGTGAGTGCGGAGGACTACTCTGTTATGATGAAATTTGGTGTAAGGGGCCTGGGCTACCAGGGCCTGAAGCTCACTGACTCTACGAGCTGAAGTAACTGCCACCAAGAAAATGACCTTCCAAGTCAAGTACTTCAGATGGCAGGAATTCAGTGGCTCGAAAGGAGGTTTCATCAGCTGGGTGAGAACGACATTGAGATCCCATGACACTGTAGTAGGCTTGACAGGGGGCTTTGACAAAAGCAAACCTCTCATGAAGCGAACAACTAAAGGCTGTCCTGAGCGGCTTACCTTCCACACGGTAATGGTATGCACTGATTGCGCTAAGGTGAACTCTTACAGAGTTGGTCTTGAGACCAGACTCAGACAAGTGCAGAAGGTATTCAAGCAGGGTCTGTGTAGGACAAGAGCGAGGATCTAGGGCCTTGCTGTCACACCAGACGGCAAACCTCCTCCAATGGAAGAAGTAACTTCTCTTAGTGGAATCTTTCCTGGAAGCAAGCAAGATGCGGGAGACACCCTCTGACAGACCCAAAGAGGCAAAGTCTACGCCCTCAACATCCAGGCCATAAGAGCCAGCGACTGGAGGCTGGGATGCAGAAGCGCCCCTTCGTCCTGTGTGATGAGGGTTGGAAAACACTCCAATCTCCACGGTTCTTCGGAGGACAACTCCAGAAGAAGAGGGAACCAGATCTGACGCGGCCAAAAAGGAGCAATCAGAATCATGGTGCCTCGGTCTTGCTTGAGTTTCAACAAAGTCTTCCCCACCAGAGGTATGGGAGGATAAGCGTACAGCAGACCCTCCCCCCAGTCCAGGAGGAAGGCATCCGATGCCAGTCTGCCGTGGGCCTGAAGCCTGGAACAGAACTGAGGGACTTTGTGGTTCACTCGAGATGCGAAGAGATCTACCAAGGGGGTGCCCCACACCTGGAAGATCTGTCGTACCACACGGGAATTGAGCGACCACTCGTGAGGTTGCATAATCCTGCTCAACCTGTCGGCCAGACTGTTGTTTACGCCTGCCAGATATGTGGCTTGGAGCACCATGCCGTGACGGCGAGCCCAGAGCCACATGCTGACGGCTTCCTGACACAGGGGGCGAGATCCGGTGCCCCCCTGCTTGTTGACATAGTACATGGCAACCTGGTTGTCTGTCTGAATTTGGATAATTTGGTGGGACAGCCGATCTCTGAAAGCCTTCAGAGCGTTCCAGATCGCTCGCAACTCCAGAAGATTGATCTGTAGATCGCGTTCTTGGAGGGACCAACTTCCTTGGGTGTGAAGCCCATCGACATGAGCTCCCCATCCCAGGAGAGACGCATCCGTGGTCAGCACTTTTTGTGGCTGAGGAATTTGGAAGGGACGTCCCAGAGTCAAATTGGAGCAAATCGTCCACCAATACAGGGATTTGAGAAAACTCGTGGACAGGTGGATCACGTCCTCTAGTCCCCCAGCGGCCTGATACCACTGGGAGGCTAGGGTCCATTGAGCAGATCGCATGTGAAGGCGGGCCATGGGAGTCACATGAACTATGGAGGCCATGTGGCCCAGCAATCTCAACATCTGCCGAGCTGTGATCTGCTGGGACGCTCGCACCCACGAGACGAGGGACAACAAGCTGTTGGCTCTCGTCTCTGGGAGATAGGCGCGAGCCGTCCGAGAATCCAGCAGAGCTCCTATGAATTCGAGTCTCTGCATTGGGAGAAGATGGGACTTTGGATAATTTATCACAAACCCCAGTAGCTCCAGTAGGCGAATAGTCATCTGCATGGACTGCAGGGCTCCTGCCTCGGATGTGTTCTTCACCAGCCAATCGTCGAGATATGGGAACACATGCACCCCCAGCCTGCGAAGTGCCGCTGCTACCACAGCTAGGCACTTTGTGAACACCCTGGGCGCAGAGGCGAGCCCAAGGGTAGCACACAGTACTGGAAGTGGCGTGTGCCCAGCTGAAACCGCAGATACTGTCTGTGAGCTGGCAGTATCGGGATGTGTGTGTAGGCATCCTTCAAGTCCAGAGAGCATAGCCAATCGTTTTGCTGAATCATGGGGAGGAGGGTGCCCAGGGAAAGCATCCTGAACTTTTCTTTTACGAGATATTTGTTCAGGGCCCTTAGGTCTAGGATGGGACGCATCCCCCCTGTTTTCTTTTCCACAAGGAAGTACCTGGAATAGAATCCCAGCCCTTCTTGCCCGGATGGCACGGGCTCGACCGCATTGGCGCTGAGAAGGGCGGAGAGTTCCTCTGCAAGTACCTGCTTGTGCTGGAAGCTGTAAGACTGAGCTCCCGGTGGACAATTTGGAGGTTTTGAGGCCAAATTGAGGGTGTATCCTTGCCGGACTATTTGCAGAACCCACTGATCGGAGGTTATGAGAGGCCACCTTTGGTGAAAAGCTATCAACCTCCCCCCGACCGGCAGGTCGCCCGGCACTGACACTTGGATGTCGGCTATGCTCTGCTGGAGCCAGTCAAAAGCTCGCCCCTTGCTTTTGCTGGGGAGCCGCGGGGCCTTGCTGAGGTGCACGCTGCTGACGAGAGCGAGCGCGCTGGGGCTTAGCCTGGGCCGCAGGCTGTCGGGAAGGAGGATTGTACCTACGCTTACCAGAAGCATAGGGACCAGTCTTCCTTCCCCCGAAAAATCTTCTACCTGTAGAGGTAGATGCTGAAGGCTGCCGGCGGGAGAACTTGTCGAATGCGGTGTCCCGCTGGTGGAGAGACTCTACCACCTGCTCGACTTTTTCTCCAAAAATGTTGTCCGCACGGCAAGGCGAGTCCGCAATCCGCTGCTGGAGTCTATTCTCCAGGTCGGCGGCACGCAGCCATGAGAGCCTGCGCATCACCACACCTTGAGCAGCGGCCCTGGACGCAACATCAAAAGTGTCATAAACTCCTCTGGCCAGGAATTTTCTGCACGCCTTCAGCTGCCTGACCACCTCCTGAAAAGGCTTGGCTTGCTCAGGGGGAAGAGCATCAACCAAGCCCGCCAACTGCCGCACATTGTTCCGCATGTGTATGCTCGTGTAGAGCTGGTAAGACTGGATCTTGGCCACGAGCATAGAAGAATGGTAGGCCTTCCTCCCAAAGGAGTCTAAGGTTCTAGGGTCTTTGCCCGGGGGCGCCGAAGCATGCTCCCTAGAACTCTTAGCCTTCTTTAGGGCCAAATCCACAACTCCAGAGTCATAAGGCAACTGAGTGCGCATCAGCTCTGGGTCCCCATGGATCCGGTACTGGGACTCGATCTTCTTGGGAATGTGGGGATTACTTAATGGCTTGGTCCAGTTCGCAAGCAATGTCTTTTTCAGGACATGGTGCAAGGGAACAGTGGACGCTTCCTTAGGTGGAGAAGGATAGTCCAGGAGCTCAAACATTTCAGCCCTGGGCTCGTCCTCCACAACCACCGGGAAGGGGATGGCCGTAGACATCTCCCGGACAAAGGAAGCGAAAGACAGACTCTCAGGAGGAGAAAGCTGCCTTTCAGGAGAGGGAGTGGGATCAGAAGGAAGACCCTCAGACTCCTCGTCAGAGAAATATCTGGGGTCTTCTTCGTCCTCCCACGAGGCCTCACCCTCGGTGTCAGACACAAGTTCACGGACCTGTGTCTGCAACCTCGCCCGGCTCGACTCCGTGGAGCCACGTCCACGATGGGGGCGTCGAGAGGTAGACTCCCTCGCCCGCATCGGCGAAGCTCCCTCCGCCGACGTAGTCGGGGAGCCTTCCTGGGAGGTGGCCGCAGTCGGCACCGCACGCGGTACCGACGTCGGGGACCTCAACCTGGGCGATGGACCAGCCGGCGCCACGCTCGACGGTACCGGAGGCGCAAGCACCGCCGGTACCGGAGGGGTAGGGCGCAACAGCTCTCCCAGAATCTCCGGGAGAACGGCCCGGAGGCTCTCGTTCAGAGTGGCTGCAGAAAAAGGCTGAGAGGTCGATGCAGGCGTCGACGTCAGAACCTGTTCCGGGCGAGGAGGCTGTTCCGGGCTGTCCAGAGTGGAGCGCATCGACACCTCCTGAACAGAGGGTGAGCGGTCCTCTCGGTGCCGATGCCTGCTGGGTGCCGAATCCCTCGGCGACCCAGAGCTCTCGGTGCCGACACGGGGAGGAGACCGGTGTCGATGCTTCTTCGACTTCTTCCGAAGCATGTCACCGGAGCTCCCCGGCACCGACGAGGAGGACGTAGAATCCATCCGTCGCTTCCTCGGGGCCGAGACCGAAGAAGGTCGATCCCGGGGGGGCTGTACCGCAGGAGCCCTCAGGGTAGGAGGAGACCCACCCGAAGGCTCACCGCCACCAGCAGGGGAATGGACAGCCCTCACCTGCACTCCTGACGATGCACCTCCACATCAGCAGACGAAGTCTCGGTACCACCGACGTCGATGCAGTCGCCCGATGCCTCGGCGCCGATGCAGAGGTCCGATGCCTCGATGCAGTCGATGGAGCGGCAGCCAAGGAAGATGGTCCGGACGCTGACGACGTCGATGCACTCGATGCCTCCGGAGCCGATGTCGACGAAGAGCCCGAGAACAAAACGTTCCACTGGGCTAATCTCGCTACCTGAGTCCGCCTTTGTAACAGGGAACACAGACTACAGTTCTGAGGGCGGTGCTGGGCCCCTAGACACTGAAGACACGCAGAGTGCCTATCAGTGAGCGAGATTACCCGGGCGCACTGGGTGCACTTCTTGAAGCCGCTGGAAGGCTTCGATGTCATGGGCGGAAAAATCACGCCGGCGAAATCAAAAGCCGAAATGGCGAAAATTGAAGCACCAAAATTTAAAGGGAGAAAAATCTCGACCGAGGCCAAACTAGGCCTACCCCGACCACGAAAGAAAACTTACGGGGCAAAAGTTGAGAAAAATACGGGAAGGGCAGAAAACCCGAAAGGGTCTTCCGGAACACTTCCGGAGCGCTTCCCGAACTTTTTGAAAGAAAACAAGGAAAAAACACGTCGAAAAGGACGCGCGAGGTCGACTCTCTGGGGCACGAACGGCGTAACACGACCGTACCGAGCGCGGACGAAAGAAGACTGGCCGGCTCGAGCCGGTTTCGGGCGGGAAGACGGCCGCGCATGCGCGGTGCGCATGGGCGCGCGAGGACTAGCAAAGGCCTTTGCTAGTAAACTTTCCGATGGAGGGGGCTGCCGAGGACGTCAACCCATCAGTGAGAACAAGCAGCCTGCTTGTCCTCGGAGAATACATTTTATATAACCACAATTTTATATATAACTTCCCTCTGTTTGGTTACTGTGTTCCTTATTTTATTTTACTTTATCTTATTTTATATATAATATAATTTATTTTAGATATTATATACTATATATTATACTATCCAGCTTATAATTGAAAAAGAAAAACGCCTATATTGCGACCCAAATCGGGAGATAGACGTTTATCTCACAAAACGAATAAAGCGGTATAATCGAAAGCCAAATTTGGACGTTTTCAACTGCACTCCGTCGCGGATGCGGACAAAGTTGATGGGGGCGTGTCGAAGGCGTGGTGAAGGCGGAACTGGGGCGTGGTTATCGGGCGATCAGAGATGGGCGCCTTTCGCCGATAATGGAAGAAAAATATGCGTTTTTAGCGAGGATTTAGGGCACTTTTCCTGGACCCTGTTTTTCCACGAATAAGGCCCCAAAAAGTGCCCTAAATGACCAGATGACCACTGGAGGGAATCGGGGATGACCTCCCCTGACTCCCCCAGTGGTCACAAACCCCCTCCCACCACAAAATATGCTGTTTCACAACTCTTTATTTTCACCCTCAAATGTCATACCCACCTCCCTGGCAGCAGTATGCAGGTCACTGGAGCAGTTGTTAGGGGGTGCAGTGGACTTCAGGCAGGTGGACCCAGGCCCATCCCCCCTCTACCTGTTACAATTGTGCTGCTTAATGCTTAGTCGTCCAACCCCCCCAAACCCACTGAACCCACATGTAGGTGCCCCCCTTCACCCCTTAGGGCTATAGTAATGGTGTAGACATGTGGGCAGTGGGTTTTGAGGGGGATTTGGGGGGCTCAACACACAAGGGAAGGGTGCTATGCACCTGGGAGCTCTTTTACCTTTTTTTTGTTTTTGTAAAAGTGTCCCCTAGGGTACCCGGTTGGTGTCCTGGCATGTGAGGGGGACCAGTGCACTACGACTCCTGGCCCCTCCCACGAACAAATGCCTTGGATTTATTCGTTTTTGAGCTGGGCGCTTTCATTTTCCATTATCACTGAAAAACAAAAACGCCCAGCTCACAAATTGTCGAATAAAACATGGACGTCTATTTTTTTTCGAAAATACGGTTCGGTCCGCCCCTTCACGGACCCGTTCTCGGAGATAAACGTCCATGGAGATAGACGTTTTTGTTCAATTATGCCCCTCCATATATTTTATATTCTACATGTTATATTTCATACTTTATATTTGACACTTTATATTCCATTTGTTTTATGTTTGTTGTATTTATGCCATTATGCTTTTATGATTTTTAGACCCCTGAGGAAGGCTTGCATGCCGAAACATGGACCGTGTTGGGTCCCTATTAAACATTTTTTTGATGCTCTAACTCTTTGGCTGGCTGGTCTCTTGGAATTTGTTTGCCTCCACCCTTGTGTGTCGCATATAATCTACACATTCAGCATTCACTTCTCACAGTCAGTAAAGCTGCCCACATAGTTTAATATGTTCAAAACTGTGGGAGGGTCTACTTCAATTTGGGAGTTCAGATAATTGGGCCAACTATGTACTGTACTTGTATATCAGAGAGTAATAACTCCAAGTAACTATAAGTACATAGAATAGTGGATGGAGGACATCGTATAAACTCATCTCTTATAAAGACCGGTCAAGAGATCTCTTATAGCACAAAGGTATTTCAGGTCACAACCTCCAATCTGTTTAAGAAAGTACAGATGACTAAATCTATGATTGGCGGTCATGACCTGAAATAGCTTTGGAAAAGTTCCTGGAGGAAAAGTCCACAGTGTGTTATTGAGATGGACAGGAAGGAAGCCCCTGCTTGCCCCAAGGTTTATAGCATGGAATGTTGCTACTAATTGGGTTTCTGCAAGGCACTTGTCACCTGGATTGGCCACTGTTGGAAGCAGGATACTGGGCGAGAAGGACCACTGGTCTGACCCAGTATGACTATTCTTATGATTATGTTTCTCTTTTGTTGCGCAAGTTGTGCTGGCTTCCTGTAGCACAAAGAATCAAATTTAAATTGTTATTGCTGGTGAATTTAGGATTGTATCAAGACTCTTCTTTTTATTTGCACGCTGCTTTCAAACAATATGTGCTGCCAAGGGCACTAAACTCAGCAAGTGCTTGTGCAGTTTCAGTACCGGACCCAAGACATCTGTGGTTGAACATTACAAGAACTGGCAACTTCTCTGTGAAGTCACAACAGAATGTTGCATATTTTAAATCAATGCTGAAATGTCATCTGCGGATTCAGACTAGTGAACTGCCATGAACTGCCCATACTTCTTGACTCTATTGCTTTGATGCATTTGTGAATGCTTGTTTATATTTTACATTGCTTTGTTACTTGTCTTGGATACAGGCATTATAAATAATAAAACATAAACAGTTACAAATTGCCTATTCCAGCTAAACATAATATTTGCTGTTTGGGAATAGGAGAAGAGAGATCAGTTAGCAAAAGCATTTCTTTGTCTAGAGACAAGCTCCTGTGCTGTTACAGATTTATTTCACTTCCTTCATTCTGGGGTCCCTTGTTAGTATGGATTTAGAAGCATTTGTGGCTAGCAAAAACTAGTCTATTTTCACACACCATGCCATTTTTCACAATGTCCAGTGAAATCTGCTGATGCTTTCAACTGTCAATAACTCAAGACAATTTTTTTTACATTTTTCAAATAAGAACGTTAGCTCTAAGTTTTCCAGATCCACAGCAGGCAATGGTGGTAAACTGGCTCCATCCGAAACCATGTTCCTGTGAATAGTCCAGCAGCTTCACAGGCTCTGAGGCTGATTCCCACTCCAGCCTCCTCAGTGTCAGAGACTGCCTTAGTCAAAAACCTGTCTTTTGTAGATTGGAACTTGCTACGTCTTGAAGGTTACAAGTTACTTTAGTCCCCTTGCACTGATGTAAGGTGAAGGGGACTTTGCCAAATCTTAGTCCCCTTACATGGAGGCACTCTAGCACTCGGGGACTCTGATCATGGGTCGGTAGCAAACGCTAGCGCTAGTATGGCGCTCACAGCCTCTAGCGCCGGCGTTTGCTTCTGATCATCCCCCTGTTATAGAATGGCACTTAAGCGCCCTGTTGGCACTTTCACGGGTAAGTATATATTTATGTACCTAAGTGCTATTATTCTGACAATTTACATGTGCAAGGGGCGAATAAATGCAGGCACTCAGTTATAATATTGCCCTTACTGCGCACCTGGTAAGTAGATACCTATTTGCATGAGTTTCTCCTGGTAGATGGTAGTGTTGAGAGCATAAACAGGAAGTGTAAAGCTGAAGAGTTATCTACAGGGACACATGAGGAGGAGAGAGATGGGGGAGATCCCTGCAATGAGTGGTGGAGCAAAGACCCAAGAAAGCAGTCCCCCATGACATTTCCTGAAGTTAAAAGAAGGCAGGAGAAGTGTTTGGTGACAGATATTTTGGCGTGTCTTTCTAACCAGTTGAAGAGGAGGAGAAGTCTGGAAGGCCAGAAGGGGTTGTTATCCCCAAGTGGGGCTTTTGAAGTTGTGAGTACCAGTACCCCAAGAATATCAACAGGAAAAAGGTTCACCTAGATGGCAAAAATACTCCCCTCCCCCTCAAAAAAAACCAGAGTAGGGCCCTTATCCTCCCACTCAGCATTATAAATCAATTTAGAGACTATGGGAGCACACCCCCTAGAGACTGTTGAAACTATGATGTGAAGATAGATGATGCAATCTGCCTGCTGGACACTGTAAAATGTTATTAGGTGAAAGGGAATGGGACTTGATATACCACCTTTCTGTGTTTTTTTTTTTGCAGCTACATTCAAAGTGGTTTACATAGAATATACAGGTACTTATTTGTACCTGGGGCAATGAAGGGTTAAGTGACTTGTCCAGAGTCACAAGGAGCTGCAGTGGGAATTGAACCCAGTTCCTCAGGATCAAAGTCCACTGCACTAACCACTAGGCCACGCCTCCCTGTTCGCTGAGTTGGATGAGTAAAGAATCTGGAATTGGAACCACAAAGCCTGTGTCCTCAGTTTGACTGGAGTGATTAAGAACTATTTGGTTTCAACTAGGAGACCCAGCGGCTTATTCTGTCCCTTTAAAGACAGCACTGTGTGAAAGACTCAGTGTTCTGCATGGTTGTGTGGGCGGAGGGCTACAGAAGCATGACCTAAATCCAGACAGGAAAAAGAAAATATTGGCAGGGAAAGCTAACATTATGTTATAATATAGCAGAGTTATCACCCGCCAACTCCCTCAGTTTGAGATTCAAGGTGAGATACAAATAAAGAAACAAAATGAAGAGCATCAGGAAATTACAATAGAAAATTCAAAAAAAGTCAAAACCAAAAAACTACATTACTTAAAACTCTAATTTTTACATATCCTACCAAGAAGCAAAACAAATAAGTCTTCAAAGCTTTACGAAAGGAATAATAACCTTTCAACAAACATCTTTCTGAAGGAAGATTTTTCCATAGACAACTGCCAAAACCAAAAAAGAATGAGAAAATAAACCTTTACATCTAACAGATCTAATCGTCGGAACAATTAGAAGCAGTTCATTACGACTCCTGGTGGTCACAGTGGAGCTTAGAGTATTGAGTAAATGGGACAAACCCTCCAGACAATTACCTTCCAGAATTTTAAAAACTAGGCATAACACCTTAAAACGGATCCTAGCCTGTAGCAACAACCAATACAATCAGGGCCGTGCCTAGGGTCTCCGGCGCCCCCCTGCAGTTGGCCCCGCCGGCGCACCCCCCCTCCCCGAAAACGATCGCTACACTACCCGCCCTCTTCTCCCCAGATCCTTTTCCTTTTTGTTTAAATTTACCTCTCCGGCACGCGGCAGCGTAGCGTTAGTGAGAAGGAGGCGGCGCTCCCCGCCCCGACGTGTCTTCTTCCCTTCGCACAGTGTCCGGCCTTCTTCTGACGTCATTTCTGACGTCAGAAGATGGAACAGAGCGAAGGGAAGAGACTGACACATTGGGGCGGGGGAGCGCTGCCTCCTCACTAATGCTACGCTGCCACGCGCCGGAGAGGTAAATTTAAACAAAAAAAAAAAGGACAAGGATCTGGGGGGAAGAGGGCGAAGTAAGCATGGTGCGGCGGGGCGCCCCCCAGAGGATGGCGCCCTCCTGCCATGCTTACCTCGCTTACCATGTCGGCACGGCCCTGAATACAATCCCCCCAATAGGGGAGTCACATGTTCACTATTGAGCTCATTTTCAAAAGAGAAAAATGGCCAAAAACTGGCATAAATCTGCATTTTGACCCAGGCCCATACCTCCCCCTACCTGTTATACTTGTGGAGGAAACTGTGAGCCCTCCAAAACTCACCAGAAACCCACTGTACCCACATATAGGTGCCCCCTTCACCTGTAAGGGCTATGGTAGTGGTGTACAGTTGGGGGCAGTGGGTTTTGGGTGGGTTTTGAGGGGCTCAGGAGACAAGGTAAGATGTGTACCTGGCAGCATTTTATTAAGTCCACTGCAGTACCCCCTAGGGTGCCCTACTGCTTTCCTGGGATATCTGGGGGACCAGTCTACTAAAAATGCTGGCTCCTCCTACATCCCAATGGCTTGATTTTGTGTGTTTTGCACTTGGACGTTTGTTTGTTTTTTTTCAAAAATGGACCGAAAAATAAAATGTCCAAATCACAAAACCATGTTCTAAACAGTATTTTTGAAAGAAAAAAAAAGCCGCTTTTTTTTCTTTTTTGAAAATGGCCTTCTTTCCTATTCATATTTTGGACATTTTTTTGCAAAACGTCCAAAGTCAGATGTCATATCGAAAATGCTCCTCCACGAGACTTACAAAAAATAAGTCTGGCAGCAGAATTCCGAATCAATTGGATTTTATGGGACAGCCTAGCAGTTATCCCTAAATAAAGAGAATTGTAATAACCTAGTAAAGCTAGAATCAAAAGTTGAACAATAATGATCCTCAAAAAAAAACAGGAACGCAAAAGACAAAGCTACTGCATCTAAAAACAGAACTTTCTAACCAACTGCCATGAGTGGGAAAGCGAAGGGTACAAATATAACAAAAATAAAATAGATACTATTGGAGATTCTACATGGAATGTTGCTACTATTGGACATTCTACATGGAATGTTGCTACTGTTGGAGATTCTACATGGAATGTTGCTATTCCACTAGCAACATTCCATGTAGAAGGCTGCGCAGGCTTCTGTTTCTGTGAGTCTGACGTCCTGCACGTATGTGCAGGATGTCAGACTCACAGAAGCAGAAGCCTGCGTGGCCACATTGGTGATCTGCAAGGGCTGACTTCTACATGGAATGTTGGAATAGCAACATTCCATGTAGAATCTCAAATAGTAGGAGGAGTGGCCTAGTGGTTAGGGTGGTGGACTTTGGTCCTAGGGAACTGAGGAACTGTAAGCCGCATTGAGCCTGCCATGAGTGGGAAAGCGCAGGGTACAAATGTAACAAAAATAAAACAGATACTAGCAACATTCCATGTAGAAGCCTGTGCGGCCACTTTGGTGATCTGCAAGGGCTGACTTCTACATGGAATGTTAGTGGAATAGCAACATTCCATGTAGAATCTCAATTAGTAGCAACAGTGGAAGAGTAGCCTAGTGGTTAGGGTGGTGGACTTTGGTCCTCAGGAACTGAGTTCGATTCCCACTTTAGGCACAGGCAGCTCCTTGTGACTCTGGGCAAGTCACTTAACCCTCCATTGTCCCATGTAAGCCGCATTGAGCCTGCCGTGAGTGGGAAAGCGCAGGGTACAAATGTAACAAAAATAAAATAGATACTATTGGAAATTCTACATGGAATGTTGCTATTCCACTAGCAACATTCCATATAGAAGGCTACGCAGGCTTCTGTTTCTGTGAGTCTGACGTCCTGCACGTACGTGCAGGACGTCAGACTCACAGAAGCAGAAGCCTGCGCGGCCACATTGGTGATCTGCAAGGGCCGACTTCTACATGGAATGTTGCTACTATTGGAGATTCTGCTATTCCACTAGCAACATTCCATGTAGAAGCCTGCGCGGCCACATTGGTGATCTGCAAGGGCCGACTTCTACATGGAATGTTGGAATAGCAACATTCCATGTAGAATCTCAAATAGTAGCAACAGTGGAGGAGTGGCCTAGTGGTTAGGGTGGTGGACTTTGGTCCTGGGGAACTGAGGAACTGAGTTTGATTCCCACTACAGGCACAGACAGCTCCTTGTGACTCTGGGCAAGTCACTTAACCCTCCATTGCCCCATGTAAGCCGCATTGAGCCTGCCGTGAGTGGGAAAGCGCAGGGTACAAATGTAACCAAAATAAAACAGATACTAGCAACATTCCATGTAGAAGCCTGCGCGGCCACATTGGTGATCTGCAAGGGCTGACTTCTACAACAGTAGAGGAGTGGCCTAGTGGTTAGGGTGGTGGACTTTGGTCCTGAGGAACTGAGTTCGATTCCCACTTCAGGCACAGGCAGCTCCTTGTGACTCTGGCCAAGTCACTTAACCGTCCATTGCCCCATGTAAGCCGCATTGAGCCTGTCATGAGTGGGAAAGCGCAGGGTACAAATGTAACAAAATAAAATAGATACTATTGGAGATTCTACATGGAATGTTGCTACTATTGGACATTCTACATGGAATGTTGCTATTCCACTAGCAACATTCCATGTAGAAGGCTGCGCAGGCTTCTGTTTCTGTGAGTCTGACGTCCTGCACGTACGTGCAGGACGTCAGACTCACAGAAGCAGAAGCCTGCGCGGCCACATTGGTGATCTGCAAGGGCCAGGCACAGGCAGCTCCTTGTGACTCTGGGCAAGTCACTTAACCCTCCATTGCCCCATGTAAGCCACATTGAGCCTGCCGTGAGTGGGAAAGCGCAGGGCACAAATGTAACCAAAATAAATAAAATAACATAGTAATAGAAGGCTTTGAGAATGTGTGAGTTAACATGGGAAGGAGTAATGAAGATAAGAGATAGGGATGAGTATTAATCTGAGGTTCCATAGTCAAAGAGGAACCTAACATTAACTGGCCAATTTTTAAAGCCATTTTACTGGGTGAAGCAGAGTTATACAGTACACAATAGTGAGCTTTTGTAAAATTGTCCACCTTTGTATAAATAAAGATACACATGTACGCTGTGTGCATGTTGATTAACCCACAGCTTAAAGAGGTATTCTTAAAGGTTAAGATGGGGTTGGAGTTGGGTTTGCAATTAGATTTTCAAAACCATAAGCGCATTTCATCTTATAACAAATAGCAGGTAGAAATGTGAATAGATAATTTTAGTGGGGTGATTTTTATAGCTTTGAAAATCACTAATTTCCCCCTTAGAGAGAAAGATCTTTTTTTTGGAGGGAGACCCAAGTGAATAGTTTCAGGATAACCCACAGTTACCACGCTGGTAGGTGGTGACTGTGAAAGGGGGGGGGGGGGGGGTATGTGAATCTGTTACAATCGGATTTATTCACTTGATTGTATGTAAGTAGAAAAAGGTGTTTTAGTGCTGCCTGTATTTAAACTCATCTTGTAAATGTTTGGAACACCCTATGGCCTAGGAATAGGTCTGTTATCTATAAAGTAACAGACCGAGGCAGATAATAAAGATACTATTTCTATGAGTTATTTGGCTGTGCAATTGTTTGTAGGCGATTTGTCACAGGTTTGGAGGCGATCACAGTTGGTGGGTGACCTGTTACAATGATGTACAACTTATTATACTGAAGAAAAAGAGAATTTCTGACTGTAGGTAAAAAAAAAAAAAATCTAACATAGCATTCTTAATGTAGGATAAATGATTTTGAGTGTAATTTATTTTATGCAGAGAAGACAGAAAATTCTATTGTTTTTAACACAGTAAGTTAAACATTTGACATTGTTAGCCTATAAAATCACTTATTTTGGAAGTCTAAATATGCTTATCAATTAGTGATTATTAACACCCAGTAAACAACATTATAGCTTGGGAAAACAATCTTTCTTCACAGCATGAGACTGAAATCTATTATTCACTGATTCTATATGCTAAAATACACTCGAATGTTCACAAATGACCTTAACGATTAGGTAAATGTAAATGAGAATAATGCAGAAAATTTGCTTTGGAATGATATGAAAAAGATGAGATTGGAAATCTTGAGATGAGAGGATGCACTACATGATACAAAAAAAGTGCAAAGTAAGAGACTATCTTTTTGTCCAGTAATAAACTAAGGCATGCTCAATACAACAACAGGCTACGGGGGCAGTCTGCAACCTTCTTGACTAGGTGCAAAGTCCATGGGTACTTCACATCCATGGATCTTTTACTCGTAGAAGTTTTAAAGGGGAAAATACAAGCATACATTCCCTTTGAAAATATGGATGTTGTATCTGCATAATGCAATACTGAAATGTAAGCATATAAGAAGTTCCTTGTTGAGTCAGGATCAAATGGCCTGTCTAGCCCAGCATCCTGTCTCTGAAAGAGCACAATTTGTATCACTTAAGAGTGCCCAGTGCATCTGATAAAATGAGCTCTGCTTGGTAAACGCTCATGTCTCAATACATTGGTTAGACCAAGCTTGTCCAGGTTCAGTCCTCAAGGGCTAAAATCAGAACAGGTTTTCATAATGAATATGCAGGGCTGGTGTTAGAAATTGCAGGGCCCTATGCAGACCAGTTTGGTGTGGTCCCCTAGCCCCTTGCCTAGGCCCACTCCCTTGCTAGCCACACCCTTTGCCCAACCCCCGATGATAAGAATTTTTTTTTTACATTTTATTATTTAAGATCTATGGTTATACACGCAAAATACAGAGAGAGCCTCATTAAATATGAAATAAGGGACCACAGATCAGTCATAGAGATAAGATGATTAAAAAAAACTGTAAACCTCAGGTCAGACTTGTATATACATCAGCAATACTAGAGAAACAGAAACTGAAATGCAAGATATCAAACATACTGATTTTCCAAAGCTGACACGTTCCAATTAACACATTCAAAATAAAATACTTTTTCCTACCTTTGTAGTCTGAGCATTTTATTTTTCCATTCAATTTGGTCCAAGGGTCTCTTCTGCTTTTCTGTTCTTTTGTCTTTCTAGGTCTCCTGTACATTTGATACTTCTTCCCTCTCCATGCCACTATCTGTCCTGGCCAGGATCTCTCCTCTGTGTCCCTGTTCCTATCCTCCCACATATGTTCAGCATCTGACATGTTAGCGTTCCCTTTCCGCAATAGATTCAGCATCACCCCTCTCTCTCCCTATCCTACCCCTTTTCCATCATTGCTCCTCTGTATCCGTCCTTATGCTTACTCCATGGCCAGCTTCTCTTCTCTGTGCCATCTTTCCTTTTTCTCTTCCCTTTCTCCTGCACTCTCACTCTGGGTCCAGCATTTCTCTCCTTCTCTCTGTCTCCTATTCCAACTCCCCCCCACCACCCCACAGTCCGGCATATCTCCCTCTTTCCCTCCATGGGTCTTGTGTCTCTCCTCCTGTGGACTTTTCCCTCCTGTCTCCCTCTCTGAATCTAGCATCTTTCCCCCTCTTCCCTCCTCCAGTCCGTCCTCTCTCTGTCTCTCTTTCATCTCCATCTTCCTAGCAGGTTTAACACATCTCCATCTCTTTAGCCCCCCCCCCCCACAATGGACAGTACACCCCCATCTCCCAACTTCCTCCTCTCCCAATGACCAGCACACTTCCATCTCCCAACTACCCTCCCCCAATCCAAATGGCCAATGCATACCTCTCTCGCTCCCTAACCACACAAAATGTCTCCCCCTCCCCCGAACCCTCCCCAGTGAGTCCACTCTGTCACTTCTCCTTCTTGGCTTGATCACTAGCAGTGATTTCCCCATAGGATGTCCCGCCTATGCGGAAACAGAAAGTCACGTCATAGGAGGTGGGACAGCTCACAGGGAAAGCTCTGATAGCACTGGCAAAGGCAATGTGCTGTAATCACACAGCCACTGCCAGTGATCAAGCCGGGTGGGAGAACCCAGGGAAGTGACAAATAGACTGAACTTGCCGAGGGGGTGGCCAAGGTAGAAAAGCGCTGGGAGAAAAGGGGAGAGGAAAAGGGAACATGAAAGATGTGGGGTATGAAGAGTTGGGAGGCTGCTGAGCGGGAGATGACCAGTGATAGCGGGAGTCACCCACTGAATGTGAGAGCTTGGTGTGATGTCCCAGGGGTTGGCAGCGTAGGGCCCCTGGGAGCACCGGTTGCCCCTGCCTAAGACCGGCCCTGTGAATATGCATGAGAGATCTGCATACAATGGAAGCAGTGGGCATGCACATCTTTCTCATGCATATTCATTAGGGATATCCTAAAAACCTGTCCTGTTTGCAACCCTGGACAAGCCTGGATTAGTCTATAGGGTACCAGCTTCCCATGTCATCTTTGTCACACCAGACAACAGGCCAATGCTCAAAACACCAGCGCTGTTCTCAACAGTACTGTAAAAATACTGCCAGAACAGCGTCAAAGAACTCCCTAATGCTCAACGCTAATGAGATGCAAATATAGGCACACTCATAGCGTTGAAAATTAGGGAGTTCCGTGGGAGGATTGTGATTGGTGCATGTGCAGAAGAGTTCCGCAGTAAGCTTTGCTCCTGTGCGAATGCGCCTGGCAAAACCCAAACATCAAGCACACATTGGCATCTGTTTTTGTGGCCTTAATATGTGTTCTAAAAAATTTTTTGTTGTTGCTTTGACGCTTATATTTAAATGCAGGAAAAAGACACTAATGTGTTTTCAGTTTTGGGTATGCTGCGACTTGCAATTATTCGTTTTTCACTACTAGCGCTCAAGAGCTTACATGGGCTTCCTTCTGCTTTCAAAAGCAATCAAAACCGGCATATTTTGAAGAAAGCATGTTGGAAGAGAAGACTTTTCATGACTCTACTACCTGCTCTGACCTGGTGTTATTTTTTGCAGCGGTAAGGCAGTTTTGTTTTGAGTGCTGTTTTCTGAGCATTGGGGAGGAATACAAAATGACCTCATTAACATGAGCTTGACTACATTAGAGTGCTGCTACTTACGTTGATCATCTGCACACTCATTTGTTCCTGCGTTCCGGGTTGTGGCTTGTCCTGAATTGCTGAAGATTTGTCTGGATCCATCTGAAGGCAAGAAGAAAAACTGTATACTCCAAAAAGGAAAGGGCCGTCTGCTCAAAGGAACATTTCTCCAGCTTAGCATATAGGCCATTCTCCCACAGGCACTGCAGCACCATCTTGACATGAATTCACTGCTTGGACAGGGAGGTAGAGAACACCAGGATGTCATCTAGATAGACCATGACACATGAGTAAAGGAGGTCTCGGAACACCTCATTTATGAAGTGTTGGAAAACAGCAGGGGCATTGCATAATCCAAACGGTATCACCAGATATTCCTCATGTCCATCCTCTGTGTCGAAGGCTGTTTTCCATTCATCGTCAGATCAGATCTGGATTAAATTATAGACTGCATGGAGGACCACTTTGGTGGAAATGGTGGCCCCCCTGTAAGCGGTCAAACAGCTTTATTATGAGCTACAAGGGGTGTATATTCTTGACAGTGATTGTGTTCCAACCACGGTAATCAATACATGGCCTCAAGGATCCGTCATTTTTTCCTACAAAAAAGAATCTTGCTGTTGCAGGAGCCATGGAGGGAAGGATAAAGCCCCATCGCAAATTATCCTGGATGTACTCCTCATAGGTTTGGTTTCCAGAATAGAGAGCACATAGACCTTGCCCTTGGGTGGCATCTTATCTGGTAAGTGGTCAATAGGGCAGCTGTATTCTTGATAAGGCAGTAGGGTCTCAGCTTGCTTCTTGCAAAACACATCCACAAAGGCACCATACACTGTGGGAAGACCCAGGAGCGGGCATGGCTCGGCTTTAGCCAGAGGTAGCCGAAGGTGCACTGGAGTGAGGCAGGAATGAAATTAGGTTGGACCCCAGGCCAAAATGGCCCCAGAGCACCAGTCGATATGTGGTTCATATTTTTGTAACCAGGGAAGTCCCAGAATGATCTTGTTCACTGATATAGGGAATACGTAGAACCCTATGACTTCCTGGTGCAAAAAGCCCACTTGCAGTGAGATGGGGCTAGTTATCGTCACCAGGTGTCCAGGTAGTGGATCTCCATAGATCAATGAGATACAAAGTGGTCTCCAGAGGGGATTTATAATGATACCATGTTGATGTATCAGTCGCTCGTCCACAAAATTCCCAGCAGCCCCTGAGTCAAGGAAGGCCTGAACCAGGATTCATTTGTCTCCTCACCGAAAGGTGACTGGTAGAGTGATGAGAGCAGTTGATATAGTTCAAGGTGGGCCTAGGGGTTCCCAACCAACCCTAGGTCATATAATGTCAGCATAATGTCCTGAGTCTGTACAATATAAGCTGCCCTTGACCTGCCAACTTTTTTGTTGGGTGGTCTGTGGTGATATTCAATAGCACCGTCCAGTTAAGTGCTGCTGAATATCACCACTTAGGCGGTGATAAGCAATTTAACTGGGCAGTAGAGGCTCCTGCCCGCTTAATTTGCTTTGAAAATCAGTTGGCCAGATTTTAGCATAATTGCATTGAGATAAATTACCATACAAATGTGTAGTTTTAAAAAAATATCTTACCAGCTTGCTATAGATTTAGCCTTAAACCGTCTTGAATTTCTTGTGATGATGTCATTCACATCTGCAAAAAGCTAGTTAAGTATAATTAAATCTAAGAAACAAATGAATTAAAAACCAATTGCAAATGGAGTTTGATAATCAGTCTTCTGTAAAAGAAGTAGTGTTTTCTACATGCAATAAATCTTCCAGAATTTAAAAGACCATCAGCAGCTATTTTAAAGATGGAAAGGATTCTATACAGCACTTTTGTTGTTCCCCATAATAAAGTTAATCCCAATTTAAATTAAAGAAGACTGATAACTCCACTCATGAGGGTGGATGATGGATAGTCCTGTTCAGCTGAGAGGAAGAAAGAAAAAGTATACAAATATTTCTAACTCAAGTTCAAAAGAAACAAAGACGGGATAAATACTCTGTACACCTTATCATTTTTCCATAAGCAGACATTAGCCTGTGTCCACTTGAAGGATAATTCCATGGAGTGGATGCTGACGTGCTGACATGTGTAAGTAATTAGAATAATGGCATATGTTTATTTATAATTTCAATATGGTGCCCACTTTGTTGTGGTAGATTATCAGTAATATAATGCCCTTGAAAAATACACAACTCAATTAATTATTACTGGATATTATTTTTCATTTAGACCTTCAGAGGTAAATCCAGAATCAGTTGTAAATCACCATCACACTGTTTAATGTGTGGTTATAGGCGTCATACCCTTCTTATCGTAGGTCACTGTACATTTATATGTTTTTGTTTTTTATAAGCGACTTCTATATCCATAAAGAGATGGTATACACTTTGTTTAGTTGGCTTGAAAACAGGGTTATTCAACAGCTTAAATGGGTTCTTTAGAAGCCCTATTTTTTCCAGTTTCTAAAGAACCCATTTAAGCTGTTGTATAACCCTGTTTTCAAGCCAACTAAACAAAGTGTGATGGTGATTTACAACTGATTCTGGGTTTACCTCTGAAGGTCATCAATAGAAATCAAACAAAATAAAACATGGAAAAGAAAATAAGATGATACCTTTTTTATTGGACATAACTTAATACATTTCTTGATTAGCTTTCGAAGGTTGCCCTTCTTCGTCAGATCGGAAATAAGCAAATGTGCTAGCTGACAGTGTATATAAGTGAAAACATTCAAGCATTACTATGACAGTCTGACAGGGTGGGAGGATGGGGGTGGGTCGGAGGTATGCATGGGGACATCAAAGCATATCATTGATATTCTAACAGGATGGGTGTGGATAGGTGAGGGGTGGGGTGATCAACAGAGACATACAGCTTTATGGTTTATAATGGACTAGGAACCCCAGATCCTTGTTAAGTCCTTTCTGTTGGGTGTTAAAATATTCAATCATTCTGACTTCAAAGGTCTTACGTTCTTGTATGGTTTTAAAGTTACCTTTCAGGATTCTCACTGTGAAGTCACTGGTACAGTGTCCTGGTCCTGTAAAATGCTGACTAACAAGCGTGGGAGCCCTACTGGCACCAGTATTGTTCATGTGATGTCTATGTAAATTGAATCTTGTCTTAAGCATCTGGCCTGTTTCTCCAATATAGCATCCTTCGTTACATTTTTTACACTGAATGATATATACCACATTGGAAGATGAGCAAGTGAAAGATTCCTTTATGTTGAATGTCTTTCCTTTGTGGATGACTGTGGGGTCCTGTGAAATATTTTGGCATAGTTTGCAACTGGATAAATTACAGGGAAGTGTGCCCTTCTGTTCCTTTTCAGTCTGTGATGGAAGTTTACTTCTGATTAGCTTGTGTTTTAAGTTGGGTGGCTGTCGGAAGGCCAGTACTGGTGGGGATGGGAATATCTCTTTCAGTAATTCATCCTCCTGGAGTATAGGTTGTAGATCTCTTATGATTTTCCTCAGTTTTTTCAGCTCTGGATTGTATGTCACTACAAGGGGGATTCTGTCTGTGGATTTATTTTGTTTGATTTCTATTGATAACCTTAAGAGTGGACTAACACGGCTACCACACTCCTCTGAAGGTCTAAATGAAAAATAATATCCAGTAATAATTAATTGAGTTGTGTATTTATAATTTCATACATATTGCCTGCAAGTCTGTAAATACCAACAAACTACACATATCTTACACAGCGTGCGTTTGACAGATGGTTGTACTCGTAGGTGGAGTCTGGGCAGAGCATGGGCACGACTCACACTAGTGCTGTAAGTTATGGGCTTATCTCTAGCATTTGATGCGAGCACTTGCACCAGCTCTATGTACCTGTATTTTACCTTTTACACTAGTATTTTATTAAATAAAGTAGGTGCCTACTTTCCTTTATAGGTACATATCAGGGAAATTAATGTCTTTTGATGACCAGCCCCTGTAGATGGCTGAGAATGTGGCATTTAAGTGGTTACTGCATCTCTTAACACCCAATTACCAAGCACCTTTAGTAGAAAGTGATTCTCAAACCAATATAATCAGTACTATTACTAGCTGCCCATTTTTACCAGAGGCATCTAGACTAGTCAGGACACTATACATGCTTAGTTCTCTCTGACAGCACACTAGTGCCAGCTAGATGGGACAGGTATAAAGCAGTATTGCTTAGATGTAAGAGGTGTTTTCCACAGACAACAGGAATGATAAAGGCACACAACCTGATGATATCGTCCGATAGCACCCAGACGGAACTGCTATCCCAGAGGTCAGAACTTTATTGCAAAGTTCTGCATATGCATGGTCCTTCCCACATGTAGCAGTCTTTTCAGCTGCTCAGTTAGTTCCCAACAGCGATACAACTCTTGGGGAGGTGGAACTGATTGTATGTCTTATGAATCTTGTCTACAGAAAAGATCTGTTACAGGTGAGCAACGGTGAATGACTTCCAAGTTTAGAGTTGCTCAGCACTGAATTTTCTTAATCCTCTGAGGTCAAGTACTCCAAGGGCTAAGAGAGTTGTTAGTTAATAAGGACAGTTTGGCCAGCACTGCACCATTTCACCAAAGGCACTGTACTGTGCTGTAGTAAATGTTCTGCTGTGAATTGAGAACTGGTTATAAGACAGAAAACAGGGAAAAGGATAAAATGGCCAATTCTCTCAATGGAGGAAGGTGAACAGTGGAGTCCTGCAAGGATCCTGACTGGGACTGGTGCTTTCTAGCATATTTATAAATGACCTGGAAATGAGGTGACGAGTGAGGTGATCAAATTTGTAGATAACACAAAACTATGCAGTTGCGAAATTGCATGTGGACTGTGTGAAATTATCGGAGGAAAGACTGGGCATTCGAATGGTAGATGAAATTTAATGTGGACTTAATTGGTGCACATTGGAAAGAATGATTTATGCATTCTTGTATCCCACTGTTATCCAAAAACAACTTTCAGTTCAAAGTGGCTTTCAGTTCACATTTGGGTGGGGTTACATCAAGTGTGTTACATTTGTGACATAGGGAGGTTGACCATAGTTCATGTGGTTAGTTGTAGAATATTTTGAACAGGTAGGTTTTCAAAGCTTTTCTGAACAAGAGTTAGTCAGTGATTCTTCTAATGGCTTTTGGTACTGAATTCCACCATTTGGAACCCAGGTAGCTGAATCTTGCTGTGTAAATTGTTTTGTAGGTTATGGTTTTGCAGTTGAGTAGGTGGAGAAGTAGATAACATCTGGTTTCCGGGTTTGCGTTTCTGGGAGATAGTTCTTCCAGGTCTTGCATACATGTATATTCTGGTGTAATTCCAAATAGTATCTTGAAAATGAGGGTGCTAGTTTTGAAGAATAGTCTCGCATTGATTGGCAGCCAGTGTAGTTTTTTGAGTAGTGGTGTTGCTCTGTCGTATTTTGATTTTTTTTAAATACTAGTTTCGCTGCTGTGTTTTGGATGGTTTGTAGTGATTTTAGGGTGTTTTCTTGACAACCTACATATGCTGCATTGCAGTAGTCTAGGTGGGATAGTATCATTGTTTGTACCATTATTCTGAACTATTGTTTGGGGAAGTAGTCTCTTATCCTTCTTAGTTTCCATAGTGTTTTGAAACATTTTTATGTTACCGCTGATATTTGATTTTCCAATGACAGGTGTTTATCTAAAATAATTCCCAGTATTTTTAGTTGTGTTTTGATTTGGTATGTTTGATTGTTGATTGTGGGGTTATGCGCGTTGGATAGGACCAGGAATTTAGGTTTGTCTCTGTTTAAGTTTAAATGTTGTTGCTCAGTTTTCCATGAGGTCCATACCTGTTATGACTTTGCCCATTATTTCAGTGATGCTGTTGTTGAAAGGTATGCATATTGTTACATTGTCCACGTATATGAATGGGTTCAAGCTCATTGTTTCCAACTTTTTCCCAAGTGGTGCCATCATTATGTTAGTATTGGTGATATTGGTGATCCTTGTGGTATCCCACATTCTGGGGTCCAAGAAGCTGATAATTGCACATCTTTACAATGTTAGATCTGGTTCTTAGGAAGCCACTGAACCATGCCGCGACTGCTCCGCATATTCCCATGTTTTGAGTAGGGTCATAAGTGTTGTGTGGTCTACTACTACTACCACTACTTATCATTTCTATAGCGCTACTAGACGTACACAGCGCTGTACACTTGAACTTGAAGAGACAGTCCCTGCTCAATAGAGCTTACAATCTACTAGGTTAAATGCACTTGACATGTCGAATTGTAGTAGTAGTATATTCTGTCCTCAGCTTATTAGGTTTCTGAACTTCGTTATCAGGGTGGTTAGGACTGTTTCTGTGCTGTGTTGTGGACTGAAGCCTGATTGTGAATTGTGGAGTAGTGAGAATTGTGTCAGGTATTCTGTTAGTTGCTGTGCTACTAAGCCCTCCATCGTTTTGGTTAGTAGTGATATTGAGGCCACTGATCTGTAGTTTGTGATGTCTCTGATTTTGCTGATTGTGTTTTTAGGTATTGGGGTGAGTACCATGTTTCCTTCCTCTGTTGGGAATTGTCCTTTTGTAAACATGCATGTGATGTATTTGGTAAAGCATTCGATGAACCAGTCTGGTGGGTCTTTCATCATACAGTTGGGGGAGTTATCTAGTATGCATCGTGCGCGTCTGTAGTTTGTTAGTAGGGATCTTGTCGTGTCTGGTTTGAGTGTTTTGAAAGAGAACCATATTCTGTCTGCTGTGGTTTGGGCATCTGTTGTTTTGCATTCTTGTAGGAAGTCTACGATGGTTGTCTGTGGTTTTATCATCTCATCTTGTTTTCATTATTTTGTGTTCAAATTATTGTGCAAGTTCATCTGCTGTTGATGGTGTCTCGGTTGATCCTAGGACATCATGGACCTTCAGTAGGTTGTGTCATGGTCTCAGGCTCTAAGCAAACTGTCATGGACTCAGAAACAACGTGAGCTCTTGGGCTGCTGTCGATGAGTGGCAGCAGCAGGCAAAACCCTCCAACCAGGACTGTACTAAACAAGCAAGACTGGAACATCAGGACTGGAACTGAAACTGAAGGCAGGCCAGACTGGAACAACAGGACTGGAGCTGACGCTATTGGCAGGCAGGACTGGAACAACAGGACTGGAGCTGAAGCTGAAGGCAGGCAGGACTGGAACAACAGGACTGGAGCTGAAAGGAGGCAGGACTGGAACAACAGGACTGGAGCTGAAGCTGAAGGCAGGCAGGACTGGAACAACAGGACTGGAGCTGAAGCTGAAAGCAGGCAGACAGGCAGGACTGGAACAAGCTCTAGGCAAGGCAGACTAGGTAAAGTACAAGGTGAGACAGACTAGGCAGAGCTTAAGGCTGGGCAGACTAGGCAGAGCTCAAGACTGGGCCACACGGCCACAAAAACACACAAGAACAAATAGGCAATAACCAAGACAGAAGGGCTAACACCAACACACAGATAAGCTGAAGAACAGGCTGAAGTGCTAAGCCTTGTACACAAACAAACAGAAGAACTCAGGCAGAAGTGCTAACCCTAGCACACAGACATAGTAACATAGTAGATGACGGCAGAAAAAGACCTGCATGGTCCATCCAGTCTGCCCAAGACAAACTCATATGTGTATACCTTACCTTGAATTTGTACCTGTCTTTTTCAGGGCACAGACCATATAAGTCTGCCCAGCAGTATTTTCTGCCTCCCAACCACCAGTCCCGCCTCCCATCACCGGCTCTGGTACAGACCGTATAAGTCCGCCCTCCCCTACCCTCGCCTCCCAACCACCACCCCCTCTTCCCCCCACCTGCTCCGCCACCCAATTTCAGCTAAGACAGACAGAAGAACTCAGCAGAAGGGCTAACCCTAGCCGAGAGACAAACAGAAGAACTAAAGCTGAAGTGCCACATAGGCACACTAACTAGGAAACAGGGCAGAAGTGCTAACAAGCACACCGACAAACCTGGAGACCTTTGACTTTGCAAAGGCCCTGAATGAATCTCCTCAACTTCCTTATAAAGGCCCTCACTGATGATGTCACAACTACAAGACAGAGGCAGGAAACACACTAAACACCAGAGTGAGGCTTGGAACATACAGGAAGTGGAAGTACTACAGGAAAGAGGCTTGAAACACATTGACCAGCAAAATGAGGCTTGGAATGCATAGGAAGTGACAGCAGGGGCAACAATGCAAAGGAAAAGAACCTCTGAAGCTGACCATCGGAAGACAAGGTGAGACTGAAAGTGGAGTCACGGCCACAATCGTGACAGGTTGTTCATGAGTTCAGAGAGGTTTTTCATGTTGCTCTGTTCAGAGTTGGCATGAGCACTAAAGTATTCTGCTTTGGCTTTTTTTATGTCACGTGTATTTTCTTATGGCTTTTCTTCATATGGTTTTGTTTGTGAGTCTTGGTTTTGGCCCATTTTCTTTCTAGTTTCCTGCACAGTTTTTTTCATTTTTAGTAGTTCATCATTAAACCAGGGACATGGTTATTTTTGGTTCCTTGTTTTTGTTTTGAGTGGTGTTATTTTGTATAGTGTGTCTTCATTTATTTCATCCCATTTTTTCATGAAGTGAGTGGGTGATATGTTTCTGTGTTCATTAATCATTGACGTCCAGAAGGTCTGACTGCCCACCTTCCCTCTGGTGGTGAACTTGATTAGTTTCCTTGGTTTTCTGCTCTTGCTGTTTTATTTCCATTATAGTGTAAATGTAAGCTTGCTGTGTCTGACCATGGTACCTCTTCCCATTTGTGGTTTTCTAGTATGTGGTTATTCTTTGTTGTGAATTTGTACGCAAGTATGTCTAGTAGGTGGCCCTTTCTGTGAGTTGAGGTGCCTTGCACTGTTGTGAAGTTCATTAGCGATCTGGTGTTGGTGTCATTTTGTTTTTCTAGGTGCAGGTTGATGTCTCCAAGTATTACGACATTTGATTGATTTGTAAAAATGTTCAATATGAAGTCCATGAAATCGTCTTGTGTATTTGACCAGCTTCCTGGTGGGCAGTAGAAAAGTGTGATACATATTTGTTCAGTTAGTGTTGTGTCTGTGATTCTGCATGTCAGGATTTCAATTGCTGGGGATATGTGCTTGGCGACAGACTCTACTTTAAATGAGGTTTTGTATACTATTGCAACTCCACCTCCCTTCTTTTTCGTTCTGTTGTTTTGTATCCCTTGGGTATAGTTCATTCAGTGCTGGGTCATCTTCAAGGTGTAGCCATGTTTCTATGAGTAATAAACCTAAGTTCTCCATTTCTATCCAATCTCTGAGTACTGTTGTCTTATTTACTGCCATTCTCTTATTTATATATCCTATGAGTATCGGGGTGTATTTTTCAAGTTTGATGCTGGTTTGTTTATTTGCAATTGTCTATGTTGTTTGTCTGTTTTGTTGCAGTGGGCTTCTTGATTATTGTGCTGATTTAGTTTTGTGTTGCTGGTTGTTGGGTTGGCTACTATGTTGTTGCAGGGATTGTGAATGATCTCTTCCAGTTGCTGGTATGGGCGTCGTCTGGCTGTGATACATATAGGGATTTTGTTCCATTCTTGGGTGATGCAGCTGGTATCCCTAGTGTCCATGATGCTATTATGTAGTAGATAACCCATATTCTTAGACTGGCCATTATGCAAGGAGCTTAGGACTAGAGGTGTTTAGGTATAGAGGGGAGGATCTTTGTGTTTTTTTTAATAGCAATTATAGCAACATGATAGTAGGTTCCACATTAGGAGTCACCACCAAGGAAAAGGATTTAAGTGTCATGGAGGGGCATTTTCGATATGACGTCTGTTGGACTTTGGATGTTTTGCGATAAACATCCCAGTTCCGAATAGGAAATCTAGCCATTTTCGACACAGCAAAACATCTATCTTTTTTTTTTCCCAAAAATGGCCACATGCTAGATGGTTCTCTATATAAGTACATGTGTTGCCATGCTGGGATAGACTGAAGGTCCATCAAGCCCAGTATCCTATTTCCAACAGTGGCCAATCCAGGTCAAAAGTACCTGGCAAGATCCCAAAACAGTACAAAATATTTTATGCTGCTTATCCTAGAAATAAGTGGTGGATTTTCCCAAGTTCATTTTGATGACGACTTATGGACTTTTCTTTTAGGAAGCTATCTAACCCTTTTTTAAACTCCGCTAACTGCTTTTACCACATTCTCTGGCAACGAATTCCAGAGTTTAATTACACGTTCAATGAAGAAATATTTTCTCCGATTCATTTTAAATTTACTACTTGTAGCTTCATTGCATGCCTCCTAGTCCTAGTATTTTTGGAAAGAGTAAACAAACGACTTATGTCTACCCATTCCACTCTACTCATTATTTTATATACCTCTATCATATCTCCCCTCAGCCGTCTTTTCTCCAAGCTGAAGAGCCCTAGCCATTTCAGCCTTTCCTCATAGGGAAGTCGTCCCATCCACTTTACCATTTTCGTTGCCCTTCTCTGTACCTTTTCTAATTCCACTATATCTTTTTTGAGATGCGGTGGCCAGAACACACAGTATTCAAGATGCAATTGCACCATGGGGCAAGGCATTATAACATCCTCGTTTTTATTTTCCATTCCTTTCCTAATAATATCTAACATTCTATTTGCTTTCTTTACCACCGCAGCACACTGAGCAGAAAGTTTCAATGTATCGTCAATGATGACTCCAAGATCCTTCTCCTGGTCGGTGATTCCTAATGTGGAAACTTGCATCATGTAGCTATAGTTCGGGTTCCTCTTTCCCGCATGCATCACTTCGCACTTGGTCACATTAAACATCATCTGCCATTTGGATGCCCAGTCTCGTAAGGTCCTCTTGTAATTTTCACTATCCTTTCGTGAGTTAACACCTTTGAATAACTTTGTGTCATCAGCAAATTTAATTACCTCACTCGTTACTCCCATCTCTAGATCATTTATAAATATGTTAAAAAGCAGCTATCCCAGCCAGTGGCGTACCAAGGGGGGGGGGGGCGGTCCGCCCCGGGTGCACGCCGCTGGGGGGGTGCCGCGCGCCTGTTGGCTCTTCGTTTTCATGCTCCCTCTGCCCCAGAACAGGTTACTTTCTGTTCCGGGGCACAGGGAGCATGGAAACGAAGAGCCGACAGGCGCGCGTCACCCCCCCCCCCATCCCCAATGGCGTGCACCGGGGGGGGGGGTTCTTTCGCCAGGGGTTCGCGCTGCACCCGGGGGGTTATTTCGCCGGGGGGGTTGCGCTGCATCGGCAATCCTTCCCGGGTGTCAGCGCCCCTAGGAACGCCACTGGTCCCAGCACAGATCCCTGGGGAACCCCACTATCTACCTTTCTCCATTGAGAATACTGATCGTTTAACCCTACTCTCTGTTTTCTATCTTTTAATCAGTTTTTAATCCACAATAGGACACTACCTCCTATCCCATGAATTTCCAATTTTCTCTGAAGTCTTTCATGAGGTACTTTGTCAAATGCCTTTTGAAAATCCAGATACACAATATCAACTGGCTCACCTTTATCCACATGTTTGTTCACCTCTTCAAAGAAATGTAATAGATTGGTGAAGCAAGATTTCCCTTCACTAAATCCATGTTGGCTTTGTCTACAAAACACTCTACTATTTAATTATAGGGATTTTTTTTTCTTTCACAACCAGAGTCAGTTTTAACACATGGCTAAAGACTCCAGAGCATATGAAAAACCTTTTTTTATTGACAATAAATGTCAATCATCCATACATACCTACATACAATATAATTTTACCTCACTCAAACATTCACATGCTCCAGCCATCCATCCATATTCGTAATAATAGTGCACAACTATATACACCTCTCACAAGATGTTACAGCTCATTATCAATCAATACAATATAGATATACCAATTTGGAACTTATCAGTTTGATCAAAACGTTCATGATCTTCGCTGGTTCTATAAACTGGAACCTGCGTGTGTTCTGTACCAATTGTCCTGTATTTGACTTAATACTGTGTTGCACCATATACGTATATTATAAAGATATTCTTCAGGCCACAATAGTGTTCCCAATTGATGACGAATATCACTGAGAATATCCAAAAACCCCAAATTGGGTTGGCTGAGAACATGCATCCGTGCTTGAAAACTTCAAATCGCCGGTTCCCCGATGCTGATCGGCATTTCGTCTCCTTCCTCAGGAGGAACCAAAGCTGTAACAACATTATTGCACATCACCCACTACATACTCATATTAACTTTAAACTAGTTTTACAAATCAACATTTTAAAGTGTACTTACTAATAATACTATATCAGGCTGCTCGCCTACGTGGTAATCGGCCGGACTTCCGCCTAGGAATCGCACCACCGTCACACACAAATCCCAAAGTTAACATAATCCAGTTAATAAATTCAAAATAAAAAATCCCAAAGTTAACATAATCCAGTTAATAAATTCAAAATAAAAAATCCCAAAGTTAACATAATCCAGTTAATAAATTCAAAATAAAACACTTTTTTCTACCTTTGTTGCCTGGACATTATGCTTGTCCATCATCTTGATCCCAGTTTCTCTTTTTGTCTTTCTTGTCTGTCTTGCTGATTCTTTTTCCAGTGTCTGCTGGCTCTTTTTCTTTTCTCCTCTCTTCTCTCTTGTTTCATTCTCTCACTATAACTCTAGCTAATATATTGATTTTTCCCTTTCAGTTATTTCCTCCCTTTTTTTTTCTTTTCTGCTTCTGTCCACTTTAATTTTATCTTCTCACACCCTCTTCACCTTCTTTTTAATTTTCAGCTACCTATCAATTTTCCATCTCCTCTCAGTCCCTAACTCTCCCATTCCCCATCTCACTCCTTTCTTATCCTCCTATTTTCTTCCAACTACTCCCCATTACCATATCTCTACCTCAGTATTCTTTTCTCACTCACCTTCTTGCCACCCCCTCTTTTGACCTCTTCCACATGGTTCCACCATTTTTCAAAACTTCTCTCCTTCTCTCCACTATTGTAGCCCACCCCAGTCTCATTGCCTGACATCTCCCTGTCCCTATCCCTTTTTCTCCACCCTCTAGCATCTTCTTGTCCCATCTCTCTTCCCTCCTTCCCTCTCACAGGTTCATCTCTCCTCTTCTCTCTCCAACATTACTTATTCTCTTTTCTGTTCTTCTTCCCTTTCCCCTTGATGTGGCATCTCTTTCCTCCCTTCATCCCATTGTTCAGTATCTCTCCCTCCCTCCCTTCCATCCCCAGACCCCCTCCCTCTTTCTTATCCCCATGTCCACCTTCTTTCTCTTTCTTCTAGACTGCCCTCCCATCCAGCATTTCTCTCTCCCTCCCCAGCAACCCCAGTTCCACCATCTCTCCTTTTCTCTTCCCACCTGCCCTCCCATCCAGTACTTCTCTCTCCTTCCCTCTGCACCACCCCCAGTTCCACCATCTCTCCCTTTCTCAACTGCCCTCCCATCCAGTATCTCTACCCCCCCCAACATCTCTCCCTTTCTTTTCCTTCCCTCTATCCCATCATCCACCATATCTCTCCCTCTCCTCTGTTTCCAGGTCCATCATTTCTTCCCCTTCATCTCCCTCCCCATCCCACCCTCAGTCCAGCATTTTCCCCTCTCTTTGAAGCTACTCCCCTCGGGCTACTTCAAAAAAGGGGGCCCCCTCTGGGCCAGCATGTCTTCCCCTTCTCTCCACCCCTGTCTGGCATCTCTCTCATCTTCCCGGTCTAATTTTAAAATGCATTTTGCTTCTCAGGGGATCACTAGCATGGCAGAAATTGGTGCTCTCCCTCTGCTGTGATCCACCCAGGCAGAAACAGGAAGTTGCATCAGAGGCAGGGCAGACCACGGCAGAGGGAAATCAGCTTCTTCACAGCATCTAAAAATTCTCTTAGGTGATTTAGATGGACTCTTCATGCTCTTAGTGATATCCAAGCACAATACACTCCTTCTGATCGTGGTCACAATCAAAGCATCAGATAGGTGGAATTCTATCAGGTGCTAACATCCTAAATGAACTGGTGCATAGATGCCCTTGGGTGGTGGTGGGGGTGACTTGGAGGGTCCTTCAGACTGAGGGTTCTTCAGTTTGGGGGCTTCCGGAGGGGGTTTAGATATGGAGGACCTTCATGTAATTGGGTTGTAATTGGCGAGAAGTGCTCAGGGGCAGCTCATTTTGACTTTCCCTGACCACTTTAAGATGTGGTCTGCAAGCACTGAGTTATGGCTTTGCAGCCCAAAGCTCCTGGAACAGGAACATAATGATACTTGAAATGTTGATCACAATCAGTGTTATTCGTATACCGCGGGAGTGACTAACCTATGGTACTGAACTACCACAGGTTAGTCACTCTCATGGTACTAAATTAAGGTAAGGTAAAAGCCTGACTTTTAGCACAGCTTGATAACTAACCCCCTAAGTATGCATTAAAAATCCATAGCACAGATTTAAATTTTTCCTTTAAAACAAGTGTGAAACAAACTGAAATAACAACACCCTAAAGTAGGGAAAAGAATCCAAATGAACTGAAAACAAACATTAATATTTTTGCCCTGTGCACACCCTTATAGCAGATAATTTATCTCTTAAAATGTGTTAGTATAAAGTCTGCAAGTACAAAAGATATGTCTACTTCTCATCTGATATTTGTCTAGCTGACTAAGCAGAGGTCAACTAGCATGCTATATTTGAAAATGAAATGTATTTGTGCTGTTTTCTATCCTCAAAAGAAACATTTCTGGGCATGCCTCTTTTTAAACCGGCTAATAGCAAATGCTTTATGGAAGCCCTGGATGCTTTTAGCTGGATAGAGGAAAGTAGTTATATATTCAGTCAGGCCAATTTAGCCAGGTACATCACTATCTGCTCATGTCAATGGCTTTACAAATTGCCTTGTACAGCAAAAGTAGTAGCAAACAGATTCAAACTATCCTGCTCATTTGGGCCTTGAACTCAACCAAGATGGGGAACCGGATGCCACAAGCTTTCATTCACAACTTCTTGGGAAATTTCAACTGTACTTTACAGCCCCTCCAAACTCACTTTAGTGTAGTCATTGCAAGGACATCCTCAGCTGGGATCCATGTGATCAAGGGTCGCAAACCCAGCTACTAGGCACCACCATTGCATGATGACAAAAGACACTCTCCAACCAAGGGCTGTGAACTTGGCAATGTGCTTTTAGCCACCAGTGAAAGTGAGGAGAAATGGAAAGTACATGTGAGGTTTTTTTTCATTATTTTCCTGTGTGTAATTTGCACCTGTGGTAAAGCAGATAAAGAACCTGTAGATACTTTTACACTGGTTGTATTTGCCAGCCCCAAATTTTTGATGGGGACTCTGCTTAGAAAGTTTCCTTTGAAAATGAGCTTTGAGGCATATCCATGGATCTGCTTGAGGTATATCCATGGATCTGCTAGCTATCTGTAGGATTTACAAATTGCTCCTAAAATGCAGTTTCATGGTTACCTATAGCACAGAACAATGGTAAAATGCCATTTTTCTGATTTTGCTGGCATAAGTCTGTAGTGCCAGCTAATAAAGATTGTCATTATGATTCTAGGAGACCTCAGCTTGGAAAAGAGACAGCTGAGGGAAGACATGATAGAGGTATATAAAATAATGAGTGGAGTGGAACAGGTGGATGTGAAGCGTCTGTTCACTCTTTCTAAAAATAGTAGGACTAGGGGGCATGCGATGAAACTACAGTGTAGTAAATTTAAAACAAATCGGAGAAAATCTTTCTTCACCCAACGCATAATTAAACTCTGGAATTCGTTGCCAGAGAACGTGGTGAAGGCGGTTAGCTTAGCAGAGTTTAAAAAGGGGTTAGACGGTTTCCTAAAGAACAAGTCCATAAACCACTACTAAATGGACTTGGGAAAAATCCACAATTCCAGGAATAACATGTATAGAATGTTTGTACGTTTGGGCAGCTCGCCAGATGCCCTTGGCCTGGATTGGCCGCTGTCATGGACAGGATGCTGGGCTCGTTGGACCCTTGGTCTTTTCCCAGTGTGGCATTACTTATGTACTTAAAATTCACGCTAAAATGTTTTTATATTCTTGCTAACGTGGCCTAGTATATCCTTTTAATAGATGACAGGTAAAACCAACCAGAATGAATCTGGCATTATCTGTAGGAAATATCTTAAAATACACTGATGCCCCGATTACACAATTCTGAATAAAACACTCACGCATTGGGCAAGAGAATAAATATGAAGTGGGAGATCATCATACCGGCTTACTTCTTAAATTTGCCAGACCAAAGTGACTGTAAAGAAATGCAATGGCTTTCCTTAAACATCAGAGAAATATTTATCTCAAGCCTTGCCATTTCTCCCATATGCGTTTCCCTTTTTACCAAGGGCAAACTCTGGAGTGTATGTAGCAGAGGCACTTAGGCTAGATCAGCTGTATATCTTTCTACTTTATTTTAATTACTTATGTTAGAAACTGTTCTTTTCATGCCCTATGCAGTCCCTCTCTACATCAATTGTTCCACGGCCAGTAGAAAAAGCAGTACGCACAGAAAATCAGTTTTCTATCTGAATAAGGATACTTTTGATGGCCTTTTCATTTCCATCAGTTAACAGAACTTCTTTGACATCTGCAGAAACAGCAACCTGTAAGGGAGAGGGGAAAAAAAAAAAAGCACAGCAAACAATGAGGAAATAGGCTTGTCTCTGTGGCAGTGAAGACAGGAATGACAAGCCTTCAGTATCATGCTACCTCACCTATTTCTCTGTAACAATCTTCAATCTTTTTTCATTTTATGTCTGCATTATTTTAATCATTCAATCAAATCAGTCAATACTTTTATCATTCCATTTGCGGGAGCCTCTATCTTGCTATCATTCTGTTCAGTAATTGCATTGTGACAGCGGATGATGGTATTCTGAGAGGCTTCCATTTGCGGGCTTCTGTTTATCTAGTAGAGCCATCATCCGAGGCTGTCACTCTGCCTTTCAGCCTACTTCTGTCTGACTGCCTGATGCCCTTCATATAACTTTGCATTGCAGGCAGATGGCTTTGTAAGGGTAATTTTTTTGTGAGCTTTGACATGCTCGCACATTGGGCTGTAACCTCGACACATTGTATAAGAGCGACAGGTTTGTCAAATGCCAATCAGTGTAACAATATGCTTTTATTTGTAGAGACATAAAAAACTTGTCTAATGCACTGTGCTGCTACATAATATCTCCTGAATGCATGACTCAGAAACCAGAGAATGGTGAATAACGCTCCTGAATGGCCAATCTAATTCAAAAGAATCTAATTACCGAGAGCTCTGTATCATGTTTGTTGGTGTAATAATGCAGGCAAAACATTAGCAGCTATATCATGGTGCTCCAACTGTGATTTGCCAGGCTATTCCTGTATCTTAGCAAATGGAACTATAATCTGACAAAAAAAAAAAATTATTTCAGCAGTGGCATTGAAAGACAGAACGTACCATGGCCTGGAATGTCACAACAAGAGATATTGACTACAGAGGTAAAATGTTTCTGCTCATCGAGGCAACCATAAAATCAATACGATACGAAAGCAAGTCAGTGTGGAAGGTCTCTCAAGGCACTACGGCTTGACTGCAGCTTATGCTGTTGACAGTTCTCTGACCCAGCAGTTGGAGGCAGTGGAACATTTTCCCCCCCCTTTTGTTCCCCCCTCTGAATGGAACTGGAATTGAGAAAAGACCTACCATGAGCCCAGCCAAGCATGTCATGCCACCTCCTAGCTCACACACAGCAAGGTCCCTGAAGAAAAAAAAAGAAAAAGGAAAATGGCAGAGACCATACAAATTAGGTGAAAACGCTCATGGAGATGTATATATGTTACAAAACCAAAATTGCCATCTGCAGTAAGAACGGAGCCGCTAGGAAGTTGTGGAGACACTACCAGGCTACCTCATGTCGTTTTGCATTTTAAAAATAATTATGAAAAAGAAAAGTCACAAAGCAGGCAAAACAGTAGGGGGTTCCCTCATTAGTGTTTGCTGAAACATTACCACCGCTGAGCCGAAAAATCTGAGAAGGTTCTCTTTTTTTTCCCCCTTGTCAATGGCGCTGTCTTTTACAACTAAACTAGCGAAAAATAATTGTTAGGAAAGGGTAACATTGTTAATCCTACATTCATTCTTCAAAACTAGCTAGCAAAGTGTTTAAAAAAATATATATATATATATATCTATATGGATATATATGTAGATTTAGATAGATAGATATAGAGATATATATATACATACATATATAATTTTGCTTTGGTGTACGATGTAAATTATTGAGCAGATTTTATGTTGGTTCGTACCTTTTGTAGAATTGTAGATGGGAGAGCTCTAAATATGTTTTGTATATATATATATATATATATATATATATATAGGTAAAAAAAATTGTGAGAGGCAAACAACTCGAGCGTGCATAATTTAGAATGTTCAATTAAGTGAATTAAGATTATGCAAAAGTGAGATACTAGCAGAGATTGCAGATAAATAAGTAGCTCCTCCATCATCCAGTATATTATGGTATCGCATTATTTATCAGAAGCGCCTCAGTGGTACATGAGTGTACAGAATGCCTTTATTTCTCTTGACCTTCACAATGAGCAGTAATCAATTGAAGCTCCACTTTTGTTTCCCCCCCCAAATCAAAGTGAAATAAACTGCCTATAGTGGAAATCAAAAGTCTTTGATGTACAGCAAAAGCTTGCTGTGCGATATTAGCACCCGCCGGCAGCTCCTCATTCTTTGTCGAGAGCAACATGTTTTAAAGTTGAACTTTTTAATAAATTTAATATGGAGATTTTAATCATAGCAATCTTTTTACCTTGCAGATACAATAAAACTAATGGATTAGTAAGAGGCTTTTATGTGCAGCTCCATACCTAAACATTTCATTGTGCTTCAGGCAGTAGTAAGCCAGTACCTCTTCAGAAGGCCAAACACCTATAAAACAAAAAACATAAAGGCACTTTATTTACCAACAGTTAACGCTTTTCACTGAAATTTGTTATTCAAATGGAATGCCTTTTTTTTTCGTTGTTGTTGTTGTTCAGAACTGAAGTCAAACTGACTTGTATTTACGATTTGTAAAACATTCTCCAACATGGGTGAGGAAAATGAAAAAAGCCTATTATTACAGCGTTTCTACTACTACTATTACTACTATTTAGCATTTCTATAGCACTACAAGGCGTACGCAGCGCTGCACAAACATAGAAGAAAGACAGTCCCTGCTCAAAGAGCTATGTAATAAAAGTGAGCCAAGTATAGGACAATCAAGCCATTGTGACATCACTGATGAGGTTGGCTCTTATTGGTGGCCTGAGGCATTATGACATCACAATATTAGCTCTGGTTACAAGAGACTACTACTACTACTATTTATCACTTCTATAGCACTACAAGGCGTACGCAGCGCTGCACAAACATAGAAGAAAGACAGTCCCTGCTCAAAGAGCTTACAATCTAATAGACAAAAAATAATAAAGCAAGCAAATCAAAACAATTAATGTGTACAGGAAAGAGGAGAGGAGGGTAGGTGGAGGTGAGTGGATACAAGTGGTTATGAGTCAAAAGCAATGTTAAAGAGGTGGGCTTTCAGGCTAGATTTAAAGGTGGCCAAGGATGGGGCAAGACGTAGGGGCTCAGGAAGTCTATTCCAGGCGTAGGGTGCAGCGAGACAGAAGGCGCGAAGTCTGGAGTTGGCAGTAGTGGAGAAGGGAACAGATAAGAAGGATTTATCCATGGAGCGGAGTGCACGGGAAGGGGTGTAGGGAAGGACGAGTGTGGAGAGATACTGGGGAGCAGCAGAGTGAGTACATTTATAGGTTAGTAGAAGAAGTTTGAACAGGATGCGAAAACGGATAGGGAGCCAGTGAAGGGTCTTGAGGAGAGGGGTAGTATGAGTAAAGCGACCCTGGCGGAAGACGAGATGGGCAGCAGAGTTTTGAACCGACTGGAGAGGGGAGAGGTGACTAAGTGGGAGGCCAGCAAGAAGCAGATTGCAGTAGTCTAAACGAGAGGTGACAAGGGTGTGGATGAGGGTTTTGGTAGAGTGCTCGGAAAGAAAGGGGCGGATTTTACGGATGTTGTAAAGAAAGAAACGACAGGTCTTGGCGGTCTGCTGGATATGAGCAGAGAAGGAGAGAGAAGAGTCAAAGATGACCCCAAGGTTTCGAGCTGAGGAGACAGGGAGAATGAGAGAGCCATCATCTGAAGCAAAACAAGGCTTGAGACAAGAGATTGTCTTAAACAGTTTATTCCTCTCTTTCAGTAACAGGGGGAAAAAAAATAAAGAATAAAGGCCTGCTTTTGGTCAAGCCTCGTCACCTCTTCTAGGCATCGTTAGAACTGAAACTTGCTTGAGCCAAGAGCAATGCCGCGATAGCAGGGAGACCTAAAACTGAGGCACTGGAAGTCTTTATTGCACCTCTTGGATATTTTGTTCCCTATATTCTGGTGCCTGGTATTAAGGTCAGGTGGTGCAGCAAAAATCCTCTGAATAACATAGGGGCCCTTTTACTAAAGCTTAGCATGTGCTAACGGACATTACTGCGCGCTGCTGCCCTATTTTATATCCATGGTCCATGTGGCACAGCGCAGTCTAATGTCCTTCCGCACAAACTACCCTTTAGTAAAAGGGCCCCAAAGGTCGCCTTGTAAAAACGTGTTTCTTAACTAACAGTAGATCCCACTGTTCTGCAGTGCCTCTGAATACCCTGGCTCAAAAGGCAGAATAGGGTAACCTGGCAAACTTAGGGCCCCTTTTACAAAGCGGCGGTAAGCTTACCGCTCGTTAAAAAGGAATTACCACCGGGCTATTGAAGCAGCCTGGCAGTACTTCCCACCCCAGTGTGGTCATCTCTGATGCTACAATATATTTCTGTAGCGCCGCTGGGTACCCGGCGGTAATAAGGTTACTACCAGGGCTCCCATTGAAATGGCCATGCGGTGCTTTACTTGCTGCATGGCCATTTCCTGCAGAAAAGCCAAGACCTACCTTTTACCCACTGCGGTAAAACGGGCCTCGGTGCACGTCAAAAACACGTGCCGACACCAGTGCAGGCCCCCCTTTTGCCGCAGCTTGGTAAAAGGGGCCCTTGAGGAGCCACAGATGTGGTTAAGAGCCAAACTCTGGCTCCCCAAGTGTTGGACCAGCAATACTGCTCCAGCCCCAAGATTCTCAGCAGTAGTATGTTTACATCCTTACAAGCAAAGAGTTCAATGGCACATTAATTAGATATCTGGATGCTTAGGGGGTTAGTTACTAACATGTGTTAATCAGCAAAATCATGCATTATTTTATCGTAATGCATGCTACTTTATGTCACCACAGTCTACATAATCATGAGATGCAAACCATGGAAATGTATGCAAAGTAACTCATTATTGAGGAAATCGAATGATGCAACTTGCATTGAAGTCCACAAGCTGGCATTATTTTTGTCTGCCTGGGTTCATTGGGCCATTAACCCATGGCTTAATGCCCCTGGATACTATCTTAAAGGAACCGGTGCATTTCAGCATCTATATGGTTCCATCTCCCCTGTCAACACCCCCACCCCCAAAGACTCCCAGTAAAGCCCCCTTGATCTCCAAAAACACTCTATGGACCTTTTGCCCCAGGAGAAGTCTCACCACCCTGACCTCCAAAGAAGATTCTCTCATCCTCCCAGATCCTCCAATCCCCCACCAAAGATGATCCCACCACTGCCTCCATTGCCCCCCCCTCCCCCCACATCTACCTCTAGAAATCTTTGGTTGCTTAGGATAATGGAGCAAGAGCAATCCCTAGTCACTCTTGCCCCCTCCAGTATTGGGGTCAAATGGCACCGGTTGAACCCAAGCAGTAGTACCACAGTACTAACACTAGGGTTCAACCAACACCATTTTGAACCTAGTGCTGAAGGAGATTGGAGGTGCCCTGCTACCCTAGACTACCAGGGATTTCCAGAGGTAGGCCGGGGTGGGGGGGCAATGGGGCAGTGGTAGGATCCTCTTTGGTGGAGGTTGACAGGGAGGACTTCTTGGAGTGGGACTTCATAGAGGGAAACAGGGTCTATGGGTTGACTTCAGGCGGTTGGGGTTCTAGGGGGCATCTTCTGATGGGGTTTGTGGATCTTCACTAGGGATGGTCTGCACAGCTTTTAGCAGGCATCAACCCCCTTTAAGAAAGGCTCCCTGGGAGGTTGAATAATGCAGTTTGTGAGGCTGATAGCATTATTCATTTACTGTGGGAGTTACTAACTTGCAGTACTGAGTTACTTGCAGGTTGGTGACTCCCAAAGTAAATTAAGCTGCAGTACAAAATGTGAGATTTTAGCACAGCTTTAGTAACTAGATATCTTTTTAAAACTTATGTATAAAAATACAAGAAGAAACATATAATGTTTCCAAGAAAGAACAATAATCTATCAGATTAGTAATAGATGGGTTATCCCCTCTGTGCCACACCAGACTGAGACAGAAATAGAGGAAACTTAGTACATCTTGGAAACAGACAGCACATCGGAATTTGGCAGCTGCAATATATCTTTAAAATAATTCCTTAGCCATCTCTCTCTCCTCTTCAATCTGTTCAAAATTCTGCTGCACGACTAATATTCCGCCAGGGTCGTTATGCTCATATTAGCCCTCTCCTCAAGTCACTCCACTGGCTTCCTATCCATTTCCGCATACAGTTCAAACTCCTCTTATTGACCTATAAGTGCATTCACTCTGCAGCTCCTCAGTACCTTTCCACTCTCATCTCTCCCTACATTCCTCCCCGGGAACTCCGTTCACTGGGTAAATCTCTCTTATCTGCACCCTTCTCCTCCACTGCTAACTCCAGACTCCGTTCCTTTTATCTTGCTGCACCATATGCCTGGAATAGACTTCTTGAGCCGGTATGTCAAGCTCCATCTCTGGCCGTCTTCAAATCTAAGCTAAAAGCCCACCTTTTTGATGCTGCTTTTACCTCTTAACCTTTATTCACTTTGTTCAGATCCCTTATTTTATCATCCTCACTTTAATATTCCCTTATCTCTTGTTTGTCCTGTTTGTCTGTTCTAATTAGATTGTAAGCTCTGTTGAGCAGGGACTGTCTCTTCATGTTCAAGTGTACAGCGCTGCGTACGTCTAGTAGCGCTATAGAAATGATAAGTAGTAGTAGTAGTCTTTAGGATTCCGGAATCTTGCTATTCTTTGGGTTCCGGAATGTTGCTACCCTTTAGGATTCCGCACAAAATTTTGCTACTCGTTGGGATTCCGGAAACTTGCTACCCTTTGTCCTTATCCCTTATTTGTCCTGTTTGTCTGTCCTAATTAGATTGTAAGCTCTGTCGAGCAGGGACTGTGTCTTCATGTTCAAGTGTACAGCGCTGCGTATGTCTAGTAGCGCTTTAGAAATGATAAGTAGTAGTAGTAGTTAGAAGATGAGTTCTAGAAAAGTTCACAAGTCAAGTTCTTAGCCCTCATAATATTTTCAAGGTTCTCTGTCTATTTTCTAAGCAATTTAACCGACCAGAAATGGCTCCTGGCCGGTTAAATCACTTGTTCAGGGCTAACCACTAATTTTCAGCAACACTTAACCAGTTAGTGCTGTTGAAAATAACCAGTTAGCGCTGAACTGAAAACTGGCTATGTTAGGGGTATTCCGGGGGTGGAGTCGGAACTTGGCCAATTAAATGCAGATATTCAACATTTAACTGGTCAGGTTAACCACTTAAATAAGGCCGCATAAAAGTCAGTCTTATCTTTCTACGGTAACCCATAGCCGGTTAAGTGCTGTTTATCGGACATGGTCCGGCATTGAATTTCGGGGTTTCACACCAGCAGCAGTCAGCAAAACGCTAAGCACTGCTGACTCAATATTGGGCCCAATGAATTAAACTGTTGTAGCTCCAGCTGCCTGCACAGCCAGAACCCGGGTCTCAGTCCTCTTCTAACCGATATTAATCATGTTCCTGAAGTCTACAAGGCGCATCTTGGAAAAACTTGGCAACTTGACCAACCACACCCTGAAGCAAAGTTATTTGGAGTACTGTCACAAAAAGTCTCTTTTAAAGACACCTCACTTGAAATGGCATCTACAGAAGAAACATATATTCCTGATCTATCTATAAAGGCAATTGGTTTAGGAAATGGAAGAAGAGAAAGAGAAATACTTCCAACGGCTTCATTTATCGTTTATTTGAAATTTGCTAACCCGCCTTATCTGGGGGATCAGGTCAAAGAGGCTTACAGGCTAAAATAAACAAAACAATAATTTGATAGGAAAGATAAAAGCACTCATACAAACAGTCATACTTTTAAAAGAAAGTCTTAAATGTCCATAAGCAAAACAAAGGCAAATGTTATGCGATTCTGGGCAGGGAGGCACAGGGACTCACAGAATCTAATTCGCTGTTAAGTTGGCAAAAGCCATATTAAAAATGAGTTTTCATAAGTGATCTAAATTGTTTGTAAGATAATTGTGAATGGGGAGCTACAGGGAGGTTATTTCAAGGTAATGGGGTCAAGAAATAGAAGATGCTATGGTGTGTGGATTCCAACCAGGATGAGGTAGCCCACTGCAAGGAATATAGCCACTCTTTTGATTCCTTTAAAGGGTGGCTAATTGACTGTCCCAGCATGTAAGCGTGGGGGAGGGGGCTGTGGCAAAGCTCTATTGCAATGTGAGCAGTGCTGGATTCATAGATTGGACACCTTGGAACCGAAAGGATTGAATTCTTGGATTCATTGGACTGCTTTGCGGTTTCATGATTGGGCTCTAACGACAGGACTGCCAGCCTTGGCTTGATGTTCCCGAGTTTTGGTTTTGTTTTTGAATTTGCGGGCGTTTGGCGTCTGATGACGTCATGAAGCAGTGACCCGCGCCCTCTAGATGGGTGGAGCTTTAAATAGTAGAGACGCCATTTTTTGCCAGTTAGCTGGCTTCGCAGGATTTTGAATTTGCAGCTCCCAGGGTACAGGAGGACTTTTTGCATTCATGCACCGAACGACTGTGTTCCAGTTTTCGAGCGCTCATTATGTGTTTCTCACTGTTCCAGGTCAGACGGTGGGGACCCTTGAAAAAGCATTAGCAAAACGGGTCCGTCGGGACCTCACTCTTGGAGAATATTCACAGAGCGGCGGAGCACAGACAGAATGAAGATAAGTGGTTTTTGATTATTGTACCACATTGTTAGAAGAGATGAATGAGAGTTGTTGTTTTTTTTTTTGCCTATGATTACTTTTTCACTGTGAGCCAACAGTATTTTCCGGTTAAAGGCAACCGAGTGGAGCCACAGTAGTACGAGGTTTGTTCCTCTCATTCTCAGCACCTAATCAACCTAATCAATTTCCGGAAATCATTAAAAACTTATCTTTTCAACAAGACTTACCTTAACAGTCAATAATAGCAATTCTAACACGTTGCTAGTCACTTGATATTCTGACTGTTCACTTGTTTACTCTACTGATCTCATCCATTCTGCTACACTTATTCAGTATGTAATTAATTGTTCCCTACTCTTTAATGATGCTTGTCATGTTGTAATATTGTAATGATACTTGTCATGTTGTAATATTGTAAGCCACATTGAGCCTGCAAATGGGTGGGAAAATGTGGGATACAAATGCAATAAATAAATAAATATGCATAGACGCAGTGGTTATAAGTGTGCATAAGAGATTCACATAGTGTTTTAACTCCTTTCTGTAAAGCCTTGAAGTTCAAGGTAGTAAATTTAAATTGAACATAGTATGTCACAAGTAGCTAATGAAGATGATATAATAAAGGATTAATATGGTCCCATCTTTTAGCCTTGCATAAAAGGTGGGCTGCTGTGTTTTGCAAAGTTTGCACATTAGTTGTAGCTCCATCCTTAACCAAGTCCTTAAATGGAATGTTTTCTAGAGGAGATGGAGGAGACCTCTTAATGGGGCTCAATGACACACTCAAAACTGAGGATGAGTGGGAAGAGGAACCAGCCAATGGGCTGTCATTTATTGAAACCACTCCAGACACCAACACAGCCCTCACCTCAGTATTCCATTTTCCCATCTTACAGCACGAAGCTCAACGGTTCTCGGTGTCCCTGAAGTGGCACCAAAGGGGAACCAAAGGGATGCAATCCCTTTTTGGTCTTGTGGCCTTGGCCGCATCGCAGAGATGGTGCTTAAATCACTGTAGCAGGCCTGATGATGTCAGTGTCAGGGGAAGGTCTTCCACGTCTGGGCTATGCTTTCCTCTCTCTCTCCCGGTGCTCCCCTATAGACCACACTACCAGAACCTCACCCAGATTTAAGTAGAAGATATTTCTCAGTTTTCCAGGATGCTGCTCAAAACACTCCAGTGGGCCGGATGATATCAGTGTCGGGGGTGGGTATTCTGCATTCTGACTATGCTCCAGTCTTTTTATCCCGGCACTCATGCCATCCAGACTCAAGTAGAAGGTTTTCCTCCAACTAACCCTTTAACTGGTTAAATTGGGACTGCTGAATATAGATGATTAACATTAACCAATTAATTTAGATATACTTGTTCAGTTAGACTTAAGGGCTGTAATCTGCCTATTCGCTACCCCATATCAGACTAAGCAATCAGTAGATGAAATAGTGTACTGTCATGCCAGCATGGTAATGGTTACCACACTCATGCATTAACCAATAGCACATTAATTCACGTACTAAATGCTTTGTGCGCTTCAGTAAACGGCTCTATTAAATAAACAAATATATAGCTTGCTTTGAATAGAAAAGTAAAAGTATAGTATAAAAGATATAGGAAAAAAGGAGGGTAAAACTACCACCATAGCCTCAACAAACAAAACAACAAAAAATATATATATTTATTTTTATTCAAAAATGTTTATTCCGCAAAAAAAGGGGGGTTTGGTGCTGTGTAGGATGGAGGAGGGTGCCCTTATCATAACCATTAATGTACAAATACTTTGAGGTTGAATTAAAACAGACACGTTTCAGTCTGGTTTGAGTTCACTGGATTTTCCTGAATTTCAACAGAATTAGAGGAGAAATGTGTCAAACTTGGTATATTGGATTTTTCCACAGATCTGAAAAATTTCTATGGAATTTCAGTATCCTGGTTTTAATTTTTCATTGAACAGTAAAATATTCATTATTCTCTGACCATGAAAATACACCGCATAACCAGTTCCTGCTCACTCCTGGAATTCGTTGCCAGAGAATGTGGTAAAGGCGGTTAGCTTAGCGGAGTTTAAAAAAGATTTGGATAGCTTCCTAAAGGAAAAGTCCATAGACCATTATTAAAATGACTTGGGGAAAATCCACTGCTTATTTCTGGGATAAGCAGCATAAAATGTATTGAACTTTTTTGGGATCTTGCCAGGTATTTGTGACCTGGATTGGCCACTGTTGGAAACACGATGCCTGGCTTGATGGACCTTTGGTCTGTCTCAATGTGGCAATATTTATGTACGTATGTAATTATAAATATGTGGAATTACAATTCAGAGACACTGCTACCATAAAGAGATAAATGTATAACTTATCCACTTGAGACTAGACTAGAATGTTGCTACTATTTGAATTTCTGCCAGGTACTTGTAGCGTGGATTGGCCGCTGTTGGAAAGAGTTTACTGGGCTAGAAGAACCATTAGTCTAACCCAGAATGGCTATTCTTATGTAATGGTTCTTCTAGCCCAGTAAACTCTTTCCAACAGCGGCCAATCCACGCTACAAGTACCTGGCAGAAATTCAAATAGTAGCAACATTCTAGTCTAGTCTCAATAGCAAACTATGGAATTTCCTTCCAGGTATTTGTCCAAATCTTTTTAAAACCCAGATCCGCTAACCACTGTTACTACATCCTCCAATAAAGAGTTCCAGAGCTTAACTATTCGTTGAGTGAAAAAATATTTCCTCCTATTTGTTTTAAAAGTATTACCATGTAACTTCATTGAGTGCCCCCTAGTCTTTGTACTTTTTGGAAAGAGTAAAAAATTGATTCACTTCTACTCGTTTTACAACACTCAGGATTTTGTAGACCCCAAACATATCTCCCCTCAGCCTCCCCTTTTTTCCACCCTGAAGAGCTCTAACCTCTTTAGCCTTTCCTCATATGAGAGGAGTTCTGTCCCCTTTATCATTTTGGTCGCTCTTCTTTGAGCCTTTTCTAATTCCGCTATGTCTTTTTTGAGATACAGTGACCAGAACTGAATGCAATACTAGGTTGCACCATGGAGCGATACAAAGGCATTATGGTATTCTCAGTCTTTTACCATCCCTTTCCTAATAATTCCTAGCATCCTGCTTGTTTGTTTTTTCGCCGCAGTCCCACACTGGACATAAGATTTTAGTGCATTGTTTAATAACCCTGATCTTTTGCTACAATCTCAGATGAATACTCCTGTGGATAAAACTTTAGGTTAGGTACTACAACACTATTCAACCAGCCAGTTTTAAATATCGGCCAGTATGTGTTTAATTTAGGCCTGCTATTCGTCAGGCCTAAACTTATCTCAGGGGCGTAGCCAGACACCCAATTTTGGATGGACCTGGGCCCAAGATGGGTGGGCAGAAGAACCCCTCCCCATCTCACAGGTGCTTTGATCTGTCCTCTCACCTGCATGCCATATGGTCTCTCAAACATCCCCTCTCTCACACATACCTTGCAAATAGCAGATTTTCATTGGCAGCGAGCAGCAATTACATAGTTACATAGTAGATGACGGCAGAAAAAGACCTGCACGGTCCATCCAGTCTGCCCAACAAGATAACTCTATTGTGCTACTTTTTGTGTATACCCTACTTTGATTTGTACCTGTGCTCTTCAGGGCACAGACCGTACAAGTCTGCCCAGCACTATCCCCGCCTCCCAACCACCAGCCCCGCCTCCCAACCACCAGCTCTGGCACAGACTGTACAAGTCTGCCCAGCACTATCCCCGCCTCCCAACCACCAGTCCCGCTTCCCACCACCGGCTCTGGCACAGACCGTATAAGTCTTCCCAGCAATATCCCCGCATCCCTACCACCAGCCCCGCCTCCCGATCTTGACTAAGCTCCTGAGGATCCATTCCTTCGGCACAGGATTCCTTTATGCTTATCCCACACATGTTTGAATTCCGTTACCGTTTTCATTTCCACCACCTCCCGTGGGAGGGCATTCCAAGCATCCACTACTCTCTCCGTGAAAAAATACTTCCTGACATTTTTCTTGAGTCTGCCCCCCTTCAATCTCATTTCATGTCCTCTCGTTCTACCACCTTTCCATCTCCGGAAAAGGTTCGTTTGCGGATTAACACTGCTCATGTTGGCCTCACAGCCTTCCCACTGATGCAACTTTCTGTTTCTACATAGGTGGGAATACGTCAGAGGGAAGGCTGTGGGGCCAGTGCTTGCTACAGACGAAGATCTGCTATTTACAAGGTATGAAGGAGAGACAGTTGTTGGGAGTTTTCAGCTGGTGGAGTTTGGGAATCCCTGTCAGTCACATCATAAGTGTGTCAGTACTAGGTAGGCCTGAACCCAAAGTGGGTGGGTGTGGGGCCACCCTTAGCTACGTCACTGACTTATCTAGATTGCAGCTGAAGCTCCCAGCTATTTGGATAATTTCACTATTTGTCCTCCATCCACCCCTTTCCCCATACAGGCAGTACTGATAGGGAAGCTAGAAGTTCTCCAGCCCCCTGGCGAGTGCAAACTTCTTTGAATATCATCCCTAATTATTTTAGCAAAAAAGGCATATGCATTTGTGAATTAACTAATTTGCTTATCCATGTAACTAAAAAAACAAATAAAAATGAAATTTCATTCAAATCAACATGAGAATCTTAAAATATTGGGTGATACATCAAACTCCTTCTCAATTTCTCTTTCAGCTGTGTCTTCTGCTTTATTCATAGTGTAGAAAAGAGACACATGTTCTTGCTTTATCAGTTCCTAAATTACTTCTCAGATTAGAATGAATTGTTCCAAAGGATGACAAAATTATCTATACACCTGCAGAAGCTGCTGCGATTACAAGCTGGATTACTTCTTCAGTGGTCTCTGAATCCAAATGCTTAAACAACTTTGGCTCTCTTAAAAACCTCACCAGCAAACATTTCTTTCTTGAATAGGTCACTCTTGCCCTGAAATTTATTTTGATTGGCATTATGGAAGGATGACTAATGGATGCCCATTGCAAACTCTACATCTTCAGCAACTACTGATTTGATCCTGGCAAGAAAATGGGCTGGAGGTACTGTTTGTTCCATTTGTTTTACTGCATGTATGTTAACTCTGCTGTTACTGTCCATTTCTCTTTCCAAGGTCTCAGTTCCTTCCAAACTTTAACTGAAAGAGCTATTTTCCTATGCTGGTGTTTCTTCCCTCCTAGCACCTTTTTGAGTTGCCAAGGATGGCAGTGGAGTGGAGGAGTAGCCTAAGGGCTGGTGCAGTGGTCTGAGAACCTGGGGAACTGGGTTCAAGTCCCACTGCAGCTCCTTGTGACTCTGGCACGGTCACTCAGGGGTCCTTTTACTACGCCATCTAAGCGTCTATGTGCGCCCGTGAGGCAAAATGGAGTTACTGCCCGACTACCGCGTGGCTCTTGCGGTAATTTCATTTTTGGTGTGCATCCAATCCGCACATCTAAAAAATGTGGCATTTGGCAGCAAAGGTCATTACCGCCTGGTTACCGCTTGAGTCTTTACTGCTAGGTCAATGGCTGGAGGTAAGGTCTCAGACCCAAAATAGACGCGCGGCAATTTTCATTTTGCCTTATGTCCATTTTTGGCAAAAATTTTAAGACCTTTTTTTTACAGGTGAGCTAAAAAATGGATCGTCGCATGCCCAAAGCCCATGCCTACACTACCGCAAGCTATTTTTCAGCGCATCTTTGCAAAAGGACTCCTTAATCCTCAATTGCCCACTAGGGACAGAGAAAGTACCTGCATATTATAAATGTAAACCTCTTTGATTGTACCACAGAAAGGCAGTATATCAAATCCCATAACCCTTTAAGTTAACAAATAAACGGACTCTTTTACTAAGCTGTGTTGTGCTAGTACAGGACATGTTAACGTGTCCTGCAAGTGCTAAGTGCCTGTTATTTATTCTTTAGGATGGGGACATTTCAGGGGCGGATAATGGGCATGGAAGCACTACACAATTAGCAAACTGACATTACCACATGCTCACTGAATAATGTGGAATTAATACTGGAGACCTTGGCACCACCTAAGTAGGAGAACCTGCATCAATTCTTTTAAATGGCTGCTCACTAATGCTAAAAGCGCATGGCCAGAAATTCTACAACTATAAAAATGCCTATTTTACGGACTGCACTGGAAATAAGGTTAGTGCACAGGAGAGTCCCACATTAGGACATGGTAAACCCATTTATTTGCGCAGCTTAGTAAAAGGGCCTCAGAATGTAACAATAAAACATAACACAGGCAAACACAGTATTGACCTAAAATGGTACTAAAATTAAAATTCATAAAAGAGTAACATATCTGAAATTAAGCCAATCTAAAATTAAACAGCGCAGAAACAGCAATTCAAACCAAGTGAACCAGGCCTTTAGTTTCTTACAAAAACTCCTGTCAAATACCCTCAGCAAAGGCTATCCCTGAAAACATTCTCGTCACAATCCACATAGATGTCCTGAAAAGCACTCTGCCCTCTGTATCTTACTTGAAGCCT